>NC_080056.1:19240226-19517726 GCF_026212465.1 Amaranthus tricolor | reverse complement strand
AAACCAAGTTTGAGTACTTTACGCGCGAAATTCACAAAAACGCTTAAAAACGCATAAAATCGCAACTTAACTTCTAATTTCTAGCATATGACTATTAATATCAATTCTAACCATTTCAACACAATAATATATGCGAAATAGTGTTATGTGCCAAGTTTCGTGCATAACAAACCATGTTTGACCTACTTTACGCGCGAAATTGACAAATAAAAACGCGAAATTGACAGCATCAAACTAGTGACCAGACCACCTTGCACCACACGTGGAGACCAAACCTATGCATCCAGAACCTAGGCTAACGTGGAAATGGAATCTTGGTACTTGGATCTAGCTATCAAGGTCCTAAAACCATTCTAACAATCCCCGTGGACTCCGAGAAGCTGAGCTGAAGGAGGGCTGGTCGACAGTTTGCTAGATCAGAATTTTGTTTAAGTGTTTGTGGTTGTTTCGTGTTCTTTTCATGATCATTTGACCAAACCTATACAAAACCCATAAAATCGAATTTGTGTACCTTTCTTGCTATCCATTTTGGAAATGTGGCTCTGGATGTAGATCCCATTTGTCCACGCACTCTTTTCATTGCGCTGAAACGCATGGGAAAAGTAATACCATTTATATATATATATAACACTTAATTAAATCAAATTGGTAAAATAATTAATATTACGTACGCATTCAACAATGCTTTGAATCTTGTGTTGCGAGGTAGGCTGTTAGGTTTTTTTAATGAGTCGAAGACGTGCACGGTGTTCGTTAAAGGACAAATGATCAAAAGTATCCAATGCAAACTACAAACACAAATTTAAAATCAACAAAAGTATCCCATTGAACAACTTCTTCTTCTTACGATATTGGTGGTCTCGTGGGAGGAACTTTCGATGGTGCATGAATACGTGTTTGCACTTAGGAATCCACGTGGATTCCATGTCATCGATACATATCGGGCATGCTTTCTTCCCTTTGTTCTTATACCCCGATAAGTTGCCATATGCCGGAAAATCATTAACGGTGCATAAAAGCATTGCACGCAAGGTGAACTCCTCATTAGCATATGCATCAAACACTGAAACGCCTTCATCCCACATCTTTCTCAAATCCTCAACGAGAGGTGCAAGATACACATCTATGTCATTGCCAGGTTGTTTAGGACCCGAGATAAGAAGCGAAAGCATTATGTACTTACGCTTCATACACAACCAAGGTGGCAAATTATAGATCACTAAAAGTACCGGCCAAGTACTATGTTGAGAACTAAGATTGCCGAACGGGTTCATTCCATCCGTACACAGTCCGAGCCTTAAATTACGAACCTCATCCCCAAAAGTCTTATGCAACCTATCAATACTCTTCCACTCCGGAGAATCAGATGGATGTGTGAGCAAGTGACCTTTCTTCACCCTATCTGCATGCCACCTCAAATTTAACGCATCTTTCTTTATAGAAAACAAGCGCTTGAATCTAGGTATTCTTGGAAGATACCACAATACCTTAGCCGGGGGCCCTTTAGCATCCCGAGCCCCTTTACGCTTGTAGCGCGATAACCCACACCTAGGACACTCTTCTATGTTCTGGTTTTCATTCCGATACAACACACAATCATTCGGACACGCATGAATCTTCTGGTACTCTAAGCCGAAAGGACACATGAGCTTTTTGGCATAATATGTCGACTTTGGAAGTTCATTTCCCTCAGGAAGCAACTCACCTAACGCTTCTAATAACATTGTGAAACTAGCGTCACTCCAATTGAACTTTGACTTAATGTTGAAAATTGTCAACACTGCTGTTAGTTTGGTGAACTTTGTACATCCAGGGTACAAAGGCTTTTGAGAAGCCTCTGTCAACAAGTCAAAAACACGAGGACGTTTTCCTAACTCATCCTCGACTCCCTCCATCATCTCATCAACACGATCCACATCCTCATCGACATTCTCTTCATCTGTCTCATACCCATCAACATGATCTACTACATCCTCATTGACATCGGCGACATTATTGACGTCCTCAATAACACTTTTCTCTTTGTAAACTCCCTCCTCACCATGCCAAACCCAAACATGATATTGAGGCCTAAACCCACGTCGAAGTATGTGCTCCCTAAGGATATCAACACTATCTACCTTTGATACATTACCACAAGTGACACATGGGCAATAAAAACCAACTCCCCCCGTCCTAACTTGATGTTCAACCGCAATACTACAAAATTCTAATACGCCATCAATAAATTTCGACGATTCAATGCTTCCATACATCCAAGAACGATCGTTTGTCATCCTAATTAGTGTGATTAATTGATTCAAAACAAAATTAATACACAACTTTTAAACATATATACTTATTTATAATTCTAATAAGTATAACAATTAACAACAAACCACATTTTTAACAAATATCAAAACATCCGAATTAAAATTAATTTTAAATTATAAGTCAAAGTATTTGACTTATGATCTACTAATTTTCTTAATGAATTCAAAATTTGATAGTTGTATGATTGACAAAAAGCAACAAACCTCCACATTTCCCTTAGTTCCTATTCTTAGGTAGGCCTTTTATAACAAGAAAAAAAAAGTGATCAATCCATGTGGTAAAATTGTTTGACTAGGTTTATCCTTTAAAGTATATACCAAGGGAAAAGTAAACAAACAAACACCAATAATACACAACTACAACTTTTAAATTTATTGTATATTGTATTCAATAAAAAATACTTATTAATTTATTATAAAAAAAAATAAAATAAAAAAAAAAACCAAAGTCATATTAAGTCAAGGGTCACTGTTACATTTATAAAAACCCCAAAACCAAATAAAAATCCTGTTGTTTAATAATAAGGGGTTGTTTGTTAGTGGAATAAAAATGGGAAGAGCACCTTGTTGTGATAAAGCAAATGTGAAAAGAGGGCCATGGTCTCCTGAAGAAGATGCTACTTTGAAGAATTATCTTCACAAATATGGAACTGGTGGCACATTCTTTTTCTTTTCTTTTCTTTTTTTTTTATATCTTTAACTAACTATTATTTAAAAAAAATTTCCTTTTCATTTCTCATGCCCATTTATATTTTTTTCATCAAGATTGGATAAACGATATTTTATATGCAATTAAATCTTTGAAAACTTCTTTTTTTTTGTCAAATTTAGATATTTACAAACCCACGTACATCTTCATTTTTAATTTTAATTTTTTAGTTTTCTTTGTTTTGATCATCATCTAGATTAGATTGAACTAATATATAATCTAATCAATGAAATAATAAGTGTAAAACAATCACATGCGACCAGCAACAAGAACAAAGCAAATGCGACCAGCAACAAGAACAGAAGCAACAATTAGATATTTCAATGCTTATTGAAATTAAAAAGAGAAATAATACCTTAATTCGTGAGTTTTGAAGATGAACAAGCAAATGCCTTTGGTTTCAAACAACGGTTTTGAAGAATGCGCACACAGTAGAACAAGCAAATGCACGAAACAAGCAAACGTTTGTGAACACAGTAGAACAAGCAAACTTTTGATTTCTGGGTTTGTGAATGACAATGAAGATGAACACGTACAGTAGAACAAGCAAACGTTTGTTCTGGGTTTGTGAATGAAAATAAAGATGAACACGTACAGTAGAACAAGCAAACGTTTGATTGAGAGAACAAAGCAGCAGTAGAACAGCAGTAGCAAACGTACAGTTCTGGGTTTTTGGTTTTCAATGGGTTCGTTTGAGAGAACAAAAGGCAGTTTAATCGTTTTGTATGAAGGGTTTATTGTGAAAAAGAAACTGATGATTATGGCGGGTTTTCTTAAAATTCCAAAGCTCATTTGCTGCGGTTGAAAGGAAACCGGAGCAATTAAGTTATTTTCCCGGCTTATTTGCTGCGGTTCATGAAAAACCGGAGCAATTAAGGAAATAATGAAGCGCTATTTGCTGCGGTTTGGCCTTAACCGGAGCAATTAATTTGTTTTGAATAATATTTGCTGCGGTTCATTGGTTAACCACAGCAATTAAAGGTTTTTTTTTTTTTCCTAATTCATTCTCCTCTTTATTGCTGCGAATATGAAAAAACCGCAGCAAATAATGAGCAGCAAATACAATTTTTTCCACTAGTGATATATATACATATATATATATATATATATATGTATGTATATATATATATATGTATGTATATATATATATATGTATGTATATATATATATATGTATATGTATATGTATATATATATATATATATATATACATATATATATATATATATGTATATATATATATATATATATATATATGTATGTATATATATATATATATATATATATATATATATATATATACATATATATACATATATATATATATATATATATATATATATACATATATATACATATATATATATATATATATATACATATATATATATATATATATATGTATATATATATATATATATAGTATTACTTTTCCCATGCGTTTCAGCACAATGAAAGAAGTGCGTGGACAAATGGGATCTACATCCAGAGCCAAATTTCCAAAATGAAAAGCAATAAAGGTACACAAATTCGATTTTATGCGTTTTAAAGCTTTTTTGGCACTTTCGCGCATAAAGTAGCTTAAACTTGGTTTGATTTGCACGAAACTTGGCACACAACACTATTTGGTATATATTATTGTGTTGAAGTGGTTGGAGTTGTAAATCATAGTCATATGCTAGAAATTACGTGTTTAGTTGCGATTTTATGCGTTTTTGAGCTTTTTTAGCACTTTCGCGCATAAAGTAGCTCAAACTTGGTTTGATTTGCACGAAACTTGACACACAACATTATTTGGTATATATTATTTTGTTGAAGTGGTTACAATTGAAAATAATTGTCATATGCTAGAACTTACGTCTTAAGCGTTTTTAAGCGTTTTTGCCACTTTTGCGTATAAAGTGAGAATTCTTATTAATCCCAAAACTGAATCCATATACATGAGAGACAACCTCTATTTATAGGTTTCTAGCTAGCTAAAGACAATAAACATCACGTGCTATACAATATGCCTCTTAAAATAAAAATTAAAAACCAGAACACTTTGCTTGGGCACTGATCAGCACTGATAAGTGACTGGCTCACCTTGCGCTCGCATCCTAGTGAGCTGTGTGCACCATATTCATGTTTCTTGGGCTTTGGTGGCTTGTTCCATGTATCAAGATCACGTTTCCATGGTTGTTTGGCTCCAGGTATCCTTGGCCAAGGCTCAAACCACGCGGCAAGGAAGGCTGGTCAGCGGGTAGGCTGCTGTCGTTAACTGCCCTCTTTTGTTATTTCTTGGTTTGGTATTGTTAATTGGCTCAAACTTGGTTTGTTTTGTACAAAACTTGGCACACAAAACTATTTGGTATATATTATTGTGCTGAAGTGGTTAGAATTGAAAATCATAGTCATATGCTAGAAATTACGTGTTAAGTTGCGATTTTATGCGTTTTAAAGCGTTTTTGCCACTTTCGCACCTAAAGTAGCTAAAACTTGGTTTGATTTGCACGAAACTTGGCACACAACATTATTTGGTATATATTATTGTGTTGAAGTGGTTAGAATTGAAAATCATTGTCATATGCTAGAAATTACGTGTAAAGTTGCGATTTTATGCGTTTTTAAGCGTTTTTGCCACTTTTGCGCATAAAGTAGCTAAAACTTCGTTTGATTTGCACGAAACTTGGCACAGAACATTATTTGCTATATATTATTGTGTTGAAGTGTTAGAATTGAAAATCATTGTCATATGCTAGAAATTACGTGTTAAGTAGCGATTTTATGTGTTTTTGAGCGTTTTTGCCACTTTTGCGCATAAAGTAGCTAAAACTTGGTTTGATTTGCACGAAACTTGGCACACAACATTTTTTGGTATATATTATTGTGTTGAACTGGTTAGATTCTAAAATCATTGTCATATGGTAGAAATTACGTGTTAAGTTGCGATTTTAAGGGTTTTTAAGCGTTTTTGGCACTTTTGCGCATAAAGTAGCTCAAACTTGGTTGGTTTTGCACGAAACATGGCACAGAAAGTATTTGGTATATATTATTGTGTTGAAGTGGTTAGAATTGAAAATCATAGTCATATGCTAGAAATTACGTATTAAGTTGCGAATTTATGTGTTTTTAAGCTTTTTTGGCACTAACATCTATTTTCTCTTAGTGCTTTCAACAACTTTCTAATTCCGTTGATTGCGGCTACTACACACTAAAGTACATGGAGGATATTATAAAATCCGTGAAGGATTTTGGAGTCGAAAATATAGATGCCATAAGTATTTGTTATATATTGTTAAATTATTATTATTGGTAAAATCTAATGTTTATTAATCTTCTAATTTTCTTTTATATTATACATTTTATACGACATTCCGAGGGAAACACGCCCTCTGAGAAATGGAGAGATGCGCGAATTAAAAGACAAGATTGTCGCGTATCTTGCTAATTTTTCTCCTTGATAAATTGTAATTAGTATAGATTTTTTAGGACTTAATGTATATATATATATATATATATATATATATATATATATATATATATATATATATATATATATATATATACATATATATATATATATATACATATATATATATATATACATATATACATATATATATATATATACATATATATATATATACATATATATATATATACATATATATATATATATACATATATATATATATATATATATATATATATATATATATATATATATATATACATATACATATATATATATATATATATACATATACATATATATATATATATATATATATATACATGTGTATATATATATATATATATATATATATATATATATATATATATATACATGTGTATATATATATATATATATATACATGTGTATATATACATATACATGTGTAAATATATATATATATATATATATATATATATATATATATATATATATATATATATATATATATATATATATATATATATATATATATATATATATTTATATATATATATATATATATATATATTGTCAAGTATGAGTATTATATACCAGAACAAAAATATCAAGGTACAATCTTTAGCTGGAAATTAACCCCACCTAAAGCCTCCAAAACCTAGACAACGCTCAAGACAAAATACGAGCGAAAATCTGAAACTACCCCAAAAGAAACAACCCCTATCTAGTTACAAGCATCTCTTTCATTCTGTTGTTTACCCTTCCAGCTAATCTAAATACAATGTAGTTTGTAAGTTCCTTCATATTACAAGATCGATTATCAAAAATCTTCCTGTTGCGGTGCATCCATATGCTGTATATCATTTCTGTCCAGATCCCCACTATCAGCTTTGCTCGGTCAGTTTTCTTCTTATCGATTTTGTTCATTTTTTGGATCTCTTCCTGGAAATTTGAAGATTCTGGCCTGTACTTAAGGAAACTAAAAAGGCAGTTTCGGACACTTTGCGTGAACTGACAGTCGTAGAGCAGGTGCTGAGTAGATTCAATTGCACCACTACATAATACACACTTGGCATCCTCGATCACCTTCCATTTCTCGATTCGTTCTTTAGTAGCCAGTCTATTTTGTATTGCAAGCCATGTGATGAACCTTGCTCCTGGACTGGCTATGTTCTTGATCATGATGTTGCGCCATGGAACTTTGGGAGCATCTGCAATTAGCATCTTATATGTTCTTCCTATAGTGTACTCGCTCCCTTTAGTAATTTCCTCCCATCCCCCTAGTCGGTCTACGACAGTTCTGAGATTGATGATCTTCTTAAAAAGCCATGAAGCATGAATGGAAACTTGCACTTTAGTTACATCCTGCAATTTCAAATAATAACTATGAACCCATTTTACCCATAGATTTTCCTTTTTCCGAGCTATGTTCCATAGTTGTTTGAGCATAGCCGCTTTGTTCCAGTTGTACATATCTATTAAGTTCAGTCCTCCCTTGGAGTAGGGTAAGACTAATTGGCTCCAAGCTACCGCAGCTTTCCTAGATAACCCCTCTTTCCCTGTCCAGATGAAGGATCTACAGACATCATCTACCATCTTAATAAGCTTCTTTGGGAGGCAAAAGATTTGAGCCCAAAAGTTTTTCATACCCCCTATGACAATTCGAACGAGTTGGATTCTACCTGCGTAAGATAGCAGACGAGAGGACCAAAACTTGATCCTCCCCACGATCTTGTCTATCAAAAGTCTGCAGTCTCTAGAGTTCAGCTTCTTGGAGTGAAGAGGGACTCCCAGGTATCTAAAAGGAAGGATTCCCTCTTCCATGTGCAAGGAGTGTACAAGCTGCTCTTTGAGTTGGCGGTCCACTCCAGATAAAAAGATGTTACTTTATATATACGATCTAGAGTTTATTAGTACAAAGAGATTATTGGTGATTATTTGTGATTATCATTAGATTATTATTGGATTAATCATTGTTATTACATTGTACATTATTATTGGATTATTATTAGTATAAAACGAAAAAAGAAAAAAAAATACCAAGTATTTGTTGCGATCAACCCATAACCGTGTCAAATAAGGAGGAGTATTTGCTGTGGTCAGCCTCAAAACCGCAGCAAATAATGGCACTTATTTGCTGCGGTTTTGGGGCTGACCGCAGCAAATACACCTCCTTATTTGCCACGGTTATGGGTTGACCGCAACAAATAATACCCATTTTTGCTGTGGTTTTTAACCGCAGCATTTAAAATAGGCCATTTGCTGCTATCACTATTGCTTAGGGCCAAAACCGCAGCAAATAATGGCCAAAAAAACCCACAGCAAATGAGATTTTTTCCACTTGTGCTTATTCAGTGGGAGTAGTGAGCAGATTTATGTATCGGCCACAGATACAACAAATGATAGCAGTGATGAGAATCCTAAGGTATGTGAAAGGTACAAGTGGCAGAGGTATTTTTTTTTCTGGAAAAATTATCACTTGGATCTTATAGGCTATACAGATGCAGACTGGGCAGGAGACCGAGATGATAGAAGGTCAACTTCTAGGTACTTTACTCTTGTTGAAGGTAACCTTGTTACATGAAAAAGTAAAAATAGAAGGTCGTTGCCTTATCTAGTGCAGAAGTAGGGTTTTGAGGAATTGCTAAAGGTATAACTGAAGTCATTTGGCTAAAGAAACTTCTATGTGAACTACACTTCCCACAAAAAAAGGTGTGCAAGTTGTTCTGTGATAACAAAGCAGCAATCAGTATTTCGGGGAATCCAGTTCAACATGATCGCACCAAACATTTAGAGATTCAAAGACACTTCATAAAGGAGAAATTGGAGAGCAAGATCATAAGTCTTCCATTTGTAAGATCAAAAGACCTTCAGCTAGTTGATATTCTTACAAAGGCAGTAACATCAGAAGCTTTTGAACAGACATTATGCAAGTTAGGTATCGGTGATCCGAAGACCTAACTTGAGGGGGAGTGTAGGAAAGTATTATATTTAGGGAATAATAGATTATTTTGCGTAATTATTAAATATTCTGTTTATATTTTTGTTTCCTATATTAGCTCATTATTCATGTATAAGTATAGGTTTTTTCTCTTTTGATGATTAATACAAATCAAGTATTTAAAATCCCAAACCTTTGTCTTAATCTTTATTTTCACATTATTAATCTTTTCACTTTGTAAAAATCTACACTCTTTTCGTTCTTTAATTATATCTCAAGCTACCTTAATTTAATGGTTTGGTATCTTCAATAACATGCATTTGGATGATTTGGTAAAAGATGGGGTCAAAATATACACATTTACTATTTTAGAATAATTTTAGAATTCATATAATAGTTTCAAGCAAAATTTTGAAATCCTTGTTCTTAGGAAATGATATATTTTGTTTAAAACTAAAAAGAAACCATAATCAAAACTTATTTTTAAATGTCAAAAAGACTATAATATCATTATAAAACATTTTTTTCTATAATCTTTCTATTTGGATAAATATATTTTCTTTAGCTTGAAATATAAGTACTTTTATTGAAAAACTTAAAATAAGCTTTTGTCAACATATAGTTTGTGAAGTCATTTGCAAAATAAAATAAAGTTTTCTAATAATAAACTAAATTAATGTATTTATCAACTCAACCAAGTTTAGAAGGAAATTAATGTTATTATAGTAAATCAAATTAACTTTGATAAAATTAAGTAAATTAAAATCTTTACTTCAAATAGAATAATAACAATTAACAAAACAAGACTTTGTTTATTCAAACTTAAAAGTTAGAAAAATTAAACTCTCATTATGTTTGGCACTTAATAATAAATAACCTAGCAATAATCCATACTCAATGCTATTTAAGCTAAGATTAAAAGAGGTTTAAAAAATAGGACTATTACAGATGGTCTCAACGACTCTACCAAGACTCTCCTAGACTCTACAGTAGGTAGTCAGCTGTCAAAGTTCCATATAATCAGGTCAAGGCCAACATAGCACATTCTTATTTTTAATTAATATATGTTTGAATTACATCATTCCAAAGGACTTGAATCTTTAGTGAGATCATTATTGTTGTTATGACTTATGACATATACTAGACCTTGTAACTTTTGCTGTAACAAAGCCAGGTCGATACTTAGCAATCCTAGGGCATTTCAATGAGTAGGTGTAAGGAGGGTATTAAGGTATCTTAAAGGAACCAAAAATATTGGTTTGTATTACAGTGGATATCCTGCGGTACCAGCTAATAGATTTTTCTAATGCAAGCTGGATCATTAATCAGATTGATAACTTATGTATTAGTCGTTGAGTTCATTTTTATTGGGGAAGTGTGATATGTTAAGACTTTGAAAAGGCAAACTTGTATTGTCAGTTTGATTATCGCATCATAATATCTTGTCTTATTGTATATAGGAAAGGAGGAAAATTTGTTATCAAATCTGACAAACGAGATTCATTTGTTAAAAACGGATTCTTCCAGTAGCAATCCATGTAAATTAGAAGGCATCATTGGAAAAAAATAATAGTGATGAAGTGTACAATGATAAGTCAAGTCATGTAACACTAGCACGATGTTGAATTTGACAAATTGTTTCATGACAGCATAGTGACAAAAATCACTCAAACAAGCATCAAGTAGGCTCGGTCCTAAACGTATAAACATATTTAAAGGAACTATAAAACATACACTTAACATCCTCAAGTCTCAGATTGAATGTTTTAAAATCTATTGGTGAAATGTCGAAAACAAAACTTGAGATTTTAAGGTTGCTTTACTTTTGTGATATAACAAGGTATTCATATTAGTTGTAAAGATCTACAGACTAGAATTATCTAGATTTTTTATTTTGTCACAAGGGCAAAACTTTAGGTAAAGAGAGAGAGCGTATTTAAGTGAGTTTAAAGTGTGGTCGCCGCAAGAGTCATGGTTAGATTTGTTTTAACATGATGAACTCACGAGTAACACGTATGAATAGCTATAACACATTGGGATTTTGTGTGTTCTCCTTTGATTCTCAAAATACATTTTGGCTAGTTTAATGTTTAGGCAAAGTGAATTTAACTAGGTCGCAGTTCAATTCTGTGACACACCGTAATTAATACTTGAACTTGATATTTAAATGAATTAATAAAATTATAAATCTTATTCAATAAATTCTTTAAATTAAGGAGGATTTTGTGTGTTCTTTGATGAATGAAATATAGTACTTGCATTTAGATATGATTGCATTCGTGTTAGGAAGAGAATATTTAACACACATTCGATAATGAAATTCTTTATCTTACATTTCATTTTGATTTATTTGCCCTCCTTTTAGATTCCTAATATATCATTTTATTTCTCATACTAGTTCACTAACAGTAGTCCATTACAGGGATTCTAAGCACGGTTTATAAATTATTTAAATAAAAAATTACTTATCATATATATGTAATCAAGTGATTATATGACTCCTTTATCATATTGAAACTATAATTAAATTGATTAGTTCTAAAACCTGTAAAAATATAATAAGACTCAAATTACTATTAGATTGAGATATATATATATATAAAACATAATTATATAATCATGCAAGGAACAATATATATTATAAATTATCATTATCATCATCATTCTAATGAGTCTCACTCAGAGGCAGCAATTAGGGAAGGAGGGAATGAAGGCAAGCCAATATATCATCAAAATCATGTACTAAAAATATAGATTATAAGTAATTATATAAATATATTAAAGGAAAACTCTAACACGTAAACAATAATATAAAATATAATTTAAATACTAAATGACTTTGTAAACTCTTAAAATAAGATTTCAACTTAGAGAAAATATTTTTTACTATAATAATCAACATATAACCTAGTTTATTTATTTATGTATTATAAACTTGTCAAATATATGTAACAGAATTTTCTTTTTAAATTTATGTATTATAATAAATTAATGTGTAATTTATTTAATTTGTGTAGTTTTTTGAATAATATAGCCATCTAAGTAATACAGAATTATTTAAGAAAATGTATCGAATTTTTATGGAAAGTTACTTTATTTTATGGTTTTATTAAATTACTGTTTTGGTCAATTATATTTGAATCTAAGAGAGTATATTTAAAGATTTAAATTGCTTTCTTTCTTTCATTCAATGATTTATCATCAAAGAGACTTTCTTAATAAGAATATATACCATGATGATAACTATTAAATATTAATTAAAAGTATTTATTGTAAATGATTTAAGATATTTTAATATGGAGTGTGAACAATAATTTTGTATTTATGAAAAAGTCTACAAGCTTTTTTCCGAGCAAGTAGCTCTACAACAAAATTAAATTGTTGGGACAAAGGATTTCTTGACATTAAAAAATGTCACTGATATATATATTTTTAGTGTAATAATTGTTGGATTTTGTGACACTTTATTTAACGTTTAATGACATATTTAATTGTTACTATAATTTATAGTGTCACTTATGAGAATTGTCATCACTAGAGACTATGTCGCAAAAAGCTTTAGTATGATTTTTTATTATGTTGTTAAATAGTCTAAAAAATATCACTAATTCACTATATATTTAGAAATTTAAAGTAGTGACATTTAAATTTAATTTTACTTATCTATCCCACAAAAAGTAATTATGTTGTAGTGTAGAAAGATCAACTGATAAAAATCTTATTAGTGGTATATTCCATGGAGGGTTGATGATCCTCAATCTACTATACGTTCACTTAATAGCCACGAGAATTAATAAATATTGATTATTTTTAAATTTATTAAGTGTTGACTTTTAATGTTGTTAATAATTTTATTTCCTTTAAAAAGATCTGCTGCATGATATTTTAGAACTTAATAATTTTGTAAATCTACCAAATTACCTATTTGTTAAACATGTGTATACTCAATTTATACTGAGATGCGTGTTGTTTTTCTTAATTTTGTGGAATGTCACGTGGAGGTTGATAGTGACTATTTGTGTGTATGGTGATTGATAAGTTCATCATGGTATCATGTTTTGTATTGTTTTAATGAAGTGTAGTACATTGAAAAGGCATTAGCAAACTTGTATTTTGTTGAAGACGATATTATGTTTAGAGACTGTTTTATGTTCAACGAATGTTATAATTAGAGAATTTCCAAACTTTGGGTTGTAATATGACTAAATTTTATCGTATTATTGGGTATAATGTGAGTTAGATACTTTCCTAAAACACCTCTGTTTAGGGATGATCATGAATTCATTATTTGAGATCCAATAAAAACAGGTTTAATTTGATTCAAAATTTAAAAAAATGGGTCTAAGTCTGGGTTTAGAGTCTTTATACCCTGACTCGACCTAATTCCTCCATTTGAACACATTTAACATCAATAATGCAATCTTTATTTATTTTAATTTTTTTTAAACCTAGTTTAACATTATTTTTGACTCAATTTAAGTCTAAGTCCATTATTTATTTTAAACCTTTAAAATATAAACAAATTGAATTATGAATAATTAATCAAGATCATTTAGGTCTTGTTTAGGGTCTGGGTTTGAAACTAAACTTCTCAGACCCTAAGGGTCCGGGTTTGGGTCAAGGTCCATGAAAATTTAATGGGTCTGGGTTTGAATCAGAATACTCCCGACCTAGATCCGACCCTTGCTCATACCTATTTTTAGTACTAAGTATTTCGTTGGTTTAAGTTATATATTAGTGTAGGATTAGTAGTATTAGAGTAATATCTATTATTAAAATAATAGTCGTATTTGTATATTATAGTCATATTAGTTTAATATTGGTTGTAATTGTATAATATTAGCCGTATTACTGTAGTATTAGGCATATTAGTATAATGTTTATTGTATTTGTTTAATAATAGTCATACTAATATAGTTTAAATACTCCTATATTATTAGTCTTATATATTAGTATTATTTAAGTCTTATTAAATTATTATTAGGCGTATTAGTTTAGTATAAGTTTTATTACTGAGGTATTAGTCATATTAGTGAAGTATTATTTATATTGATGATTATTTTAGTATTATAATATTGATTGTATATATGGGTGTTTTATTCATCGTATTGAATTGTTGGGGGAAAAGTTCTCTCATTTTTAAATAATAATTAAAAAAAATGTAATATTAATTTTGTACAAGCTCCAATTTTGACCAATTGTCTTATTTGATTGTTATATTTTATCCAATGCACTAATTAATTAAAAATATCTCTAATTTTACATAATTTTGTAAAATTAGAAAAATGATATTAATAAAATTTATATTCAGAGAAATCAAATAACATCTTACTTGACTATATTTTGACATTTAAATTTAAAATAAAATACAAATTAAGAGTGATCGATTAATAATGTGAAAAACTTAAATGTAACAATTACTTTGAATTAGATAGAGTATTAGATTAAACATAATTAATTTTAAACAAATTAGAAGTATTTATTGCGCTTAAATTATTGATCATAAAATTTATCTCCACTTTCTTAAACAAATAAAATTAAATATAATATCATGTACAATGTGTTTTTCGCCCAACTATAGATGTCGTTTGGTTCGCACAAGGGATTACAAATAACTAGTTATTATATGATAAACTATAATGGAATGAGGAAAGGAAATGAAGGAGAAAGGAATGGATTCCCCTAATTTAGCCTAGTCGTTTGGCTGTGTTCAGGAAACGGAATGAAATGCTCATTGATTCCCTCTGTAACTGTTTGGTTCAAGTTAAGGAATCAAATTATGAGTTTTTAAATTCTTTTATATTTTTTCCAAAAATAAATAGTTATTATATGATAAACTTGAAAAACTTATTTTTTAAAAAAATATCATTAACATGTAGGGATGGCAACGGGTCGGATCTGGACCGGGTCCAGGTGGACCCGGATCCGGATCCGTTTTTAAGAACAGGATCCAGATCCGGACCCGGATCCGCGGGTCCAGTTTTGAAGGACCCAGATCCGGATCCGCGGATACTGCGAATCCAGTACCGGATCCGGGTCCAGTTTTAATTTTTTTGTTTTTTTTAGATTGCAATAAAGCGATATTTATAGACTAATGTTAATAATACATATAATTTCACAAATCACAATGAATCAAAATTACCATTGAAGTCAACATAAATTAACCATTAAACTCAAATAAATCAACATAAATCAACCACTAAACTCAAATAAATCAACATAAATCAACCACTAAACTCAACATTAGACATATATCTACTACTCAACATAAATCAAAAGTAGTGTAGGAAAAAAAAAATTAGGGTTCATAAGTTCATTACCTCTTGTGATGGTGCGAGAGCGAGACTGGGAGAGTGGGAGCCTGGGAGGAGTCGAGGGCGATGGGAGGTATGGGAACGCGTGCGGCGGTGCGGCAGACGGGAGATGGGAGGCGGTGCGAGTGGGAGGGAGATGGGAGGGAAAAGGGAGATGCGAGTTTCACTGGACAGCTTCAATTTCAAACTCAAAGTGCGACTGGGAGTGGGACTTCACTGGACAGCTTCAATTTCAAACTCAAAGTGCGACTGGGAGTGGGACTTCACTGGACAGCTTCAATTTCAAACTCAATTTTCAAAACATAGGGTTAATTTAATTTAAGGCAAGTTAAGTTAGGTTGATATTAAAAAAAAAAAAAAAATTAAAAAAAAAACAGGTTCTCTAGAACCGCGGGTCCGGATCTGGGTATTTTTCTCAGATCCGGATCCGGACCCGTGAATATCAACAGGATCCGGATCTGACCCGGATCCAACTGGTCTATATTTTTAGGACCCAGATCCGTGAAAACGGATACGGATCCACGGATCCGGGTCGGGTCCAGTACCCATTGCCATCCCTATTAACATGTATCATCTTTTCCTGTAATATGAAGAAAAAAAAAACATAACTCTAAATAATATCTTTCTAGCTCCATTGATTACAAATAATAATAATAATAATAATAATAATAATAATAATAATCATAATAATAATAATGACGACGACGACGACAACAACAACAATAATAATAATAATAGCAATAATAATATAAATAAAATTAATAACAATTTAAAAAAAAATTACCAGTTGCACAAAAAGTGTGACTGGTATTTGTTTTATTAAATTTTTTTTTAACTTCGAATTATGAAATTTTTTTGTTTAATTAATTTAGTTTTTAAGTTATTGTTATTTAAATAAATATTGTAATAAATTATTTTATTTTAATATAACATTATATTATGATAATGTTATTATAATAATTAGTTTCGAATTTAAATAATTTATTTGAATGTTTAATTATTTTTTAATATAATAATAATATATTAATTAAAATTTAGTTGTTAACTAATGTTTAATTTTTTATTAATAATTTTTTTATTAATTTAGTTGATAATAGTGTTATTAAGTCCAATGGAAAATTCGTAATTTTTTAAAGTTCAGGGGCAAATTCGTAATTTAATTAGGGGGTGGCGATAAAATGAAAAGAGTGACGAATTATAACAATACCCATAAATCAAAGTTTAAATTTTAAGTGATGGATAATGAAATGGGGAATGGAATGGAAAAGTCTAGGGGAGGCTGGGGAATGAGGGGATAACAATTTTGGGTAAATTCAAAACTAAAATAGGGAAAAGGAAACGATAGAAAGTGGCAAACAAACAACAACAAAGGGAATTGGGTCTGTCAATTTCCTTTCCCTTTGATTATTACACCTAACCAAATGGCTCCTAAGTCTAAAGAGAAAAGAAAAAACAACAACTCATACAGATAAAAATAAAATAGTATCGGGTTAGATAAATCAAAATATCACTCGCAATTAATTAATATGTTTTGTAAGGGTGAATTTTGGTTACTTTTTAGGGCGGTGAGCAACACTTTTTTAATCTAAGCTCTCTAAGCGGTGAGCTCGAAGCTGATCTACTAAGTACACGTGCTTGATCTTCCTGAGTTTATGCACCAACCTGTTATGACGTTATTATAGGTACCTTATCTTTCTGGAGACTATACAATAACCGTAAGGGATCATAATTATCTGTTAAGAAAAATATCTAACTTCTTATGTTTTCAAAGTCTTGGTAAAGGGCAAGTCCGAAGTAACTATTTATAAATGTTTTATTCTTATTTCTTATTAATTTTTTTGTTGGTCATAAACATACGAATGGGGTTTAACGCTTTGGTTAAAATTAAAAGCTCATGATAGTTGATTTTAATGTGATCAATCAATATAAAATTATTCAATGGTAAATGGAATTTAAAGTTAATTTTTTAAGTGGGCTAAAAATGCAATAAATAACATAAAGTGCCAAATTCGTTGAAACTAAAAATTCGTCTATTGATTAAAAATTTTCTCTTTTATCATTAAGAGAAGCTTACAAGATAAAATATTTTTCTCTTTTATTCACAGGAATCAAAATTAAAATTGCCAAGCCACAGACATCACCGATCATATATACATATTACTCTATCCTTTTTAATTTGCATCATAGAGGATTTGATTTTTATTAAGAAAGTAATAATAAATGAAGAGAGAGTAAATTGTGTACATGGAATTAAATGATAACTAAAATATATAGATGATATTAAAAGAAGGACTTTGTTATACATAGCCCTAAGGGCTATGTATAAAAATTAGCAAAATCCTATAATAAATGTACATGGACTAATTTCAATGGAATCTTTGACAAGTTTATTAATAGATAAACAAATTACTCATTAAATTAGCCTTGTAAAATAATTAATCTATGACAAGTTCACCACAAAATTAAAGTAATAAATTGCTCTTATATTGAAAAAAAAAATTTACTCATGATTTATATGGGGAATATAAAAGAATCTTATTAGCATTAATGGTTATATGTAGCCCTTAGAGCTACATATAACATTTGCCTTAAAAGAATGTGTATGGCCATATGCAAATTAAGTAGGACAAACTAAAATAGAAAATGATGCAAATTCAATAGTATTGAGGGAGTATATATGATCTCATAATAATAGAATACAGAAACAATATATATTTTAGAATAATGTAATTAGGGAACTTTATATTGTGTAAAATTTTTTTATTTCGGCAATCTTAGGTAGCTCTTAGTATATAAACCTTATCAGTAGTATTTATTGAATATACAGAAATATACAACACAAGATTGAAACCCCAAAACCGTGTTCTTCGTATCACATTAATTAAAATGTTCATATAATAACATAATCATGCATCCTCATCACTTCATCTACTCGTGAAATCAATAACCAAAAATACTAATCAACTACTTGTTACTCGAGCCATGGAATACCTCCTGAACGTCCTCGAAGATGGGCATGTCACAGTAGACCAAACCGATCCTATTGGACGTCTGTTTCCTCCCTCTTTTGATCCTCACACTGGGGTCGAAATCAAAGATGTTAAAATCTCATCCGAAGTCTCAGCCCGTGTATTCTTACCACACGGGGCGTGCGTTACTCCGTCATGCTTCAAATTCCCCCTTCTTCTCTACATCCATGGAGGCGGATTTTTCACTGAATCTCCCTTCTCCATGTTGTACACTCGCTATGTGATTCGTCTTGCAAACGAAGCAAATGTGATGGTTGTTTCAGTAGACTATGGTCTCTTCCCCAAACGGCCTATCCCCGCATGCTATGAAGACTCATGGGCTGCCCTCCAATGGATTGCCTTACATGCTGAAGGGTATGGACCCGAAACTTGGATCAATAATTATGCTGACCTGAAACGAATATTCGTTATAGGAGATTCCGCCGGAGGAAATGTTTCTCATAATCTTTTAGCACGAGTTGGGTCTATCGGACTTCGTAAGGGAGTTAAGATAGAAGGTATGATTTTGGTTCATCCGTTTTTTGGACAAGGTAGTATAGATGATGAGGTTTGGATGTGTATGTGTCCTACAAATGCAGGTCCTTGGGATCATAGGATGAAACCCAGTGAATCCGATCTTGTTGGAATCGGGTGTGGTAGGGTGTTGGTGTTAGTAGCTGAAGATGATTATCTTCGTGATGGTGGGAAAGGATATGTCGATGAATTGATCAAAAGTGGATGGGAAGGAAGGGTTGATATAGTGAAGAATCAAAAGAGGACTCATTGTTTTCATATCTTTAATTTTCATGATTCTGAGGCTGTTGCTAATATGCAACGAATAATTTCTTTTATCTATGGTTTTTGTTGAAGTTTTTTTTTTTAGTTGAATTTGATTTAAGTCTAGAATATAATTAATAGAATTATTATTGTAACTATTCATCTTTTTTATGTCTATGCAAATATCTATTTATCTATTCAATATACTAATGAACAAATAAATAGGATTAATGTCGACTTTATAATAAAAAATTTTCTACTCTTTTTATGTTCTAATTAGATAAATATTTTTTTCATGCATTTTAAGCCGATTTGTTTAATAAATTAGTTAAAAAAGATGTTACAATTATACCTTATTAATAATTTTTACCATATACTATGGATTAAGATATGTAATATCCTTTAATTAAAATGGCTAATTATCCAATAAAATATTAGTATTTATGTACAAAATTATTTTTCTTAAATATTTTTGTAACAAATTAAGAAAAGCAAATAATTTTGAGATCACTACTAAAAAACATGGAGTTTATAGAGGCTTGGTTTTAGACACTTGAACAACCGTCTAAGAAAAAGAGATTTTCGACGCTTAAATGGGTTGAAATTTAACAAGGAAAAAGCGTCCAAAAATAAATAAATAAATAGTGAAACTTGCTTTTAAAGTTCTAAAAAAAATTGCATCAAACCGCGCCTATGAAAATTTGAGGCAAATTAAAATCGCCTCTCTTCATCCTCACATCAGTCAAGAAGAAAGGAGAAGGAGAAACCCTATTCTTCAATTCGCCTCCGACACGCACGCAACAATGTTCTTCTTCCTCACATCAGGTAAGTTCTTCTTCCTCCATAAGCACGCCTGTCCTCTTCATTATCTCAATCTCTTCATTCGTTCTTCCTCATCCAGATTATCATTCTTCGCTCATCCATAAGCACGAACGCCTGTCCTCACATCAACAGTTCCAGAAGGTTTCGTTCTTCCTCATCCGGCAGCACGCTGGACTTCCAGTCTTCATCCGGCAGAAGTTTTCGTTCTTCCTCCAGCAGCTGTACCACCCCATACCAGTCTTCTTCATTCTCTCAATTACACTATCAGGTACTCTCAAGTGTACCAGTTTTCATGTCCTCTGTAATGTCGTTTTCTTTGAATAAATTATCCCTCCGTTTTTTGAATTTCTTTGTTACATCCTCTCATTTTCTGTTTTTTATATGTGCTTTGGACTTTGATTTTGATTTTAATTAGTGAGAGTGTTTGTGTGGAAGGGTTGAGATCGTCATTAAGAGATTGAAAACAGAGGGTTCATTTGACATACTTTTGATTTTGACCAAGGATTAGAAGACTTTATTATTGAACAAGCTATTGTAAATAATTTTGTGTGGAATAAAAATATATTGAACGACATTGGCTTTAATGAAAAACACTATATTTTTGTTCTATATGTCATTCAAATACAAATGTAAGATAATATATACAAAAGAAAAATGTGAATGGGTTGTTAAATTTGATTGTTTTAATGTCTCATTGCTATCTTCTTGATTAAGAAAGGGTAGGTCTCACATTCAAATACCATGGAAACTCAGAAATCTGAATGACAGAATTGCAAATCTCAATAAATAGAATGACTTTAATAAAACTAGTTATTGTTACATGTTGTATGCATATGAAATTTTTTAATCTTATTATTATACAATATGTATATGATGTCTGAATATATTGATAAGAGTTGGATAAATAAACCAAGAAATACAGAAGTTTATATAAAGGGAGTTAGTGACTTTATGGAATTTGCAAAGAAAGGGACACAAAATGGTTTTAATAGATGCCCTTGTTGTAGGTGTCAAATTTATAGAAAGAAAGTATTACCACTAGAGGAGGTTCAAAGACACATTTTGTTTAAAGGGTTTTATAAAGAATACAAGGATTGGATATTTCATGGACCTATGACTGTTGCGGAGAATGTGTGTAATCAAATAGGGATTCCGTTTATAGCTTCCAACGAATAAGAAATCTTAGGTCAAGATGATATATCGGGGTTACTTCGAGATGCTTTTGGGTCAAATATTTTAGGTGCTCCTGAGTTTGGTAGTGAACTAAATGAGGAGGGGTTAGCTAATGAGACTATAGAGGAACCTAATTTGCAATATGAATCGAATGAATTTCGTACACAACAACCTGATGTGAACTCTTCTTTTGAAGAATTCAAATTTAGCAAGCTTTATGAAGCTTCTAATAAATCTCTTTATGAAGGTTATACTTCCTTTTCAAAGCTATCATTCATCTTGCACCTTTTTCATCTTAAGTGTTTGTTCAAGTGGCCAGATAAATCATTCTCAATGTTGATTGATCTTTTACTTGATGCATTTCCACAAATAAAAAATTTTCCTTCCTCATACTACCAAGCCAAGAAATTAATTGTAACCGCCTCGAATTATGAAGGCAAACACTAACTAGAATTTAGTATTAGTCAAGCAGAAGCTTACTTTTGCCAACACAATTAAGGGGTTACTTAAAGGTCAAACCAATATCCAAGTATAATACTTGAACCAAACCAAAGCAATATAACAGAAGTCTTAACTGTCCAAAATATAGGAAAATTACAACAAAATCGAAATAATTCCAAAGTTCAAATTACATCCTTAAATTAGTCTAAATCTAAACTAATAGTCTCTCAAATACAATAAAGAGATCTAAACAAAAGGGGAGTCATACTCCAACTCGGGTTCATCTTCCGCTCGCATATCCATTCTCCGTCGAGGTGCCATAGGGGTTTACTCTAAAAACAAAACCATTGGAAAAACATACAAAGCATAGTATCAGCAAAAAGGCTGAGTATAAACACACTGGTGTCCGTCAAACAAGTTATTAAAACCTTCTTTTTTTATTTGAGTAAATTCATTTCGAAATATGCTTTTTCATTTGATAAATCATATTATCATTCAAATCCAATTCAATGGCTCTATAGTCATTTCAAATTCTCATTTTTCATCATAAATCATAAGATCTCAATGGATCCAAATTAATTTCATACTCATATCATAAGTTTACATGGGTACTTTGTGAGTCATCCTGTGACTCGTTTGGTAGTCAGTCTACCGTCCGACATGTCCGGCAAGTGTAACACAATGGTATTGTGAACAATACGCGCTCAACATTGGTGAGCCGTTTAATCATCCACACAACATTTGTTGTGGCATATGTACCCGCCAATTAGGCTAAAAAATTTTTTGTACATAGTATATGTGTTGTAATTTTAATAGCATTTGAAAGTCAAAAATATTAACTTTATCCATATGATAAACATCTTTTATTTGCACATAGCAAAACATACTTTATTTGCATCTTAGCAAAATCAAATCATAATATTTTCCACATGGGTAAAACAAGCTTAGCATAATCATATCATTAAACATAACCTTTGTATTATATTGGGGCATCACTAGCATGTATGGAAATGCATTGTAACAAAAAGTGATTAAAGTTCAATACGATTTTTTTAAGGAAACCACTAAAATGTTCCGTTTCAATCCTTCTTAAAGTAAATATAACTTAAAATGGTTTTGAAATTCATTCAAAAGAACTAGAATATGATTCATAAGTCTATAAAATCATTATGACAGAAGATTTCATAAAACACTATTTTCTTCAATACGAGATAGTTTTGCTGGTAATAAAATCGATAATTGATTTACAAAGTACATATTAATTCTCCAACAAGGCCCAAATTAATCAAGTCATTATAGTACCTTATTTAAAATGAATTTAAGGTTGTCCCATCAGATTATAATTGGTTATGCGAATTTATAACAATCTTACAATTATTTTCGACAATTTGGGTATTACCGTCATTTAAATGGTGTCTTAAATACGTAAAATTTATAAACCATCTAATTTAAACTTAATTTATACTATGCGGCAGTAGGTTATTAATATAATTATAAATTTTTGTATATAGGTCTATTTTTACCCAAATTTAATTAACAATATTACACTTTTTAATAAATAAATATTTTCTATTAATTTGATAAATTATTAAATAATTAATAATTTTTGTTTATAAAATTATACTAAAGTTCCTGAAGTCATATAACATGTTTATTAGGCTATTTGAACTTATAAAACTCATGTATGATATTTTATTATTTTGTATAGACATTTTATCGATAAATAGAATAAAATAGGTTTAAAATTATTTGAGTCCGAATAAAATATTATAAAAATTATATGATATTCCATAAGCTATTTTAAGGGGTATAAAATTTTAAATAACCATTAAAAATCATGTGGGGTATTTTTAATAATTAATATTGTTATTATACCGATAAACTGAATAAAATTTATTTAAGTCCATATATGGTCACGAAAATCCATATAAATTTTTGAACATGTAAGACGTCATTTAGTAATTTTTTTTATATTTTACCGTTTTCAAACTTACAGATTATTAATAACCGAGTAAAAATTATTAACGTCCTTAAATGTCAACGAAACCTTCCTAAACGTTTACCAATTTTACCTACTTTCCATATGAGTATGTGATAAAAATTTCAAGTCCATATGTCTTTGTTTGGTAATTATTTTTTATTTTACCATTTTACAATTTACTGTTAAACAATTTAACGATTATTTAAAAATCATAAAAAAAAAATTCCAAACTAAATATATTCTGGCCAAATCTTGTTGGAGACATTATAATATGTTTTTATTAATTATTTTTGATGATGAAGAGTTCATCTAATACCATGTTTTATAATAAGAGTATTTAACACCTTGAAATCAATTAAAATATCAATTTAACGAATAATCTCAACAAAAAGTATCCAAAAAAATTTTTTTTTCTTAATATATAGCTACTAGAAATGTCTTTTAAAATGAATTTCAAATATTTTCAAATTCATGTAATCATTTCCATCACAATAACTTTCACAATGTAGTGTTAAACATGCCTTTAAACATACAATAATTTATAAAATCAACATGAATGATGCCCACAATAATAATACATGTAATAAATTATTCCATACTCAAATTTATCATTTTGACATCATTTTTCAAGATTTAAGAACTTCTCTTTGGGAACTTTTTTTTTTTAAAAAAAGTTTTTACACAAACTTTCTCAACTTGTTCTTAAATCTTTTAAAAAATCACCCCATGTGACATACCTCGACTCCAAGCCTATATAATTATTCCGTAAGCTCCTACGCGTTCTTAGAAGCGGTTCTAACTTCGGGTCCTTGCCCTTCAAGTCTCAACTCCAACTCTTCAACTAAACATATTGCATTCATCCAAAAATTAATAATAATTTTGGATTTCTAATAACATGCACTTAACTTTTTCTAGTTAGAGTTGTTAGACTAATACTTGTGATGATTTTAACATATTTGGAGTATACTTATTATGTTGAGCAACATACTTAGTTAAGTCCCATAATTTTATTTGACTCCTTTAAGTAACAAAATTTATATGTTTGTGGAAATACATCTTCTTACTTTTTATTATGTTAAATAGCGATTTATCATTTTGACATCATTTTTTATAGATTTATAAGTGATGATTTTCTTAGTTTAGAGATAAAATACTCATTTTATAATGATTTTAGTTAGACTTGTCAAATATGAACCCGACCCGCTAAACCCAAAAATCCCGATCCGCAAAAAGCGGGTTTCGAACAAATATTTTTAAAAAGTGACCCGTTTAACCCGCTTTTTTAAACCCGCAAAAAATGGGTCAAAAACGGGTCGGGTCGGGTCTGACCCGTCGGGTTTAACCCTTAAAATTTAAAAATTAAAAGAGGAAAGAAAGGCGCTTCAACTTCATCCTTCATTTCATTTCATCCAGCCGGCCCTAATCTGCATTGTTCTTCATCCTCACACCTCACTCCTCAGGCGATCGTTCCTTCTTCTTCATCCTCAGCCTACCTTCTTCTTCATCATCTCCGTTCCCAGTCATCATCAGCCCTAAATCTATGGGACGTCGAGCTTCAAGTACTAGCCGCCGCCGCCCTCCGTTCCCACGAAAAGGGTGTTCGCCATCACCTCTTGGACAATTCTTTTCTTCTTCATCATCTCCCACTCCTCAAGAAGGTGATTTGAAGTACCAATTTCATTTGTTTACTTGTTGATTTGTAGTTAATTTTAGTTTGCGTATTCGGATTTTGGCAATTTCAGTATGAATCGCTGTTTTCTTCGAATTCCTCGCGAATTTCTGGGCGTGTAGGTTCCAGTTTCTTCGAGGTTTTAACAATTTCGAAGAAATTGTTTAAATTTAATTATATTTTGGTGCTTGGTTTTTGTTGTTTGATAATAGTCTCTGTATTTTCTGGATTGTTGTTTGTTGTTTGCTTAAATTTAATTGTTGTTTGTTTAAATTTCATTGTCTGCTTTTTAAGTTGTTCTGGATTGTTCTGGAATCTGGATTGTTCTTGATTATTGCTCTGCTTTTCAAGTTTAAAGTTTGGAATTTGGATTGTTCTTGGATTGTTCGTAATTTCTTTTTAGTTATTTTTTTTTTGTTTTATTACAATTTTATTTTTTAAATACTTTTTTGTGCAACATCTTCATTTGATCAAAGTAGAAATTAATGGGATATATTATAAGATCAATTATAGAAAAACAATAATGGAGTTTATATTATCAATGAGGACAAGTTGAAAGGAAGTTCAATAAATGTTGAAAACTTCTGCTAAACAATTAAAATTGATCAACATCTGCATAAATCAAACTTCAAAGGCAAATGATGACACTTTTAGACCCAAATGCTAATATAATGAACCTGTAATCTACATTGTTTTGTAGGAGTTGAGCCAAATGATGATAGTAACAATCCTGGAACAGATGGAAGTTATGGAACAGATGTTGAGACTCCTAACATTGGGCAAGAAGCTACTCCAACATTCGGAACTCGCAAGAGAAAATGGACATCAGATTGTTGGGACCATTACAATACTTTCGATGGTGATGAATTCGCTGATAAGAGGCCAAGAGCTTACTGTAAGTATTGTAATAAAGGACCTATCTTTGCCGACTCAATGTATGGTACTACTAATTTTAGACGTCACATTGAATCTTGTCAAGCTCGTGATAATTGTGATATTCGTCAAATGCTCTTAGATAAAAAAGCTAAGCCTGTTTTGAAATACAATCCTATTGAGTACAAACAAAAGGTTGCTTTGGCTATCATTAGGCATGGATATAGTTACACTTTTGCTGAGCATGAAGGGAATAGGGATATCCATACATATTTAAATGAAAATTGTAAACCAATATGTCGAAATACAGCTAGGAATTGGACTATTAAAATTCATCAAAGGGAGAGAAAACAATTAAAAAAGGCATTACATGTTATCCCTGGAAAGATTTGCTTGACATCGGATATGTGGTCCTCAATTGTTGGTCAAGGATACCTTTCTTTAACTGCTCATTACATAGATGAGAATTGGAAGTTGCACAACAAGATACTTAATTTCTGTCATGTTCCTCCTCCTCATAATGCTCAAGTGTTACATGATACTATTCTTGATAATCTGAAAAAATGGGGAATACATAAGAAAATATTTTCCATTACTTTAGATAATGCTAGATGCAATGATAATATGCAAGACTTGTTGGCAGATAGTCTTTCTGTTTTTGGTAGCTTGCCATGTGATGGTGAATATTTTCATGTTCGTTGTGGTGCTCATGTGTTGAACTTGATTGTTCAAGATGGATTGAAATGTGTTAGTGATTCTTTGAGTAAAATTAGGCAATTGGTTAGACATTGGACTTCTTTGGAAGCTAGGAAAATGAAATTTGCTGAATGTGTTTCTGGAGTTGGTTTGGATTGTTCTACAGGTCTTTTGTTGGATTGTCCAACGAGGTGGAATTCTACATTCATGATGATTCAAAGGGCTTTGGTATACAAAGTTGTTTTCTCTAGGTTAGGAAAATCGGATACATCAACTTCTACTTTAACTGAGGAAGAATGGTCTAGACTTGCGAAAATTTGTGATCTACTTAGGCCATTTGACCTTATTACCAAGTAATTTTCGGGAAGGAATTATCCAACAGCAAACTTGTATTTGATGAATGTCTGGTCAATTGAGTCTCTCATATTGAGTTATTGTAATATTGAGGATGAGTCGATAAGCAATATGGCGAAGGGCATGAAGGCTAAATTTGATAAGTATTGGGAAAACTATAGCATGATTCTTTCCATGGCTGCCATTTTAGATCCTCGCTTAAAACTTCAATATGTGAAGTTTTGTTTTGTGCAATTAGATGGTAGAAGTGCTGAATATAAGACTGAGAAAGTGAAAGAAAGTCTCTTCAAGCTATTTGAAGAGTATTCACAAGTTGATATTTCTCCCCTTGGTTGTACTAGAGTTGGAAGCGGGAATGCAAGTCTTGCTGTAAGTTTTCATTCTTAACCTTTTGATATTATGTTGTACTTAAATTTGTTATTCAATAATTATTAATAGAAGTTCTCTTGTTTTGTAGGCGTTTTCATCTTATGAGAATTCTTCTTCTCAAGGTAGAACACAACTAGATGACTACTTAGGTGAGCATAAATTGGATCCTTTGTCGGATTTGGATGTTCTTGGTTGGTGGAAGGATAATGCTAAAAGGTTTCCACAAGTTGCAAGTATGGCAAGAGATTTGTTAAGTATTCCAATTACTACTGTTGCTTCCGAGTCGAGTTTTAGCTTGGGAAGTAGGATACTAACAAAATGGAGAGCTTCCTTACTACCGGAGAGTGCCGAGACTTTGGTCACAACCCGAAGTTGTCTATATGGATATGATGTTGAAAATGGTAAATTGTCTTTCTTTTTTTGCATTTTGAGAAATAAAGAGATTCATAGCTAATTAAATAGTTCGTTTTTTATTTGTGTGAAGATAACAATTCTCTTGAAGACGGTGTTGAAATTCCGATTTTGCGGGATCCACACAAAGAACCTCAAGTTATCGGCGTAGAAGAGAGCGGAATTGAAATTCTTGAAGATGATGATTTTTAGTAAATGTTGTCTTAGATTATCAAATAGTAGACTATGACCAAGTTTATTAAATTGTAATTGTCATACTTTGTTGAACTAATTTTATTTTCTGTTTCATGAAACTTTTGATATGTACTCTATATAAGTTACAATTTTATCGTAATAGGTACATACTAAAATATTATCGTAATAGGTACATATTAATATATTATCATTGACGTAAATTATTTTTTCAAAAAAGTGCAAAACCCGTTGGGTCAACCCGAACCCGACAACTTAGGGTCTTAAACGAGGTAGTCTAAACCCGAAACCGTAATTTTTTAAACCCGTTCAACCCGAACCCGAAAATATTTTTATACGACCCGACCCGTCCGACCTGTTTGACAGGTCTAATTTTAGTTTATAGAAAGATTCATGTAAAAAAAATGTTCTACATGAACAAGTTTTAACAAAAAACTAGTGGAATAAAGAAATGAACATAACTTACTCTATACTTGGTGGATTTCTTCAAGTTTGGTGTCTATGGAAAGCTCTTAAGATGAAGCTTAATTTTATGGGAGATTTGAGTTTATAACATAAATTTCCAGAAGTTTTAGATGGGTTTTTGAAGGAGATTTGATGAGAAAAGAAGGTGTTTTAGTTATTGAAAGTTTGAAGGATTTTAGTGTTTGTTCATGGATGAACTTGGGAGCAATGTGTTGGGGTTATGGCTGAATAATTATTCAGAAAATAGAGTGTTTTTGCTTCAAATATTTGCCTCTTGCATGCTTGTAATGATTCACAAGCTTTGGGTAGAACAAAATGGGTTCTCAGGTAGAGTTTTTAGCTTGTGTATGTAAGTATACAAAGGGCTATAAGGGGGAGTAGGACAGCTTTAGCATCGCTGGTTGGGGTTGTTCTTTTGGTGATTTTTGTCCATCATTTGATCTATTATTGTGTAGAAAAGTTTTTTCTAAGATAGTTTAAGGTTTGGGTAAAAATTATTGTACATGTAACAAGTTATGTAACTTGTACTTCATGTTTAAAAATCACTTGTATATGTGTGAAATATTAAATTTACTCCCATCATGGTTACATAATATGCTTGGGTAATAATTAAAATTTTTTCGAACTGTTATGGGTAGTTGCTCAACTTTAAGTTTTACCTCCAAAGTTTACGTTACTTGTTACGATTTATAATCACATTACAAATTAACAGGTTTCTAATCATTGTAGAGATTTTTTAAATTACTACCATCACTAATTAAATTATAATTAGTAACGAACAAATATATTAGGAAAATTAGGCGCTATAAACGACTAATGAAATCTCCTAATAATACGACTGTTTCAGTCTTCCCTTCTTACAAGAGTTTCGTCCTTGAAACTAACTCAAACTAATGGTTATAAATACATCACTCAAATAAGTAAGGGTATCTAATTAACATGTCGTCCTCTTTTCCCAAGTAGCACTGTCGGCATCCTGTCCACTCCATAGCACTTTCACAATAGGAATCGTGCGGCTACGGAGTATTCTAACCTCTCGACCTAGGATCCTCAGGGTCTTCTCCTCATACTGCAAGCTTTCAACAAGTTTAATCGGCTCATACTGGAGAACATGTGATGGATCAAACACATACGCAACCGGCGAAATTGCGACACATGGAACACATTGTGAAATTTAGCTAATTGTGGGGGTAATGCTAACTAATAAGCTACCTCCCCAACTCTGCGCAAAATTTCATAGGGTCCAATGTACCGAGGATCAAGCTTCCCTTGCATTCCGAACCTCTTGATTCCCTTCGTTGGCGAGACTTTAAGGAACACCTTCTCACCGACTTGGAACTCAAGTTTCCTCCACCTACGGTCTGCGTAGGATTTCTGTCGATCTTGGGCAGCCTTCATCTGGTCTCTAATGATTCTGACTTATTCAGCGGTCTCTCTGATCATCTCTGGTCCAACGAGTACGCCGGGCCTCCCGGTATCCTAATAAAGTGGTGTTCTACACCTTTGGCCATACAAGGCCTCATACGGAGCCATACCAATACTACTCTGGTAACTGTTGTTGTAGGAGAATTCTATTAATGGTAAGATGTCCTCCCACGAACACTGAAAATCAAGGGCTTATGCCCGAAGCATATCCTCTAAAGTCTGGATGGTCCTCTCTGTCTGCCCATCTGTAGCTGGGTGAAAAGCGGTGTTGTAATTAAGGATTGTGCCGAATGCCCTTTGTTGCTCATTCCAAAATCGAGCCACAAATTTTGGATCTCGATCTGAAACTATTGTCATCGGTTTACCATGTAGTCTAAGTACTTCTGTCACATAGGCATCGGCCAATTGTTTTGCTTTCCAAGTTACTTTAGCAGGAATGAATCTGGCAGTCTTAGTGAGTCGATCAACAATCACCCAAATATAATCATTTCCTCTTCTCGAACGGGGCAATTCAACAACAAAGTCCATACTCACTGATTCCCACTTCCACTTAGGCACGGGAAGTGGTTGCAATTCCCCCGGAGTGCGCTGGTGGTCAATCTTGACTTGCTGACATACTAGACATCGAGCTATGAAATTCTCGACATCCTTCTTCATGTTCATCCACCAAAAGTATTTTTTTAAATCTGCTAGCATTTTATCCCGTCCTAGGTGGACAGAATACATAGTCGAATGTGCCTTCTTAAGTATTTTCTCTATCAATTAAGGATCTCGGGGCACGCATAACCTTCCCTCTATATGAATACTCCCATCTTTAGCAATACTAAAGTCTTTAACTGCACCCTTTTCAATACTAATCTTCAACTCTGACAAGAAGTCATCATACTGTTGTAGCTCACGGATCTCCTCATGTAGACTCGGTGTTGTACTCATAGCATTGAGAACGCTTTCGTATGATCCCTTCTTAACCACAATCAATTCTAGCTCCTTCATCTCCACATAAATCTCGTAGGGCACTGAAATTAGTCCATTAATGACCATTCTCGGTTTTCGGCTTAAAGCATCTGCTACACGATTTGCCTTCCCAGGATAATACTCCAAAGTGAGGTCATAATCTTTCATCAATTCTAGCCACCTTCTCTGCCTCATGTTAAGCTCCTTCTGTGTAAATAGATAAGTCAAACTCTTGTGATCGATGTAGATCTTGCAAGTAGTGCCGTAGAGATAATGGCTCCAAATTTTTAAGGCAAATATGACTCCGGCTAATTCTACATCGTGCACTGGATAGTTCTTCTCATTTGGCCTCAATTGTCTCGATGCGTAGGCAATCACTTTCCCCTCTTGCATGAGTACACAACCCAAGCCCTCTAACGATGCGTCATTGTATACCGTGAACTCTTTCCCATCCTCGGGCAATACAAGCACTGGAGCCGTTGCCAACCTTTTCTTCAATTCTAGGAAAGCGTCTTTGCACTTTTGTGACCACACAAACTTGGTATTCTTTCGAACCAAATTGGTGATTGGTAGTGCGATCTTAGAAAACCCATCAACATATCTTTGGTAATAACCTGCCAAACCCATAAAGCTTCTTACCTCAGTTACACTAGTCGGTGCTAGCCAATCAATGATAGTCCTTAGAATGTTCGATTCATCAAGTCCATGAATGCTGCATGGGCATTGGTTAACCCAAACGGCATCACTCTAAACTCATAGTGCCCATATCTGGTGCGGAAAGCAGTTTTAGGAATGTCTTCCTACGCTATCCTCAACTGATGGTAACCAGATATCAGGTCAATTTTAGAGAAAACTCCTGCTTCTTTCAACTGGTCAAATAAATCATCAATTCTAGGAAGTGGGTACTTGTTCTTGATGGTGATTTTGTTTAGCTCCCGGTAGTCAATGCATAGCCTCAAAGACCCATCTTTCTTCTTCACAAACAACACTGGAGCTCCCCATGGTGATACACTTGGTCTGATAAACCCTTTATCTTGTAACTCCTCGAGTTGGGTTTTTAGTTCAGCCAACTCAAGTGGTGCCATTCTATATGGTGCCTTTGAAATCGGGCTTGACCCAAGAACTAGGTCAAATTGAAAATCAATCTCTCTCTTTGGAGGTAACCCACGTAGATCATCAGGGAATACATTAGAAAATTCTCGCACTATCAAGATCTGGCTTAAGTCGACCTCCTTGTATGTTGACTTGCTCATGTGGTAGACCTGGGCTTCCCCACCTCTCTTTGGAAAGGTTGTAAGCCTCTCAATCATCTCTGGCTCAATATTAGGTATGGTCCCATCACTAAAAGCTATTGATCCCTTGGATTGTTCCCAACCTTTACATTCCTCTCATAGCACTCAATCACTGCCCTATGTTTATCTAGCCAGTCCATTCCTAGAATGATATCAAACCCTCCTAAGTCAAATACAATCAGGTCTACATGGAACTCCTTACCGTGGATCAATAATGGGCAATCAATCAACTTTGTATTACATGATACCGTTGATCCATCGGGTAAGTCAACTCTATGCATTATAGGGCATACATTAACAGAACAATCCAAGGATCTCACAAATGACTTGGAAACATAAGACTTGTCAGCCCCAAAATCAAATAAGACACGAGCAGACTTGCCAATCAATAATAGTAATCCGGAAATGACTTTACCTTCTGTCTTAGAAATCAAGGTGCTAGGTTCCTCCGCTGAAGTAATGGCAAAGAATTTTCCTCCTCCCGGGCGCTGGTTCCCTTGGCCTCCAGAAGATGAGGCTTTATTGCCTCCTTTATAATCAAGGCGAAGCTGAGAGTTGTTGTTACGCTGATTACCTTGATTTTCTGAGTATCGTGCTCCACCGTTCCCGGGGTTTCCCTGGTTCTTGCCCCAACAATCTCGAGCCAAATGACCTGTTTTTCCACAATTCAGACACACAGCCTTACCCTCACAGTTCACTCCCTTAGAGTGCCATTTCTTGCATCTATCACACAGTTGACTTTTTAGCGGGTTGGAGTTTTGTGGGTTTCTGTTGCTGTTGAAGCGGTTTTGGTTTTGAAAGTTTCTAAGGTTTTGGTTTTGATTCCCCTTGAAGTTTCCCTCAGCTCTCGGCTTCTTGCTCTGAACTCCCTGGTCTCCTCCAAATCTCTTTTTCCTGACATCTTCCTCTCTCTTGCAGACCATTTCTTTCTCCACAGCATGTTCATACATAGCTTGAAAAGACTCATATTGACCCATTAACTTTTGGTAACTGAAGTTGAGACCATTGTAGAAGCGATCTATCTTTTTCTTTTCATCAAGCACATAATCTGGGGCAAATCGAGCCAACTCCAAGAACTTGTTAGCATATTCGGTAACGCTAAAAGAATGCTGCCTTAGGTAAAAAAATTCTGATTCTTTGTCTCTGTAGAGCTGCTGGGTAGAACCTCTCCCTTAGTTTCTTCAAGAAATCTTCCCATCTCCAACTGGTGGGTTGTGTTGCTCCACCAGCAGATGTAGAGGTAACTGAGACACCTTTTAGGGCTCTCCACCAAAGCTCTACAGGTCCCACTAGATAGAATGCTGCAAGTTTAACCTTAAGATTTTTTGGACAGTTTACCACCTCAAGAATTTTCTCGGTTTCATTGATCCAATCATCAAGGACAACTGGATCTGTAGCACCATTATAGGTCTTAGGCCTGTGGGTAGCAAGCCTTTTGTAAAACTTAGTCTCGTCATCCACACTAACATGTTGGTTGGCTATGAACAGAACTAATTGAGCATTAGTCTCTTGGATGACTCTAAGTTGTTCGGTTAGGAGATTCAATTGGGCTTGAGGATCCATTCGTTCCCCAATTTCCTCTAGGTTCCTGCCAAGGGGTAATAATTAATTAATAATTATGCCTTTAAGACAAATAGATATGCACTTGCACAACACACTTTCTTAACTTTATTGGATTAATGACTTAATAACTTCATCAATTTCCATCCCATTGGATCACTTGTTTAGGAGTTTCAACACTTTTAATGATGATTCATCAACTTAATTTACCATCATGCTTAGGTAACTTAGCTACATAATTGGATCATCAATTACTTATAAGAAACCTTTAAGACTTCTAGTTTACTAATGGTACTTAGTTAATAATCTGATTTAAGTTAGACTTATTACTTAAATCCTTTCTTTACCAATAATCCCTAAATTTTAAGTTCATTTCCTAATTAGTTCAATTAGTTACTCCAAACTTCAACTTCTTTAAGTTAAACTCGTTCTCTAATTTCCTGATATTTTAGACAAGCTTCCAAACCCTTGGCTCTGATACCAACTGTAACCGCCTCGAATTTAAGTTGCTCAAATTTAAGTTTTACCTCCAAAGTTTACGTTACTTGTTAGGATTCATAATCACGTTACGACTTAACAGGTTTCTAATCATTGTAGAGATTTTTCAAATTACTACCATCACTAATTAAATTATAATTAGTAACGAACAAATATATAAGGAAAATTAGGTGCTAAAGACGACTAATGAAATCTCCTAATAATACGACTGTTTAATTGATCATGGATTAGGTTTGGGATATGAAAAGATCCATGCATGTCCTAATGATTGCACATTATATTGGAGTGAAATGGCTGGAAAGGATTCTTGCCCTAAATGTTCAATTTTTAAGATGGAAAAGTGAAACAGATAAGGGTAAGGTTCCAACAAAGGTGATCAGATATTTTCCTTTGATTCCTAGATTACGAAGGATGTATATGTCATCTAAGATATGTAAAGACATGAGATGGCATGATGAATGTAGACATGATGATGGAGTTCTTAAACACCCGGTTGATGGACAAGCGTGGAAGGAATTTACACTAGTGGAAAAAACCTCATTAGCTGCGGTTTTTTGGCCATAATTTGCTGCGGTTTTGGCCCCAAGCAATAGTGATAGCAGTAAATGGCCTATTTTAAATGCTGCGGTTTAAAACCGCAGCCAAAAGGGCATTATTTGCTCCGGTCAACCCATAACCGCAGCAAATAAGTAAGAGTATTTGCTGCGGTCAACCTCAAAACTACAGCAAATAGGTAGTACTATTTGCTGCGGTTTTGAGGTTGACCGCAGCAAATGCTCTTACTTATTTATTGCGGTTATGTGTTGACCGCAGCAAATAGTTGGTCTTCTTTTTTATTTTTTCGTTTAATACTAATATTAATCCAATAATAATGTACAATGTAATAAACAATGATTAATCCAATAATCCAATGATAATCACAAATAATCAACAATAATCTGTTTTTAATAATAAACTCTCGATCATATATATTATGTACGTATATATATATAATATACATTAATTAAAGTCCTAAAAAATCTATACTAATTACAATTTATCAAGGACAAAAATTAGCAAGATACAGGGAATACAGTCTCAACTCCCTTAACCTGTTCATAAACCTCATAACCAGTCAACGGTCGACGAGCTACACGGTCCTCAACCTCCCCGTTGAACATCTTCTTCTTCTTACGATATTGGTGGTCTCGTGGGAGGAACTTTCAATGGTGCATGAATACTTGTTTACACTTAGGAATCCACGTGGATTCCAAGTCACCGATACATATTGGGAATGCTTTCTTCTTTTTGTTCTTATATCCTGATAAGTTGCCATATGCCGAAAAATCATTAACGGTGTATAAAAGCATTGCACGCAAGGTGAACTCCTCATTAGCATATGCATCAAACACTGAAACGCCTTCATCCCACATCTTTCTCAAATCCTCAACGAGAGGTGCGAGATAGACATCTATGTCATTGCCAGGTTGTTTAGGACCCGAGATAAGAAACGAAAGCATAATGTACTTACTCTTCATACACAACCAAGGTGGAAAATTATAGAACACTAACACTACCGGCCAAGTACTATGTTGAGAACTAAGATTGCCGAATAGGTTCATTCCATCCGTATACAGTCCGAGCCTTAAATTACAAACCTCATCCCCAAAAGTCTTATGCAACCTATCAATACTCTTCCACTCCGGAGAATCAGATGGATGTGTGAGCAAGTGACCTTTCTTCACCCTATCTGCATGCCACCTCAAATTTAACGCATCTTTCTTTATAGAAAACAAGCACTTGAATCTAGGTATTATTGAAAGATACCACAATACCTTAGCCGGGGGCCCTTTACCATCCCTAGCCCCTTTACGCTTGTAGCGCGATAACCCACACCTAGGACACTCTTCTAAGTTCTCGTTTTCATTCCGATACAACACACAGTCATTCGAACACGCATGAATCTTCTGGTACTCTAAGCCGAAAGGACACATGAGCTTTTTGGCATAATATGTCGATTTTGGAAGTTCACTTCCCTCAGGAAGCATCTCACCTAACGCTTCTAATAACATTGTGAAACTAGCGTCACTCCAATTGAACTTTGACTTAATGTTGAAAATTGTCAACACTGCTGTTAGTTTGGTGAACTTTGTATATCCAGGGTACAAAGGCTTTTGAGAAACCTCTGTCAACAAGTCAAAAACACGAGGACGTTTACCTAACTCATCCTCGACTCCCTCCATCATCTCATCAACACGATCCACATCCTCATCGACATTCTCTTCATCTGTCTCATACCCATCAACATGATCTACTACATCCTCATTGACATCGGCCACATTATTGACGTCCTCAACAACACTTTTCTCTTTGTAAAATCCCTTCTCACCATGCTAAACCCAAACATGATATTGAGGCCTAAACCCACGTCGAAGTATGTGCTCCCTAAGGATATCAACACTATCTATCTTTGACACATTGCCATAAGTGAAACGTGGGCTATAAAAACCAACTTCCCTCGTCCTAACTTGATGTTGAACCGCAATACTAAAAAATTCTAATACGCCATCAATAAATTCCGACGATTCAATGCTTCCATACATCCAAGAACGATCTTTTGTCATCCTAATTAGTGTGATTAATTAATTCAAAAAAAATTAATACACAACTTTTAAACATATATACTTATTTATAACAAACATATTTAACCCTAAAAAAATATATACTTATTTATACCAAATCTATTTAACTCTAAATATACATACTTCATATTCTAATTCTATACTTCATACATCAATATTAGGCACTACGTTGTAAATAAAATCATATTCTAATTCTAATAGTTAAAGACATAACTATAACAACAAACCACATTTTTAACAAATTACACAAATATTTAACAAACTAATAACATAAACTTGAATAATGTAAAATTCACAAATAAATTGATATCTTTAGCACTAAATTACTAAATTACTTGTTAAACAATAAAGATATGAACTTGTAAATTAGTAAAATAAATATAATTACCTTGATTTCGTGGGCTATGTTACTACAACGAAAAACAGAGAAACAATATTAGTATACAAACAGTTGCCCTAATTCTCGAGTGTTTTCATGAATATCTTGCAAAACATAAATGCTTAAAAAATTAATAAGAGAAAAAATTACCTTAATGTCGTGGGTTTTGAAGATGAACAAGACCAAAGTATTAAATTTCATCGGTTTATGAACCAAGAAGATGAAGAACAGGGTGTTTGAAGAACAGGTGTTTTCGAGTGTTTTTCAATGGGTTTATCAATCAGTTTGCGAAGAAAGCAGCAGATGATGAAGAATTTATGGTTTTTAGAAGAAGATGAAGATGAAGAATAAAAGCTTGAGTGGCGAAAATGGTGGGTTTTTGAGAGATACAACAATTTACGTATATTTGTGAAATGAAAATAATGTTGGCGGGTTTTAATTTTGTGAAATAAGCATATTTGCTGCGGGCATAAACCAAAACCGCAGCAATTGAGTGAAGCACATGAGTATTTGCTGCGGGCCTTGGAACAACCGCAGCAATTGAAAGCGTTATTTGCTGCGGGCCATAGCATAACTGCAGCAATTAATTGTGCTACTAAGTATTTGCTGCGGTCACACCTTAAAACCGCAGCAATTATTAGTTTTTTTTTCTAAATTCTTTTTTCTATTTAATGCTGCGTCTAAGGAAAACCGCAGCAAATGACAAGCAGCAAATAAGGCTGTTTCCACTAGTGTTAATGTCCGATATCTAGGGTTTTCCAATGATCCTCGTAGTGTTAGACTTGGTCTTGCTAGTGATGGATTCAATACTTATCCTCTAATTAACACAACCTATAGTACATGGCCAATAATTTTAATTCCTTATAACTTACCTTCATGGTTGTGTATGAAGCCATCTTCATTTATTTTGTCGATGCTCATTCCTGGTAAGGAAGGGCCAGGTAACAATATTGACATTTATATGCGTTCTTTGATACATGAGTTGAAATTGTTGTGGAAAGGCGTTAATGCTTTTGATTCGTACACTAATGTGAAAATCAAATTCCAAGCAGCTTTAATGTGGACAATTAACGACTTTTCAGCTTACGCCATGTTTTTAGCATGGAGTACTAAGGGTTATAATGCTCGTCCAGAGTGTAATTACTCAACACCCTCTACTCGAGTCGAAAATAAAATACTTTTCGTAGGACATCGTAAATGGTTACCTAGGGATCATCCTTTTAGATTTCAAACTAGTTTGTTTGATGGGACTGAAGAACATGGTAGTGCTCCTTCACCTATGACTGGCTCTGACGTTTTAAGAGAGCAACAAACTTTAGAGCATGGGTATGGGAAAATTCAAAAGTCATGTAAAAGACGAAAACAACAGTCTATAAGTGATATTGATGTCAATGATCCTAAGATTCTTTGGACTAAGAAGAGCATATTTTTGGATCTTCCTTATTGGGAGCATAATATTCTTCGTCACAACTTAGATGTCTTGCATATAGTGAAAAATTTGTGTGATAATCTACTTGGAACTTTGATGAACATGGATGGAAAAAGTAAGGATGATGAATTTGCTCGCATGTTTTGTGAAAATAGAAATGTGAAGCCACATTTTTGGCTAAAGCGTCATAGTGACAATGAATTCATCATGCCACTCGCCCCATATTATATGACTGGGGTAGGTAAAGAGTCATTTCTACATGTTTTGGCAAGTATTAAATTTCCTGAAGGATATGGCTCAAACCTTTCAAGATGTGTGAACTTGAAAAACAAGAAGCTTATGAATCTTAAGAGTCATGAAAACCGCATATTAATGCAAGATATCCTTCCAATAGAATTGAAATCATCTCAAGCCTCCACAGTTATTGATGTTGTTGATGATCCATCATCATTTTTTAAGTTCCTTTGTGCAAAGGAAATCGATCCTAATTATGTTGATGCTTTACAATCCAAGATAATAGATGTCTTGTGTCAAATGGAGATTGAATTCCTTCCTTGTTTTTTCACTACCATGGTTCATTTGTTAATTCACCTTGTCAAGGAGGTAAAGCTAGGAGGATCTGTTCATTATAGATTGATGTATCCAATTGAAAGGTATACATAATTTGACATTGCACTCCTGCCTCTTTTTAAAACTTATTACTTTTATTAATAACAATGTATTCTTTTTTATAGGTACTTAGCCCATCTCAAAACTTTTTTGAGAAATAGAGCTCAACCAGAAGGTTCTATTGCCGAGGGTTATATTCTTGAGGAAACAATTACCTTTTACTCTAGATATTTAGAAGGCGTAGAAACACTCTTCAATCGACCACGTCGCAACGATGATGATAATGAAAATGAATCTAGTTATTTGTTCAATGCTTGTGGTCGGCCAGTTAGGGAGGTGAAAGTGATTAATTTGAACCATAAGAGCAAGATGCAAATACATCGTTATGTGCTAACACAATTTCAATAGTTACTTCAACCATTTGAAAGTTAAGTGCTTAACTTAGGTATCATATTATTGAACCCATTTGACTTATTGTAACACATATATTACTTTTATTTAATCGCAGAGAATTCTTATCTCAGAAGCAAAGGAAAATCATAGAATTACTGTTACTAATGATTTGGTGATTAAATGGAAGTTAGAGGAATTTCTAGATTGGTTAAAGTTGCAGGTTACTGATTACGAAATTTTATCAACTAAATGCAAATGTTTATACTTTTTATTGATTCATCCACTTGAACAATATATTTTATGTAGGTACCAAATATCAATGAGGCCGATCCCCAATAGCATTGGCTTGTGGTCCAAGTCCGTATGCTAAAAGAATGAAGCGTCATATGATTAATGGTTTCAAGTTCAAGACATTTGCTAGTAAAAGAACTCGTAAAAGTCAAAATAGTGGTGTCATGGTGGAAGCCGATGGAAATAAGTACTATGAAAGATTAATAGATATACTTGAAATTGACTACCTTGGATCCTATAAAGTCGTGGTGTATCGTTGTGATTGGGTAGACATAGTAACTGGGATGGAATATATTGGTTCTAGAACTCGAGTGAGTTTCTCAAAGTTGATTCACACGGGCCGATTTCTAACGGATGAGCCGTTTATTATTTCTAGTCAAGCAACACAAGTTTTTTATGTTAAAAGATAAATCAAAAAATGGTTGGAATTATGTAGTTGTAACTAAGCCTAGGGACTTGTTTGAAGTTTGATGAAATCAACTATTCATGTGTTTTTTTAGATATGATAATCTATTTGATGTCTTTTAGTGGTTGCTCTCCTATGTTATTTTTATTTGATCTTGTTTATATATTTTTACTTTGCTTTTAATTTAATTCCTTGTCTAATTTTACTTTATAATTATGACACATTCTCATCTTTTCGTTGTCACTGCAAGTTTCATCATCGCGTCGTGAAATCATGACCATTCAAAGCAAATCTACAAAGATCGATGCTGAAATTATAACAAATATAACATAAATTTAAGTTTTATATTCACCAAGTTACAAACTAATAATTTAACATTGACAGAAATTATCAACACTGGGAAAAAGAGCTCATGAAATGCATAATCATGTACATACTACAAGGTCAAAGAGTTATGCTCAATGGAAAACTAAATTTGTAAGTATGAATACAATTATTGTTATTTCTTATAATGAGAGAATTGCATTTGCTTGTTTTTGATGTTTCTAGGTTACTTATATTTTATTTATGAAGCCTATATTTGTGATAAGTTTATTTCTTTGGGATAATCTGTTACTTTTAAATAGGTTAAGTTGAATCACAGAGAACCTAGTGGGCTAGAAATGTGGAAACGTACACACACTACAAAGAGTGGTGGTTATGTAGAGGGTACATCCACTCAAGAATTCATAGTATATTAGAGTAGTGAATTGGAAACATTTATCATTATGACAAATGTGATTGCATATTTCATTTATACTTTTGTATTGTTATAGGACATTGCGGAAAGTAGGGTTAATGAACGTTTACGTGATTCGAAACAACCTCGTGAGGTGATTTAGACAGAAGTTTTTAATGAGATTGTAACCGCCTCGAATTATGAAGGCAAACACTAACTGAAATTTAGTATTAATCAAGCGGAAGCTTACTTTTCCCAACACAATAAAAGGGTTACTTAAAGGTCAAACCAATATTCAAGTATAATACTTGAACTAAACCAAAGTAATATAACGGAAGTCTTAACTGTCCAAAATATAGGAAAATTACAACCAAATCGAAATAAGTCCAAAGTTCAAATTACGTCCTTAAAATTGTTTAAATCTAAACTAATAGTCTCTCAAATACAATAAAGAGATCTAAACAAAAGGGGAGTCATACTCCAACTCGAGTTCAACTTCCGCTCGCATATCCATTCTCCGTCGAGGTGCCATAGGGGTTTACTCTAAAAACAAAACCATTGGAAAAACATACAAAACATAGTATCAGCAAAAAGGCTGAGTATAAACACACTGGTGTCCGTCAAACAAGTTATTAAAATCTTTTTTTTATTTGAATAAATTCATTTTGAAATATGCTTTTTCATTTGATAAATCATATTATGATTCAAATCCAGTTCAATGGCTCTATAGTAATTTTAAATTCTCATTTTTCAACATAAATCATAAGATCTCAATAGATCCAAATCAATTTCAAACTCATATCATAAGTTTACATGGTTACTTTGTGAGCTATCCTGTGACTCGTTTGGTAGTCGGTCTACCGTCCGCGACATGTCCGGCAAGTGTAACACAATGGTATTGTGAACAATACGCGCTCAGCATTAGTGAGCCGTTTAATCATGCACGCAACATTTGCTGTGGTATATGTACCCGCCATTTAGGCTAAAACATTTTTTTATACATAATATATATCTTGTAATTTTAATAGCATTTGAAAGTCAAAAATATTAACTTTTTCAATATGATAAACATCTTTTATTTGCACATAGCAAAACATACTTTATTTGCGACTTAGCAAAATCAAATCCTAATATTTCCCACATGGGTAAAACATGCTTATGATAATCATATCATTAAACATAACCTTTGTATTATATTGGGGCATCACTAGCATGTATGGAAATGCATCGTAACAAAAAGTAATTAAAGTTCAATACGATTTTTTTAAGGAAACCACTAAAATGTTTCGTTTCAATCCTTCTTAAAGTAAATATAACTTAAAAGGTTTTGAAATTCATTCAAAACAACTAGAATATGATTCATAAGTCTATAAAATCATTACGACAGAAGATTTCATAAAACACTATTTTCTTAAATACGAGATAGTTTTGCCGGTAATAAAATCGATAATTGATTTACAAAGTACATATTAATTCTCCAACAAGGCCCAAATTAATCAAGTTTTTATAATACCTTATTTAAAATGAATTTAAGGTTGTCCCATCAGATTATAATTGGTTATGCGAATTTATAACGATCTTACAATTATTTTTGTCAATTTGGGTATTTACCGTTATTTAAATGGTGTCTTAAATCTGTAAAATTTATACAACATCTAATTTAAACTAAATTTATACTATGAGGTAGTAGGTTATTAATATAATTATAAATTTTTTTATATAGGTCTATTTTTACCCAAATTTAATTAGCAATATTACACTTTTTAATAAATAAACATTTTCTATTAATTTGCTAAATTAGTAAATAATTAATATTTTATTTTATAAAATTATACCAAAGTTCCAGAAGTCATATAACATGTTTATTAGGCCATTTAAACTTATAAAAATCATGTATGATGTTTAATTTTGTATAGACATTTTATCGATAAATAGAATAAAATGGGTTTAAAATTATTTGAGTCCGAATAAAATACTATAAAAATTATATGATATTTCAAATGCTATTTTAAAGGGTATAAAATTTTAAATAACCATTAAACATCATGTGGGGTATTTTTGAATAATTAATATCGTTATTTTACCGATAAACCGAATAAAATTTAGTTAAGTACATATATGGTCACGAAAATCCATATAAATTTTTGAACATGTATCTACTGTTTATATAAGTGTTTCATAAAATTTTCATGTCCAAAAGACGTCATTTAGTATTTATTTTATATTTTACCGTTTTCAAACTTACCGATTATTAATAACCTAGTAAAAATTATTAAGGTCCTTAAATGTCAATGAAACCTTCCCAAACTTTTACCAATTTTATTAACTATCCGTATGAGTATACGATAAAAATTTTAAGTCCATATTTCTTTGTTTGGTAATTATTTTATCTTTTACCATTTTACAATTTACCGTTAAACAATTTAACGATTATTCAAAAATCATAAAACAAATTCCAAACTAAATATATTCTGGCCAAATCTTGTTGGAGGCATTATAATATGTTTTTATTAATTATTTTTGATGATGAAGAGTTCATCTAATACCATGTTTTATAATAAGAGTATTTAACACCTTAAAATCCATTAAAATATCAATTTAACGAATAATCTCAACAAAAAGTATCCAAGAAATTTTCTTAACATATAGCTACTGGAAATTTCTTTGAAAATGAATTTCAAATATTTTCAAATTAATATAATCATTTCCATCACAATAACTTTCACAAATTAGTGTTAAACATGCCTTTAAACATACAATAATTTATAAAATCAACATACATGATGCCCACAATAATAATACAAATAATAAATTATTTCATACTCAAATTTATCATTTTGACATCATTTTCAAGATTTAAGAACTTCTCTTTGGGAATTTTTTTTTTTAAAAAAAAAGTTTATACACAAACTTTCCCAACTTGTTCTTAAATCCTTTAAAAATCACCCCATGTGACATACCTCTACTCCAAGCCTATATAATTATTCCGTAAGCTCCTATGCGTTCTTAGAAGCGGTTCTAACTTCGGGTCCTTGCCCTTCAAGTCTCAACTCCAACTCTTCAACTTAACAAATTGCATTCATCCAAAAATCAATAATAATTTTCGATTTCTAACATGCACTTAAGTTTTTCAAGTTAGAGTTGTTAGACTAATACTTGTGACGATTTTAATATATTTGGAGTATACTTATTATGTTGAGCAATATACTTAGTTAAGTCCCATAATTTTGTTTGAATTCTTTAAGTAACAAAATATATATGTTTGTGGAAATACATCTTCTTACTTTCTATCATAGTCGATTTTTATAGATTTATAAGTGATGATTTTTATAGATTTAAGTAACAAAATATATATGAAATATATATGCCTCTTATAACGTTTCATTCCCTCTTGTCTTCTTCATACATACACGAAAAACCGCATACTGTACCATTGTCTTCTTCAACTTCTTCTTCTTCTTCAAGTTCCATTCATCTTCAATTTCACATACACGAAAAACCTACACGGTTCTTCAAGTTCGTTAATTACATTCTTCTTCAAGGTCCTTCTTCTTGTTCAAGTAAGTTCTTCAAACCTATTTAAAAATAAACCCACGACATTTCAATATAAACACACAAAATTTCAACGTGTTGTTGAGTTTTCTTGTTTAAATCTATTACATTTCAACCCACTATTGTTGCTTTTCCTTCAAAAACTCACGAAACCCATGAATTTAGGGCTAACTCTTCACGAAACCCACGCTGCTGCCTACTGTTGGAAATTCATCTTTGGTCTTGTTCATCTTCAAAACCCACGAAATTAAGGTAGTTTTTCTCATTTTAATTTGTTAAGCATTTAAGTTTTGCAAGATATTCATGAAAACAATCGAAAATTAGGGCAACTGTGTGTATATTTTAGTTTTGGTCTCTGGTTCGTTGTATTTATTATATTTATTTTACTAATTTGCATTATTCAAGTTTTTCATATATATGTTTTACATTATTTGAATATATATATATATATATATATATATATATATATATATATATATATATATATATACATATACATATATATATATATATATATATATATATATATATATATATATATATATATAAATATACATATATATATATATATATATATATATATATATATATATATATATATATATATATATACATATATATATATATATATACATATATATATATATATATATATATATATATATATATATATATATATATATATATATATATATATATATATATATATATATACATATATATATATATACATATATATATATATATACATATATATATATATACATATATATATATATATATATATATATATACATATACATATATATATACATATATATATATATATATACATATATATATATATATATATATACATATATATATATATATATATATATATATATATATATATATATATATATATATATATATATATATATATATATATGTTTTACACAAGTTTTGGTCTCTATTTTACATATATGTGTTTTACATTATTCAAGTTTGTTAAATATTTGTGATATTTGTTAAAAATGTGGTTTGTTGTTAATTGTTATACTTATTAGAATTAGAAATAAGTATATATGTTTAAAAGTTGTGTATTAATTTTGTTTTGAATCGATTAATCACACTAATTAGGATGACATACGATCGTTCTTCGATGTATGGAAGCATTGAATCGTCGGAATTTATTGATGGCGTATTAGAATTTTGTAGTATTACGGTTGAACATCAAGTTAGGACGGGGGGAGTTGGTTTTTATTCCCCATGTGTCAGTTGTGGCAATGTATCAAAGGTAGATAGTGTTGATATCCTTAGGGAGCACATACTTCGACGTGGGTTTAGGCCTCAATATCATGTTTGGTTTTGGCATGGTGAGGAGGGAGTTTACAAAGAGAAAAGTGTTGTTGAGGACGTCAATAATGTGGCCGATGTCAATGAGGATGTAGTAGATCATGTTGATGGGTATGAGACAGATGAAGAGAATTTCGATGAGGATGTAGATCGTGTTGATGAGATGATGGAGAGAGTCGAGGATGAGTTAGGAAAACGTCCTCGTGTTTTTGACTTGTTGACAAAGGCTTCTCAAAAGCCTTTGTACCCTGGATGTACAAAGTTCATCAACATTAAGTCAAAGTTCAATTGGAGTGACGCTAGTATCACAATGTTATTAGAAGCGTTAGGTGAGATGCTTCTTGAGGGAAATGAACTTCCAAAGTCGATATATTATGCCAAAAAGCTCATGTGTCCTTTCAGCTTAGAGTACCAGAAGATTCATGCGTGTCCGAATGATTGTGTGTTGTATCGGAATGAAAACGAGAACTTAGAAGAGTGTCTTAGGTGTGGGTTATCGCGCTACAAGCGTAAAGGGGCTCGGGATGCTAAAGGGCCCCCGGCTAAGGTATTGTGGTATCTTCCAATAATACCTAGATTCAAGCGCTTGTTTTCTATAAAGAAAGATGCGTTAAATGTGAGGTGGCATGCAGATAGGGTGAAGAAAGGTCACTTGCTGACACATCCGTCTGATTCTCCGGAGTGGAAGAGTATTGATAGGTTGCATAAGATTTTTGGGGATGAGGTTCGTAATTTAAGGCTCAGACTGTGTACGGATGGAATGAACCCATTCGGCAATCTTAGTTCTCAACATAGTACTTGGCCGGTACTTTTAGTGATCTATAATATGCCACCTCGGTTGTGTATGAAGCGTAAGTACATAATGCTTTCGCTTCTTATCTCGTGTCCTAAACAACCTGGCAATGACATAGATGTGTATCTTGCACCTCTCGTTGAGGATTTGAGAAAGATGTGGGATGAAGGCGTTTCAGTGTTTGATGCATATGCTAATGAGGAGTTCACCTTGCGAGTAATGCTTTCATGCACCGTTAATGATTTTCCGGCATATGGCAACTTATCGGGGTATAAGAACAAAGGGAAGAAAGCATGCCCAATATGTATTGATGACATGGAATCCACGTGGATTCCTAATTGCAAACATGTATTCATGCACCATCGAAAGTTCCTCCCACGAGACCACCAATATCGTAAGAAGAAGAAGTTGTTCAACGGGGAGGTTGAGGACCGTGTAGCTCGTCGACTGTTGACCGGTTATGAGGTTTATGAACAGGTGAAGGGAGTTGAGACTGTATTTGGGAAAACGGGGCAAGTGCAAGGGGGTGAAGACCGATTATGGAAAAAAGAATCAATCTTTTGGAAGCTTCCATATTGGAGAGATCTACAGGTTAGGCATTGTCTTGACGTTATGCATATAGAGAAAAATGTATGCGATGCCATACTCGGGACTCTAATGAACATTCCGGGTAAGACAAAAGATGTTAGGGCCGTGCGAGATTGGTTTGAATGTAAGGGTCTTCGTCCAGAGTTGTGGGCACATGTTAAGGTGAGTAAGAAAAGAAATAGAGCTGATGAAGTTGGTGGCAGTAAGAAGAAGATGAGTAATGACAAAGTTTATTGGCCTCCAGCTTGCTACACATTGTCCAAAGCAGAGAAGCGGACATTTTATGAGTGTTTGTATGGCATTAAGGTTCCGTCTGGGTACTCATCCAACATGAAGAGATTTGTGAGCCTAAATGGAGAGCTGAAGTTGGGAAGTATGAAATCTCACGATTGCCATGTAATGATGCAAGTGTTCTTACCAATTGCAATCCGTGGAATACTGCCAAAACATGTGAGATATGCTATTACCGAGCTATGTTTTGTTTTTCAACACAATTTGTAATAAAGTTCTTGATCCCTTTAAACTTGATGCACTTCAACTCGACGTGATTGTAACTTTATACAAGTTTGAGATGTATTTTCCACCCTCTTTCTTTGACATAATGGTTCATCTTATTGTCCATCTTGTTCGTGAGATCAAGCTTTTGGGTGCAGTTTTTTTAAGGTGGTGTTATCCTTTTGAAAGACGCATGGGTGTTTTACAAAACAAGGTGAGGAATCCAGCACAACCCGAGGGGAGTATGATTCAAGGCACTGTGAGCGGTGAGATTAGTAATTTTATAGCCAAGTATTTGGCCATGGCAAAGTCTATTGTACTTCCCACCTCTAGACATGAAGGAAGGCTTGAGGGAAAAGGAACAATTGGCTCCAAATCGGTCACACCTCCTCGAGAAAGCCTTCTACAAGCATACTTGTATGTGTTGCATCATATTCCGGAAGTTCATCCTTTTTTGAGTGAGCATTTTGATATATTGCGCGCAAAACATCCTTCTAAAGGGGATAGGGCATTGATGCAGTTGCATAACAAGACGTTTATTAATTGGTTTCATAATCGAGTAATATGCGAAGAACTCAAGGGTGTATCCGAAATTTTTAAGTGGTTAGCTTTTGGTCCTCGTGATGATGTCAACAAATATGAGGGTTATGATGTCAATGGCTTCACATTTTGGACTGAGGGTCAAGGCAAGAAGTCATCGTATCTACAGAATAGTGGGGTTTCTATTTTGGCGTCATCTACATTTTACGTGAGTGCGAAGGATCAAGCGTCGGTTGATGCTAAATTGGTATACTACGGGCGGGTACATGAAATATGGTAGCTTGACTACTCTACTTTCAATATTGGTCTTTTCAAATGTAAGTGGGTAGATAATAATCGACGATGCATTAAAACTGACGACCCTTGTGGATTTACTCTTATAGACTTAGCTCGTTTGCTTGATAGTGAGGAGCCATTCATACTAGCTACACAAGCCAAGCAAGTATTCTAAATTGTCGACACGTCTGATAAAAAATGGTCTATTGTTGTACCGGGAAAAAGAAGTATCCTTGGTATAGGTGATGTTGAGGATGAGGAAGAATATGATGCTCTTGAAGACTCCCCTCCCTTTATCTACCCAAAATCAGTGGATCAAGATGATGTAGATGATGTAGATGTTGGTTATATGCGTGTAGATCACACGGAAGGAATACATTTGAATTAAGTGATTCCCAAGGTATGAATTTAAAGATTTTTAAAGTTTTTTTGGCACTTGTTTTGTTTTGCATGAAACATTGCACATAACACTATATTTTATATATTATTGTGTTGAACGTATTAGAATTGTTTGTCATATTCTTAATATTACTTAGCTTATGTTCTAATATATTTCTATTCATACTCTTTCAGGTACTGATATACAATGCATTTATTCAATGATTGTCCCCGAGATTGAGACCTCGGATAATGAGCATCGTAGTAATGACAGCGAAGAAGACCAAATTGTGTGATACGAGTGTATGGCTGAAGACGCTCCACCGATTGACAATGATTTTGAAACTGAAGACGCCCCACCAATGGATGCTCTCACCACTACCAGCAGTAAGAAAAGAAAAGGGCGAGGTCCTACAAAAAACCTCAAAGTCACAGAACCCATGCATTTGGAATACAATGCATTGGGTCAACCCTGCGGAAAATGGCGTAGGCAATATGGAAAACAAGTGGGTCTATGTATCCGCAAGCTTTCCATATTGCACGCATGGAACGAGGTTCCAGAGGGTTTGAAGAACTCTTTATGGCATGATACTGTGGTAAGCAACTTTACTATTTTTACTCATTTATTTTCATTTTAAAATTAATTTGATTGATAGTAATAAATATTTTTTTTTTTGTAGAATCTTTTCCACATCGAGAGCGATGAGGACAAGAAGAATGTGTTTCTTTTAGCTGTTGCTGAAAGATTCAGAGATTTCAAATCCAAGCTAGTAACTGGCTGGATTACGAAGAGCCGTGCCCGTACGACCAAAAAGGTCAAAACGGGAAACGAAGGTGGAGAGCAAGCACCTTCGAAGATGCCCTACGAAATATGGGGTCACATAACGAAGCGAGATTGGGAGGCCTTTGTTGCCAAAAGAACAACTCCCATAGAAGTTGTAAGTATTTCATATTATATTATAGTTTACCAATTTGAATTTACTTCTTTTGATTCAGTCATTAAACTAATACATGACATTCGATTTCTATTGATTAATTAGGAAAAGCGTGGTAAAGCTTCTGATTCTGCAAGCAAAAGGAAGTTTTACCATCGCTTAGGCCAGAAAACGTACGATGAGGTCCGAAAAGAGTGGGTGGATGCGGGTTTATACCCCAATCAAAGTTCATCCACGCCCTCATCTACGACTACCTCCGCATCCGTGAATCTTGCTGGAGATCGGGTGCGTGATTGGTATTGCGGGCTTCATTCCCGAGATGCAAGTGGTAAATATACCATTAATGATCCGGGAACGAAGAAGGTTGTTGATGCTGTGGTGAGTTTTGAAATTATTAAGTATATTCTTCATTTGTTTTGTATTCTTTGGCTTTGATGTACTTATACTAATTGCTATATATGTCACTTTTTATTTGAACCGATGGGCTGGAAGGAAAAAGAAGCTACGGGGGAGTTCACCCCAAGAGGCAATGTTGACGCATTGCATATGGTCTTAGGGAAAGACCACAGTGGGCGGGTATTTAGTAGGAAAAGGAGGCGTCCGCGTGGGGTTACAGAAGGCATTCGGCAATGAGTGTGTTGCTACTCAATCCCGAACGGCACTGCGGGAAGAAACAGCAACCCTCCGAGCGGAGATTACGAAAGACGTTCTCGCCAAGTTGGCCGCCGTGTTGCAGAAGATGGAACCACCCATTGTGGACTTGGCAAACCTGATTGTCGAGGATCTGGAAAGTCAACATGGGGATTCTAACGCTTTGGTCGAGCCAATACCCGAGCCCATTACCCCCGTAGCACCGCAGCTCATTATTAATACCCCTGAAGGAGAAAACACCACACCGGAGAACATAAACTTTGTTTCTCAAAATCCGGAGCCAACTCCGGAGCCAGTGCTACAGGTACATAGTTTTTAAATATATAAGCACTTATTAAATTAAATTGCAACGCGTAATTAATATTTTATTATGATGCTTATTATACTAAACGACACACTTTTCAGGAGGCGACTCCTTGTTCTCTTTTGCTGCCTCAGTTAGGTGTTGCTAGTGATGGCGACTTAACTGACGTTGCATATGGTGTGACCCAGTCAAATAAAGAGGGCCAAATAGTGCATTCAATGCCTGTTACAAGTGGCCACATCAGTGTGGCCGTGGAGACTATTGTAAAGGGGTTTGAAGATTTCTCACTCCCAATTCCAATGCCAGCATGGAGCCTTGAGAAACTATCAGACGCCCTAGGTAGTTTCGTCACATGGCCATATGCTTGGGTCCGATTCACTAACATGGTAAGAATCATTTGTACCTTATTTATTTTCATTTTTTTAATTGCATGCTCACACTAATTTAATTGTATAAATTGAAATAGCAAAAGAGTCCAAAGAGATCTTGGAGAGAGGTCGGTTCCTCAACAAAGGTGTCGACTGGGTCAAAGTCGATGCCAAGCACTCCAATTTTGACTGAAGAGCAGCTAAAAGATCTCTCTCAAGATTGCAAATGGCTGCATTATTTTGCATCTCGCATAAGTGAGGAGGACCCAATCATTTTGCCCCTGCTGAAGGAGCAATACTGCTTTATAGAAAGCCCGTTTGTAATTATTAGTCCTAGTGACATCGGGCAATTTTTGAGAGGAGAGATGTTGAACGTAGCTCTTTTCCATCTCTACATGAGGTGATGTTCATTATCTTACAAGTTAGGCATTCTTGTTCATTTAATTGTTTTAATGACCGAATTACTAACAAAATTCTCTTATTTGTGAGTTTAGTGCGGCTTACGAGGAGCTAAATTCTTGCGAACCTCCAATAAAAATTGGATGGTTTTGTCCGGAGTCGATTTCGAGTAGTAAATGTAGAAATGATCCAGATCAGGTTAGAGCATACATTGAGACTGCTTTGACTAACTCCCTTGCATCTACACACATATTCATTCTGGCTCCATATTGGGAAGAGTAAGTTTTATTATTGAAATTGAACTTATCTTTTGATTTTTAAAGTCACCTAATCTCTAATTTGTTGATTTTAAATTTGTGTTTGTAGTTTGCATTGGATACTTTTGATCATTTGTCCTTTAACGAACACTATGCACGTCTTCGACTCATTACAAAAACCTCAAAGCCCACCTCGCAACACAAGCTTCAAATCGTTGTTGAATACGTACGTAATATTAATTATTTTACCTATTTGATTTAATTAAGTGTTATATATATATATATAAATAGTATTACTTTTCCCATGCGTTTCAGCGCAATGAAAAGAGTGCGTGGACAAATGGGATCTACATCTAGAGCCACATTTCCAAAATTGATAGCAAGAAAGGTACACAAATTCGATTTTAAGTTGCGATTTTAAGGGTTTTTAAGCGTTTTTGTCAATTTCGCGCGTAACGTAGGTCAAACATGGTTTGTTATGCACGAAACTTGGCACACAAAACTATTTGGCATATATTATTGTGTTGAAATGTTTAGAATTGAAAATAATAGTCATATGTAGGCATGGCCACGGTCCGGGTTGGTCCGGTTCCGTTCCGGTTCCGGTTCCACCCGGTTCCGGTTCCATTTGGAACCTGTCGCGAACGGTTCCGGTTCCGAGCGGTTCCAAACGGTTCCTTGGCGGTTCATGAGGCGGTTCCGGCGGTTCCAACTCACGGGACGGGCGGGTCGGACCATCGGTTCCATTTTAATTTTTTCTTTAAATTTTTGTATAATAAAAAAATACTATAATATCGCGGACGTACCTTTGATGATTACTTGATTATTAGCGAAATTCATTGCATGTCAAGTTGTCATCATTATTGAAATATTTACTAAAAAGAATGGAAAAAAATAAATTAATAAGAAACGAATCAATGATAATGTCGATAAAGATGATTAATAAAAAAAGAGGGAGAAAATGGACTTGAACCTAGTACCCAAATGAATACTAAGCTACCTACGTATCCCGAAGGAATCAAAGCCCACGTAGTTCTTTGTCATACCTTTTATTTATAGTTGTTGAGTGTTGATTCATCGTTGTCGCTTGTCGGATTGATCCTATTCGTCTTCGTCATCATCATGTGGTTGATTAGATGCTTCTGCTGACTCTCCTCCTGACGATGATGAAGTTGTATCCATCATCATCCATGGATCATCATCGTCGTCTTGATCATCATCGTTCCTTAGTCCTTGTGTTCGAATCTCCGCTTGATCCCAATCTTTCTTGCAAACACATATTTGAATACTATGTGGAGCAAGACGAGATCGCTTTTCGTCCAAAACTCTTCCACCTGCACTAAAAGCAGACTCCGACGCAATAGTTGACGCGGGAATTGCAAGGATATCCTTTGCAATTCTCGATAAAATGGGAAATTTAACAGATTTTTCTTTCCACCACTCCAAAATATTATAGACACTTGGGTCTATTTCAAAGTGGTGTTTAAGATAACTATCTAGTTCTAAATATGTGGTCGAGGAAGAAGAAGATCCTACAAAACTATCATCTTGAGTCATTATGTTAGCTACTACTGAATTATAGAAAGTGGGACGAGCCGAAACGCTAGCACGCCCAGACATATCGCGTTTCGGGTTATATACACTAGCGTAAAAATCATAGAGTTCAACTAAATATTTTTTACATGTTCCTACATAATATTGTACATCAGAAGACGGGCGATCTAACGATTGATAATAAAATCCTATTACTTTAGTTAGAACCTCAGTTTTAAAACGTGGGTCCAAAATGGTTGCGATTCCATAAATATAAGGAAATCGGTAAAATATGATTTCCATTTTTCCATTATATCTGCAAGAATCGGCCTTAATTGTGGGTTAGTATCTTCATGTGTATGTTTAAGTAGATGATAAAAAATAGTAATACATTCACTTATTACTAAGTGAACGTTCGGTTCATAAACATAAGAAAAAATCTTAGTCGCATGATCATACGCTTCTAATATGTTATGTACACCTATTGCTAATTCCCAAGTTTCATCAGCTATGAAACTATCTGTACACTCACTATATAGTTGTGTTATTACTGGGCGATAAGCAATCGCCTTTCTTAATAAATCGTTGGTTGAGCCCCAACGTGTAGGAGTATCTAATGACCAATACACTTTTTTAAGTTGGTATTGGTCACATAATTGTTTATATCTTCTTTTTATCTTTCCGATCCTAAGCCATTTCACTATATCCCTAATTGGTTCTAATAATTCACTTAATTGTTTTATGCCTACTTGACAAGATAAGTTAACTATATGCGCACAACAACGTATGTGTAATAAGCTACCCCCAAGGATTAAACTAAAGGCAGGTTCGTTAAACAAAAGTTCTATACATTTAATGTTCGCGGTTGCATTATCAGTTGAACAACAAAATATTTTATCTAATAAGTTCCATTCTCTACATATCTCTACTAATCTATATTTTATGTTTTCACCGGTATGTCTTTCTGGCATTGTCTCAAAAGCAATTATTCTTTTTTGAATAATCCAATTTCGATCTATCCAGTGTGCTGTTACACACATATAAGCTTCTAAATGTGGGTGTAACATCTCAGAATAACTCGGGTCGTACGAAAAGAGAAAATGACCTTTTAAAAACGAGACAACTATAATCCGAGTAAAACCGGGATGTTAGAAAACAATTTTAAAACGGTTTTGAAGTTAAGGAAAACGTGCGGATCGAGTTCTATTAGCGTTATTAAGAACTACTAGATAATAAGAAATTCTTAGCAGCGGATAAGAACGAAAAGTTAAATCTACTTATTACAACTTGAGAACGAAAGTCGCCTCATAAAAACCAAATGTACTTTAAACTAAATTTTGAAGTTCTTATTAAGACTTCTCTACCCTAATAATTTATTTCTTCAAGGGACAATCCTCACTCCCCAGACCTGCAACTTAACTTACTGCTAGTCATTGCCCAGATAGGAAACAACATCATCGCAGGGTCGTTAAGACCAAAAGTACACGTCAGCAAACGTCGCATACCAAATAAATAATAACACAAGAGAAAGTTTTAATTAATTAACTAACAAATCACAGAACCGTACGCTTCGATCATGCTTATTAAGAATATTTATTTTCATGTAAAAGTTAGTCAGCCATACTGCTGTACTATCCAGCCATACTGCCGGTACACTCCAAACTCCATAAGCGAGACAATACATTAGGGGGAGCTAACCCCTAAGCAAGCCTCTACCATAGACACTCGCCTTACTTCGGTGCCTATGGTTAAGTATGCATACCCCCGCGATGGCTCATAATGCCCTCATATACCGCGAGTAATTCTTTTCCACCAATTGACGTCATATTACGTCCACTTTAAAGTTAGTGAGGTCATACTACCTCTGCTTATCAAAACAATGTATAAAAATTATTGATTCGAAAGATAACATTATTCGTACTATATATATCCATACTTTACTTTTGTATACCATTATTATATGATACATCGGACTAATGCGAACCACGCTGCGTGTACATATCTTAAGCAAAATAACCAACTCGCAAGCGTCTCAATCAATTCCCGGTCACGAATCGACTTCCTACAAGGTTCAATCGTAATCGGGAAATAAGCACGCATACACATTTTCCTCAAATCATCCAACACATACATATACAATCACATCCATACCTAGAATACTACACACAACATGAACATCCATCACATACTATGACATGGTATATACACAAAACCGGACAGCCTATACAATCTGTCCAGAAACTCATCTTAAAACTGTCAAACTGAAAATCCGACTTCACCGTTGCGTCCAAAAACACAATTTTTCCATAGTACCAATTTTCCATAAAACTGTCAAACTGTCAAACTGTCAAACTGTCAAAACCCCCGAGTACCAATTTTCATAATTAATAACATAGTATAAGTATTTTTATCTTAATTTTAAAGCCAAAAATGCTCCAAAAACACAATTTTTCCATCATTTTCAAAACCTACGGGATTTCATTTTTTTTTATCACAAAAATATAAATTTCAATGCTTTATTCCCTATTAAATCTAAACAATAAAATTTACATAATTTTCATGATCACATCCAAAAAAAATAAATTTTAATTATTTATTTATATTTTTCTCAAAAATAATTCTTTTTACACCAATGCACACACACAAACACACCACATATATACATGTATATTTCTCTACCAACATTATAAATCTCTTCTATTAATCAATAAAAATAAAAATAAATTTTCATCACCACATACATTTTTTTTTATATGAGCAACCATTTTTATGTATATATATATATATATATATATATATATATATATATATATATATATATATATATATATATATATATATATATATATATATATATATATATATATATATATATATATATATATATATATATATATATATATATATATATATATATATATATATATATATATATATATATATATATATATATATATATATATATATATATATATATATATATATATATATATATATATATATATATATATATATATATATATATATATATTTCAATCATTCATCAAACAATTCTTCATACACATGTAAACATATCTAAAACCCTAAAACCATACATTAATCTAGAAAGAAAAATACATCATACTTTCACACATGAATTTTTAAATTATGAACAAATCATAACTATAAAATAACACACATAAAAATCATAGAAATTTAAATTAAAGCTTAAAAATAAAACTAGGTTAAAATTACTCACAATTGCTCAAGAACAACACCAAAATTGATGAACCAAATTGGAGGATTTAGGCGTGAGAAATGTAGTGTTTTGGGAGTGTTTTCTTACTTGCAAATGGTTTGAAAATGAAAAGATGTAAGGTAATTAGGAGATTAAGGAAATAAAGGAATTAAGGAAAGTAAGGCAATAATTATGGAAGGCAATAATTCCTTGATCTTCAATCTTCCTAAGAGGTTACTAATCCCTCTTAATTCTCCATATGGCCGGCCAAACCAATCACCTTCCCACTTTAATTTTTTTTTTATTTTTTTTTTAAATTAAAGATAGATTAGGAAAAAGATTTGGGTTTAAAATGATTTTAATTGCCTTAAAAGTTGAAATCTCATGATCTAACCCACTAACAAAATAAATAATTTAATATAATTTAATAAATAATATATTCTTCTAATAATAATAATAATAATAATAATATTACTAGCAAATCATTTAATATATCGGAAAAATATCGAGGTGTTACAGACTACCCCCCTTAAAAAGGTTTTGACCCCAAAACCTCAACGTACAGACACCAAACACACAACAACCAAACACAAAACACATAACAACCACACACATAAAAAACGACAAAGCAAGCACACAACAAAAGAAATAGATCAAAATAAACCTCAAAGCGCGCAAAACGCAAAATTCTACCGCTTCCTACCCCCTTAAAAAGTTACGTCCCCGTAACTTACTAACCTGAGGAAAAAGATGCGGATACTTCTCTCGCATTGAAGCTTCTGTTTTTCAAGTTGCCTCTTGTGACCGATGATTTGACCATAGAACCTTAACCATTGCAACATCTTTTCGCCGAGTACTGCGAACCTTTCTATCTAAAATCTGAACAGGTTGCTCTTCATAAGTGAGGCTTTCATCAAGTTCTAACGGTTCCGGGTCTAAGACATGCGAAGAAGCCGCAACATAACGTTTTAACTGGGAGATATGAAAAACGTCATGAACTTTACCCAGCGTATTAGGTAACGCTAACCGGTAAGCTAACTTCCCAATCCGCTCCACAATATCATAGGGGCCAATGAAACGCGGGCTTAACTTCCCACGAGCACCAAAACGAACCACACCTCGCATTGGAGACACACGGAGTAGGACTTTGTCGCCCACTTCGTACTCATCAGGCCGACGTCGGAGATCGGCGTACGATTTTTGTCTATCCTGGGCTGCCTTCATTTTTTCGCGAATTAACTTTACTTTCTCAGTCATTTGTACAAGCATATCAGGTCCTAAGGTGACAGATTCAGTAAAATCATCCCAACATACAGGACTACGACACTTACGACCATACAGTGTTTCAAACGGAGCCATTTGAATTGTTGCCTGATAACTGTTATTATAAGAGAATTCCACTAAATCCAAATGTTCATCCCATAAACCTTGCCATTCCATGGCTATTGCTCTCAACATGTCTTCTAGTATCTGATTGACACGTTCAGTCTGACCATCCGTCATAGGGTGAAAAGACGTACTATGAAGAAGAGTGGTTCCCAAAGCCTGTTGTAATGACTTCCAAAAATGTGACAAGTATCGAGTATCACGATCAGAGACAATAGTACGAGGTATCCCGTGATATCGAACAACGTATCTAATGTAGGCACGAGCAAGTTGTTCCATATCTCACTTACAGTTCATCGGAACAAACCTTGCAGACTTAGTAAGCCTATCCACAATCACCCAAAGAGTATCATTACCAGCCTTAGTTCGTGGCAACCCTAACACGAAATCCATAGATATGTCATCCCACTTCCAGACTCGGACTTCCAGAGGTTGCAATAACCCAGCTGGTCTTCGATGTTCACTCTTAACCTTTTGACACGTTAAACACTTGGAAACAAAATCAGCAATATTCTTTTTCATACCGGACCACCAAAACATGCTTTTTAAATCTTGATACATCTTATCCCCACCAGGATGAACCGAGTATCTAGAATAATGAGCTTCGTTCAATAATTTTTCCTTCAAGGAGTCACATCCATCCGGCACACACCACCGTCCTTTAAAACGAAGACTACCGTCCTCATGAATTATAAAACCTTCAGCTTTCCCTTCACTGATCTGCTCCCGAAGTTTTATAAACTTTGGGTCTTCCAGTTGCTTAGCCATAATCTCTTCGAAAATGGTAGGTTGAATAGACAAGGCACTCAACTTGGCTTCCAATTCCCCTTCTTGGATTATCTCCAAGTTCATTCTCCCAAACTCCTTACACAACTCCTCAGAGGTTACTAACGCTGAGACGGAATGTCTCGATTTCCTACTCAAAGCATCAGCGACTACATTCGCACGGCCTTCGTGATATGAAATCTCTAAATCATAATCACTGATAAGTTCTAACCAACGTCGTTGGCGCAAATTCAACTCGGATTGAGTGAACAAAAATTGCAAACTTTTATGATCCGTAAAGACCTTGCATTTGACACCATAAAGGTAATGTCGCCAGATTTTCAATGCGAAAACCACAGCAGCTAATTCCAAGTCATGTGTTGGATAATTCACCTCATGAGTCCTTAGTTGACGCGAAGCATATGCCACCACCTTTTTATCTTGCATCAAAACACAACCTAACCTATGTTTGGAAGCGTCACTATAGACAGAGTATTCCATGGATGGATCAGGTAAGGTCAACACAGGGGCTGTAGTTAACTTCTCCTTCAACAACTGAAATGCCTTCTCACACTCCTCAGTCCATTCGAACTTCTTTTCTTTCTTCATCAAGGCTGTCAGTGGACGAGCGATGCGAGAAAAGTCCTTCACAAAACGACGATAGTATCCTGCTAATCCCAAGAAACTCCGGATATCTGTAACATTCCGAGGTGTAGACCAATCTCGAACAGCTGCTACTTTTGCTGGATCAACGGAAATTCCTTCCTTGGAAACAATGTGACCCAGAAAAGCCACTTGCTCTAACCAAAATTCACACTTCGAAAACTTAGCATACAACTGATTCTCTCGCAGAATCTGCAAGACTATCCTTAAATGTTCTTGATGTTCTTCTTGGCTCTTGGAATATACCAAAATATCATCAATGAACACCACCACACACTTGTCGAGGTACGCGTTAAAAACCCGATTCATCAACCCCATAAATGCTGCAGGTGCGTTGGTCAACCCAAAAGGCATCACGGTAAATTCGAAGTGTCCGTATCTGGTTCTAAAAGTTGATTTACTAATATCCTCCTCCTTGATACGTAACTGATGGTACCCTGACCGCAGATCAATCTTGGAAAAGACTCCTGCCCCTTGCAACTGATCAAAAAGATCATCGATCCGTGGTAACGGGTACTTATTCTTAACAGTGACCTTATTAAGTTCTCTGTAATCAATACAAAGACGCATCGTTCCGTCCTTTTTCTTTACAAATAACACTGGGGCTCCCCAAGGCGACACACTAGGTCTTATATAACCCTTCTCTAACAACTCTTCCAATTGGACTTTCAATTCTTCCATCTCCTTCGGAGCCATTCGGTAAGGAGCTTTTGAAATTGGCCCTGTCCAAGGTATTAGATCAATCGAGAAGTCCACGTCCCTTCTTGGCGGCATACCAGGAAGTTCTTCTGGAAAAACATCTCTAAAATCACAGACCACTGGAATGTTCTCAAGCTGCAACTCCCGCTCCCCTACTTTACTTATACTACACAGAAACCACGGTTGCCCTTGCTTGATTAACTTCTTGACCTTTAATGATGATACGATCTTTATCCTTGGTCCCTTAGGAAGACTCCTATACTTAACCTTCTCCCCCCTAGGTCCACTTAAGGTCACTGACTGTTCTTCACAATCTATTATCGCTTTGTATCTACTTAACCAATCCATCCCAAGTATTACATTTAAATCATCCATTTCTAGAGAAAATAAATTACTTGGAAATTTCACTTTCCCTATCTTAATCGGCACTTCACGGAACAACGTATTACATTGAAAAGTCTCCCTAGAAGGAGTAGAGACTGAAAAAGATGTTTTCTCGGGGTTCTCCAATTCTAAATCTTTAACTCTAGACTTTGAAACAAACGAGTACGATGCACCAGAATCAAACAGTACTTTAACGGATTTTGTATTAATACAGAACGTACCTATGACCACATCCGACGCTTGCGCTGCCTCCCTCGAGTTAACTGCTGAAAGCCTGCCGTCGTTCTGAGTAGAAGTAGTAACACCTCCTTGATTACCACGTTGGCTTGAAAAGATATTCTCGTTTCTAGCATTTCCCGGTCGTTGCTGAACACCGGAGTTATTTCCCAGAAACCTAGGGTTTGAGGCACCTCCCAAGTTTCGGCCAAAACTTCCACCATTGTGATTCCCCCTTCCAGCTTCATTACTACTTCGTCCGTTAGTGAGTCTTTGCTGTTGGAAACCTCTATGATTTCCCCCTTGCAACTCTTGTTGTCCTATGCGAGTATAACACTCGTACATTCTATGGCCCGGCTTACCACAGTAAGAACAGTCCACTAACGCACCCCGGCAGTCCCTTCCTGGGTGATTCTTCTGACATCTCCTACAGTTGAAGATTCTTTCCTTCCCATTACGATCATACAAAGGCTTCTGCATTCTAGCCTCTATTCTCGAATTTCCCCCATTCTTGCTGTTTTGACCAGAATGGAAAGAGACACAAGCTAAATTAGAAAATTGCAATGATAAGTGTCTCCAGTTGGAAAAGGAACTCAAGGTAAGCAAAGACCATGTCTCATATATAAACTCTTTTAGATCCGATGTCCAAAACAGATTTTTCGGTTTGTTGGACCAAAACATAATTCTAAAGGAAAATATGGAGAGAATTAAAAAGGAAAATGTTATTCTTAATATTGAGTTATCACAATACAAATTATTAGGCTTGAATAAAGAATTGAATGACGCATCTACTAAAGATTTGTGCAATGTTTTTTCAAAATTTAAAATCAAATCTAGAATCCAACCGTATCAACAATAATAAGCTTGAATTAAATTCAAGAGAAAAAGGGAAAATCAAAATTACTCCCAAATGGATTCAAGATGCCAAAAGAAAAAATTCACAAGGCCTAAATTATTTTAAGAATAACAAGAAGAAGAAAGCTTATGTTGATCTCCCTAGTGACAGAATCTGTTCCTTCTGTGGAGGAACTGGTCATCTGAAGGACCAGTGTACAAAGAGGGAACAATACACTGTGTCCAACAAAAATTATGTCGATAACGTTCGGATTAAGAAAGCAGATTCTAGTAAAATCGACAAGGAACCCAAGACAGCCTGGGTTCCTATTACTAACAATTAACTTTTTTTCAGGTCCAAGTGAGGGGGAACAACTCATGATATCTCGACAGTGGGTGTTCCAAGCACATGACGGGTGACAATTCTAAATTTCTCTCACTTGAAGCCTATGATGGGGGAACAGTAACCTTCGGTGGCAATATGAAGGGTGAGATAATCGCCAAAGGAAAGGTTGGAAGGTCCTGTTCCCATGCCATCGACAATGTATTTTTAGTCGAGAATTTGAAACATAACTTACTTAGCATTTCTCAATTTTGTGATAAAGGTAACTCTGTAAACTTTACTTCTGAAAGATGCATTATTTCTAGGAATGACACAGGAGACACCGTTCTAGAGGGAATCAGAAAAGGGAACACTTATGTAGTGGACCTAGACACTGTTCCCAGAAACAGTCTAACGTGTCTAAGCGTTATAAAAGACGACCCAGTTCTTTGGCATAAGCGTCTAGGTCATGCTAGTTATACATTGATTAATACATTAAGATCAAAAGACCTAGTAAGAGGACCACCATTTATAAAATTTCTTAAGGATGAAATTTGTGATCCTTGTGCCAAAGGAAAACAAGTAAGGTCATCTTTTAAATCAAAGAATGTTGTGACCACCTCTAAACCACTTGAGTTACTACATATGGATCTATGTGGACCTATGAGAATACGAAGCCGAAGTGGCAAAAGATATGTGTTTGTTATTGTTGATGATTATAGTAGATTTATTTGGACTTTATTTTTAATTAGTAAAGACGAAGCTTTTAATGAGTTTGTTTCTTTCGCTAATAAAATACAAAAATCTACCAATAATCAAATTATTCACATAAGGTCTGATCATGGTAAAGAATTTGAAAATTCAAGTTTTATGAGTTATTGCAATAAACATGGAATAAGTCACAATTTTTCCGCACCAAGAACACCACAACAAAATGGTGTGGTTGAAAGAAAAAATAGAACTTTAGAAGAAATGGCTAGAACCATGTTAATTGCTAGTGGTCTACCTAGAAATTTTTGGGCTGAAGCTGTTAATACTGCATGTTATATTTTGAATCGTGTATTAATAAGACCAATCACTTCAAAGACACCCTATGAACTGCTTAAAGGTGTTAAACCAAATATTTCCTATTTTCGTGTGCTTGGATGCAAATGTTTTGTTCATGTGAATGGAAAACGAAATATAGGGAAGTTTGATGAAAGAAGTGATGAAGCAGTATTTCTTGGCTACTCATCACATAGTAAGGCTTACAGAGTTTATAACAAAAGAACAATGAGCGTGGAAGAATCTGTTCACATAATCTTCGATGAAACTAACTTTTTGTCAAGTGAACAGGATACAAATAATTTTCAGATAGGTCTTGCAAATCTAGAGAATGATGAAGAAGAAATGAAAATGCACGATAAAGGAACAGCAGGTGAACAGCTGATCCCAGAAGAGGCAGAAAGAAACGATCTTGATCAGGAACAGCCAGTACGTCGGAACCAACATACTGTTCCCAATCCAGCTGTTCCCACAGAAGAGCAAGCCAATCCAGTGGCTGAACAGAATGACGATCAAGCTGATGAACCAGAACATACTACTGTTCCCACAAGAGAATTTGTCCCAAAACCCTGGAAATATCAAAGTTATCATCCTCTTGATTTGATTATAAGTGATTTGAACAAAGGAACACAAACTAGATCTCAAATGAGAAACTTTAGTGCACACTTTGTGTTCCTATCATCACTTGAACCCAAGAACCACGAAGAAGCTCTAAAGGATTCCGAATGGATCATAGCCATGCAAGATGAATTGAATGAATTTGAAAGAAATAAAGTATGGCATTTGGAACCCAAACTAAAACACAAAAAGGTAATTGGTTTGAAATGAGTATTTCGGAATAAGCTAGATGAGCATGGAATTATTGTAAGAAACAAAGCAAGGCTCGTGGTCAAAGGATACAATCAACAAGAAGGTATTGATTATACCGAGACATTTGCACCGGTAGCAAGGTTAGAGGCTATTAGAATTTTAATTTCTTTTGCTGCATTCATGAACTTTAAATTATATCAAATGGATGTGAAATGTGCATTCTTAAATGGTTTTCTTGATGAAGAAGTTTTTGTTGAACAACCTCCAGGCTTTGAAAATACCTCTTGTCTTGATCATGTCTACAAGCTTGATAAAGCTCTTTAAGGCTTGAAACAAGCTCCTAGGCAATGGTATGAAAGACTATCAAAATTTTTGATTCAAAATGACTTTGTTAGAGGTAAAATTGACAAAACCTTACTCTTTAAGAATAAAGGTTGTGATATTTTAGTTGTTCGAATATATGTTGCTGATATTATTTTTGGAGCCACCAATGAATTACTGTGTAAAGAATTTGCTAACCTAATGAGCAATGAATTTGAAATGAGTATGATGGGAGAACTCAATTTCTTCCTTAGTTTGCAAATTAAACAAACAGCTAATGGTATATTTATTCACCAACAAAAATATATAAAAGAACTTCTCAAGAAATATGGCTTGAATAATGCTAAAACCAACAATACACCTATGGCTACAAATGTTAGATTAGATGAAGACCCAAATGGAACAAATATTGATCAAACTATGTATCGAGGCATGATTGGCTCTTCATTATATCTAACCGCTAGTAGACCCGATATTGCTTTTTGTGTTGGTTTATGTGCTAGATTTCAGTCTAATCCTAAAGAATCACATCTCACAGCAGTAAAAAGAATTTTAAGATATTTGAAGGGAACAAATGACTTATCATTATTTTATCCTAAAAGTGATGTCTATGACTTGAAAGGTTATAGTGATGCAGATTATGCAGGTGATCTTGTAAATAGAAAAAGTACATCAGGTATGGTACAATTTCTTGGCTCATGCTTAGTATCATGGAGTTCAAAGAAACAAAACACCGTTGCATTATCCACAACCGAAGCTGAATACGTAGCAGCAGCAGCTTGCTGTTCCCAAATGCTTTGGATAAAACAACAACCAAGAGACTTTGGTATTAAGTATGAATGCGTTCCTATTTATTGTGATAATACCAGTGCCATATGCATATCAAAAGATCCAGTGCATCATTCTAGGGTTAAACACATACATATAAGACATCATTTTCTTAAGGATAACGTTGAAAATAAACATATAATAGTCAAGCATGTTAACACAAATGAGCAAGTTGCAGATATCATGACTAAACCACTTCCTAGGGAACAATATGAAAGATGAGATTGGAACTAGGCATGATCAAGCTGCATTGAAGTAAGTGACAAAACATGATTCTTAAAGACAAAATGAAAATTGAAAAGGTCAATCAACCACAAAATCTTGATTGAAAAATCAATTATTGAAAGAATCAGGTACGCACAATTTGAAAGCATATACTGTGAATGCTCTTACGATTGCATGTCTGATTTGATCAGATTGTAGTAGCATAAAATTTCCATTTATTTTATTTTCATAAAAATTTCATATTATTCAATTTATATATATTTGTCCAGCAATTTCTTTTAAAATAGCGAGAGTTAAATCATCATAGTTCTTCACTAAATCCGTCTGTTTCCATTTCACACTCGATGTCCACATGCATAAATTAAATAAGGAACATGAATCACCTAAACGCACGTCCCCTCACACTCATTATAATCACTCTCTCACGTCAAATCTCTCACTTCATCTTCAATTACAATTCACTCAACCCCAATAACCGTCTTCATCCTTGCTTTTCCCTTTCTTGATTCACCAAATCGCCATGAAAACCAAGAACCAAACACCAAAGATGAAACAACCCAAACCTTTAAAAATCATTCACCCAACACCTCTAATTACTGCACCTGAGTCTTCTTCAAGAGAACAACAGGGAACCCCGGTTGCCTTTGGAGTGCATGAAAGCATAAAGATAAAGAGAGACTCCACAGTAAAGAAATCGTCTTCAAAAAGGGTAAAAGTTACTGTTCCAGTCAGTGCTGAAGAGTTATCCAAGGAGATGATTGTTGGTTTCGGACTTGACAAGCAATGGTATGAATCCAATTTATTTCCTCAATTTCACGCAATCTTACAAAATCAATTTTGGGAATCTTTGATGGCTGAATATTGCTGTAACCCAATGTACCCCGAATTGATGCGTGAGTTTGTTTCAAACTTTTCTTTTGACAATGGAGTTTGTACGAGCGTGGTTAAGGGGATCAAAATTGAATTTAATAGTCTGATTTTAGGAGGATGGTTAGGTGTTCCCTCCACTGGTTTAATGTATACACTGTTGGGTCAAAAATCATTTTTTCTGGGATTGATGAGAAGGTTGTCTGGAAGTTTTTAGGGATAAAAGAAAAAAGGGGAAAGGTTAGCCACAATGTACTGTCTCCTATGCATAAACTGTTATATAATATAGCACGAAGATTCATTTTGCCTCGCACATCTAAAAGAAGTGAGGTTAGTTTAAGAGATGCTACATTAATATACTATGGCTAATAACATCAAAATTAACTTTCCATCTTTGATGATCTCTCATTTGAGTGACTGTATTTCAAAAAGATATGTGATAGGATATGGTGGTTTGCTGACATGGATCTTTAGGAAGCTAGGTGTTCCTCTTGAAGGTCAAAATTTTCCATGGGTCCAAATAACAAAATAGGTGTTAAGTGTCTGAATAACTTGCATCTTAGATTAAATGAAAATGGGACTCTTGAGAATATTTTTGAACAATTTGATGTGATATCTTACAATAAAGAGGGCACAAATGAAGGAGAAAATGAAGAAAATGTTGAGAAGGAGGAATTAAATAAGAAGGAACAAGAGTCTGTTCCCTCTGCCACTGAGAAGGCAGAAGGGCACACTGATGAGGAACAGAAGGAAAATTCATGTAAGGGGGAAGCTGAGAAGGAACCTATGAAGGAAGATGTGAAGGAAAAAAAAAGACAAAAATGTGGAGGGTTCTTTACCTGGTTCAACCCCTAGGAAGAGTCGTAGGCTAGCTTCCAAAGGCAAAAGACCTGTTGTTATTATTGATGATGACTCAACCTCATACACAACAGCTGAACCAAGCCATCCTTCCTCACCTAAACCTACCACACCTTCATCCCATAACTTTTCTTCACCACCACAATCACCTATACCACCATCATCACCACCACCAGTACATACATCACCAAATCAAGGTTTAGGTGACACTACAGTTCCAACAGCTCCTCTAACCTCCATTCTCCTGAAACTTAACGAATTGCAGTCCAACTTCCTTGTTTTTAAAGATGAAATTCGTGTCTCTATAGCCTCACTATCTGCACAAATGGACCAAATTGAAGCACGTTTGGGGGCCAAACTCGACACAGTAGAGGTGGAGACAGAATATGTGGATGATGAAGCTCCTGCATCTTAATTCCTCTTGATACTTTTTAATATCTTCTTATTTGTTGCAACCATCACTTTCATCAAACAATCCTTTTATGTTTTTCAATTGTACCAGCTGGGGTACTGTTTGTCTAATTCATACTATGAACTACATTTCCTTGTTTGCATTCATTGTTACTGCTTTTTACTTTGTGCATCCTTATTCTCTCTTTGACTATGTCTATATGCTTAGTGTTGTGGCTTGATTGCTCCAATTCTTTTTGAATGATGTCAAAAGGGGGAATATTTGACACAAACTTAAATAATGCTTGAGTATGCTTAGCTTTGATTAAATCTATTATGTTGGACATTAGGATTGAGGTTCTGATTCATGATCTAAGGCTGTTTGGCTATGTGCTTGATGATTGATGCTCTGATGCTTATTATTGATGCTCTGATGCTTATTGCTTGTTTAGATCATTTACTTGTTTAGATCATTTACTGGAACCACTGTTTATGTTCTATGCTGAGAATGTATGAGTTTTGTTTATTTTTAATGTATGAGTTTTGTTTATTTTTATTTTTATTTTTATTTTTATTCTTAGAGTAATTTGATTCATGATATGCTTGGTAAATTATATTTACTAAGTTATGAAGAGTTGTTTTAATCTCTAACATGCTCTTCGATATTGATTTTACTCTTCATTGGTTTAAGTTTGTTTAAAAGTTTGTCATCATCAAAAAGGGGGAATTTGTTGGACCTCTTGAGTTTTGATGATGACTACACTTTATTTAAGCGAATATGTTTTTAGAGATTGTGTGCAGGTCGATATCTGGTCGTGATAATGATCGTTGATAGTACCTATGACTTAGCTTATGAAAATGTACATGTCAAAAGGTTTCAAAAGAGGTCAGGAGAAGTATATCGCTTGGGATGTAAAATGGAGACAGCAGATCTACTGTTCCCAAGTTGGATGTTCTAGCAAAACTGAAATCTGGAGACAGCGCACTGTTCCTAAGCTGTAGTTTGACTACGTTAACTGTAAATTCTGGTTATTATATTTTAATTATTATTTTTAGTTAATGTATTTAATAAAATTAATTTGTTGCAGTAGTAATTTATTAAAATTAATTGGAAAATCTTTTTCTAAAGAAAACTAACGTTTTAATTAAAGAATCTTTTTAGGACCTATAAGTAGTAAATAAGGTTTTACTAAATATAAGTATAACAGCCGATTTTTCTTCTACAAAGTCTAAGATTATTGATTCCTATAAATTAGCTAGCAAGTAACCGTCCTTATTTTATGTAAGCATAACCGTTTCTAAATTTGGCAAATAGTTCCAGCAGTTATCACTGGAACAGGAACTGCTGTCAAAGTAACTGCTTTAGGGAACTGCTGCTTAAAGGGAACAAAACCTATTTTAGGTAAATGGGAACAGCGGTTATTGCTGCTTTAACCGTATGCTTGATTTAATCAAGTCTTGTGGAAATAACCGTATGTTTGATTAATCCACATTACTCCCATGATCATTTTGGATAAGGAATAATCGATTGGAATATTCCTTTTTATTAGGGATTTTAATCTTATAAATATTGGACTCGGTTGTTCCTAAACACTTGCCTTAGTATGAGCCATTAAATCATACGTGATTTTGGGAGATTTTTACAAGAAAATTATGTTTTAAAAATTGCCAATTAATTTATAATATTTTCTTGTGCAACTCATTGATTTTATTTTAGAGAATTTTTATCCTCTTGTAAGGGTTTTTGAGAGAATCTTTGTAACTAGACTTGGGTCAGTCTAGGGGGAATTAGAAAGCTTCTAGTGAAGCTAGAGAAGAGAATAGCTTTGAGTAAAGCTAAGGACATAGCTTTTAGTGAAGCTAGTGTGGAGTTTAGCTTTTAGTGAAGCTAAGTTTGTTGCTTTGAGTGAAGCAATTTGAGAGAGAAGTTGGCCTAGTGATTCGCTTCGAGTGAAGTAAGATGTTTAATGTAATTGTAACGAGTTGCCTTAAACATAGTGGAGAATTTAGAATTCCCGAGGGGTCGTGGTTTTTCCTTCTGTTTAGGCCCAGAAGGTTTCCACGTAAAAATCGTTTGTCTCTTTTATTATTTTGCTCTAAGTTTAAGCTTTATTTATTTTAATTCAATTCCGCAAAAACAGGGCAAAAACGCTTAAACTAGTAACAACAACAATTCACCCCCCCTCTTGTTGCTGTTCCCGTTCCTAATTGAGTCTACACATCGTTCTAAAATAGACAGTATTCCTAGTATAAATGCCAAAGAGAAGTAAATATAGTCAAATTGCAACCTATTAGTCATTGTATTTTTTTTTTTTTTTGAGAAAAGAATGTGTATTTTTGTAGGTTATTGTTATTTGCTCGATTAAACTTGTTTCATTTTAAGCTATTGAAGTTGATTTAATTTAAGGAAGCTGATTATAGTTAAATAGGTTCAAGACTAATTTGTATTCGTGACATTTTTTTTTTTGTTGGTAAGGAGAAGGGGTCTACCGGGTTTGAATTTCTCACATATGATCTCGGCCCAGGTTAGCGGGCTAGGCACTTTGAAAGTGGGGGATAAGGATAAGGGAGTCCCCACCCAAGTGCCTCTAGTAGGGTATTCACAATATATGTATGTGACATGCTACTTTTGTATGAGTGTGAATATTAGGTCATTTTTTTCCATTTACATGTACAAAGTATATCACTAATTAATCAAGTTAGAAAATAAAAGCATCTCTAGTCATAAGCACAATAAACTCTCATTTTTGAAAGGCTGGAAATAATGTAAAAGCCTTATTTGTTCCCTATTTCATTTAAAGTAATTTGTTTGATGTCTAGAAATTATTTTAGATATAATGTACAATGTAGATGAATTAGCTTAAGAAATTAGCTTAAGAAAATGCAATTAGCTAAAATGGTCTATCATTTTAATAGTAAGTTTCTTCTTTGGCTAATTGCTCTTATTCTTAAGTGTTCTCTCTCTCTCTCTCTGTCTTTCTCTCTCTCCGGCCCCCCTCCTCATTTTTAGTAAGCATTTTCCTAAGATAATTGTGTTTTCTCGAGCTAATTGCCCTAATTTTCTTAAGTGATGATCTTTCTTTGGTCCCTCTCTTTCTACTAAGCTAATTGTTTTGATTTTTTATGTGATCTTTCTTAAATGGTTTTTCAGCTCTCCAAAGCCAATTAACCCAATTTTCATAAGTTATTTTTCTTATGACCACCCTCTATTTTTCTTTCTTAAGATATATTAATTAACATGATCTTCTTAAATAATCTTTCTTGTGTGGTTTCTTTTTCTCTCTCATGTTTTTATAAGCCTTGCTTTTTCCTAAACTAATTGTGTTTTCCTAAATTTCATAGGTGATATTTTTAAGTGGTCTCTCTCAATCATTCATTCATTCTTTCTCACCTTATCCTAAGCTAATTGTCCTGATTTTCCCTCCTAAGATATTGCTCTGATTTTCTTTAATGATTTTGTTTTATTTAGAAATCTTTCTTCTTAAGTGATCTTTCTTTTTCTTGAGTGATTTTTCTTCTTAAGTGATCTTTGATTTGGGGATTTTTACCCCCGCCACGTGGACCATGAGAGTGTGACACGTGTCACTCTATAAGGGGTCCTAATGGACTCTCCTGAACTTGACACGTGGCATACGAATATTCATCAGGGAATGATGACCTTCAGGGTCCAATTCCCGAGAGAGCCGCAAAACAGCGCAACCAAATAAACCTAGGTCATTCTGACCTAGGTAAGAGCACATTTACCAATGACCCTAGAAATAAGGAGATTTACCCCATTTTTTGGGACATGTTCATTTATTACGATACAATCAATTCTCTCACAACAGAGAAAACCCCTGATCTCGAAATCCGAGAAGATCTAGATTTACCTTTTTCGCACCTTTTCACTTTCTCGGTACACGTTCTAATTTGATCGTCGGAGGCAGACTCCACCCAACCAGAGTCTCCATTGTTTTGTAGGTACAGACGCTCGAAATTCAGTCTTGGTGACGTAACTCTCCCGAGGGACACTAAAAACCCCGAAACATTTGGCGCGATCTGTGGGGAGAGTACCTTTAAGATGGTTTCTCAAGAGACTGCACCGCCTCCTGAGAATAAGTAGCCTACGGCTGAGGTCTATTCAAACCATGATACAGAACCAGAGGTCGAAACATATACGGCCGCAGATGGATCCCTCATTACAAGGCGCATCCGTTCCAAGGACAACAAGGAACGGAGCGATGCTCAAGCAGGTCCGAGTAAGTTATCCGGCCAGCCCTAGGCGGCAGGACAGTCTACTCACGTCACCTGAGACGAGTTTATGAAATTCATAACAAGTTATAAGGGACAGATGAAGGATCTGATCACCAAAAGAACGACAGGTGCCAACAAGGGTCAGCCGGCCAAGAAGCCTTCTCATTTTAAGAAGAACAAGCCTGTCAGGGACAGAGAGCCCACTCTGCATCCTAAAACAAAGGAGAGGACTCAGCCTTTGATTGATCTGTCTAAGTTCCACTTCCACGAGACAGAGAAGACGAAGGCCATTCAGCATGTTCAGCTGGATGGCACCAAGAAGACATTTTTAGATGCTCGCCTTTACATCAAGCAAAAAAAAATCAGCAACTGTTTGAGTCGACTTCAACGTCGAGTGTCAGGCGGCCCTGTATGTGCCCCAGCAAACATACAGGCCGTATGTCCAACCTTACATGCAGCCTGCCCTCTTCGGGGGTTAGGCGGCCTATAACATCCAGCCACTGGACTGGCAACTCCGTCTGCTAAAACTTGGGGAACAACCTTCTACGTTCTCCAAGGAAAAGCACAAAGCCTCAGAATTTTTGTTTGTTTAACATAACACCTTTGTAAGCCGTTGATTTCAAGGCGAGAAAATTTTAGGTTATTGGTTTCAGCAAGATCATCCCAAGAAGATATTGTCATCAACTACTTTGTACTTCATAGTTAAAGAGCCTAAAGTCGGACAAATGACTGTAGACACCTGATTGTGTCTCCCCGAAAACCAAACCCAATGATGCGTACCTTTCACATCTTTGATTATCGAGTTAGGTGAAGAGTTGAATAGTCTCGCAAATTTCCCTTTAACCTTAACCATTTCTAACCTTTCCTTAAATGTTTTAAGCCAAAATCATTTATTTCGTGTCTTTAAACTCAAAATAGTTCATTTCGTGTCTTTGAAAATCATTCATTTCGTGTCATCTTTATAAAAACGTCCAAACCAGTTTATTTTGGTCCATAATCTGGGTTCATTAATTAGGTATTTGGATGGGGTTTGAAAAGATCTTTCCAACGATATATTATAAGTCCAAATTCAAGTTATAACGAGGAAATTATGGCCAAAATTCTAAACCGAGCCCAAACCGAACCTTACCTACGACTCAATGATCATGTGGAGGGTCCATTACCCTTAAACATTATTCCTAAATCCCTTAGGATTTGTTATTAGCTTCTAGAAATCCTCTAGAAGATTCTAATTTATCCTGTTTTTGAAAAGATAAGATTTAAGGATTTTACTTTGGATAAAACACTTGTGTTTAATAGGTTTAATTATGATAAAACTAGGATATGTACGGAAATATGATTGACCAAATTTGATTGGAATTCGGATTCCGTGCGAATTCTATCTTTCAAAAAAATCCGCTATACAATGCTTATATCCGTTGCGATATAGCTGGCGTTTCGCGATTCGATCTATTTTACTCTAAGTCAGATTCTGACTCTTTTTTGATCTTTCAACCCTCTTTTATTCTTATAAATAGAGGTCGTTTCACTCCGTTTTCAATCATTAATAAGCTTGATCACCAACAATCATCATCTTAGTCTCTCTCTAAGCTAAAGCTTATTCTTTCTCCCTCTCTTGATTTCTAGACTAGCAATAGCCTTAGCCTAAACACATCCCAACACACATCCTTTGATACTTTTCCAATCAAAGCACCATACCTCCTTCACGGGCCTTGAATACTCCAAGCCAATCTTGTAGTTGCCTTCGATCTCGATGTGAAAGGTTGATAGTTTTGAGGGTTTTGTCCCAAATCTATATATCAATTATTTATTTGATTTATTTGTTTGGTTTATTTAATCTTTCTTGAAGTTACTAATGTGTGTATTGTTTTGATAGAAAGAGGTGAGGCATCAAAGTGAGTAGATCTCCTATCTTTATTCCTCGCTTTTGATATAGAAATCATGCTTAGAATAGTATTTAGTTCCTAGTATCAAGTTAGGATTATTCTTATAATTCCTAGTATCATGTTAAGATTATTCTTATAATTCCTGGTATCATGTTAGGGTGTTTATTTTGATTCCTAATGTGATGTTTAAGATGTTTTTAATATTTCTAATATCATGCTTTCTAGTATCATGTTTAGGCTAAAGCTTTAATCTTTATTATTAGTGACATGCTAGGGTTTGTTATTAATCTGTTTAGTAAAATGCCTAGGATTTTGCTATTAATCATGTTAAACTACTTTGTTGATGATATTGTTATTATGATTTGTTGTGTCAATTATTATGCATTGCTTGATTATTCATTATTCATTATTTATTGTTATTTCTAGATCATGCCCCTTTCTGCGGGTTTAAATGGAATTTGTACTTAAAATCACGCCTAATAAGATAATTAATAATTTGATTTAGGCTTAATATGATTTTAATTCAAGTGATTACCAATAATAGATTTGATTGTGCATTAACAATCAACCAACATAGATTAAACAGATTTAGGGCTAATTTGATGAATGTATGTTGATCGAAAAGAGCACATGAATATCATAAGAATTAAGTAGAGGCCGATCTAGGGCGGGTTCAATCACTTTTAGGTTGGATTCATACCATCATCCCTGAATATTTAGTCATGGTTCCGGACCACTATGGACTTAAAGATCTCCGTGATCGTGAATGGGGTGTAATCTTCACGCCTGTGAACGGCTTACAAGTTCCTAAAACTTTTTGGTGAGTCTTTTATCTCTAACTTCTTTCCCTTTAGACGCCACCATTCTTAAGTGTATGATCACAATGGGGCTCAAAGTTGATGTTTGAAATGTTCCCTTCAGTTTTTTGGCGACTCCACTGGGGAGGATTTCTAACTTTGATTCGTAAAATTTATTTTGGCAATTAACTTCAGAATAAGTGGATGAGACTTGAAAAAATTCTAGATATTCATGTGCGTAATTTTGATTGACATTGTGGCATAAGCATAAAAAAGGTCTGCATTGGAAAGACCATCCGTAATGCGTCAAAAACATTGGATTTTTACATGTACGAAAAATGGAAAATATCTTTCACAACTAGAATCAAAAAATACTACGAAAATCACAAATCCAAAGAACACTAAAAACTGCCGCAAAGCGCAGGAACTAACGCGAGGCAGCGGAGTCTATCGCCATGCGATAGCAGTATCGCGACGCGATATTGCTATCACTTCGCGATGGACCTTGTCTTCTCGCACCGTGTTCTTTTGACATCGAGCCAGGGGTTTGCCTTCTTGTTTTGACCGATTTTAGTACTTTTTCGTCGATTCTACTTCCTGATTGAGTTTTTCCTTCTTTTCTGAACCAATATGTGTTCTACATATGACTTTAGCCCTTGGGAATTCACGCTTCATCTACCCAATCGAAAGCTTCGTGCAACGACAGGTACATCCGAGTTTGTGAATTTATTAAACCGTGGAAGCAAGTCTAACTTGCGGGGTCCCATCCATACGCGTCAACCCTTCCAAAGGTAAGGTTTCCGTGCAATGCATCTGGACTCATAAGCATGGACCCTATTTTTACCACCATAGTCCTTGAACTTTAGAGAACTAGAGCCATGGTTAGGTTGCAAACACATTGCATCATGTTGTGACTATTTGACTACTTGTGCATAACTTGTTTGTGATTAAACTAACCCTTTGTGTTGACTTATTTTTGTAAATAAAGTCTTAACATACTAACCAAGGACTTGTTTGTCTTATTTAACCCTCTTCTTCTTTATTAAGTCAAGTCATAGTTCCTTTTTTTTATTATTTTGAGTCAACTTGGATTTTTATTCCCGTATCCTGCATAAGTGTCAACTTGTTTTTGTCATACCCAGAGTTCTAGAAAGAGTTACTTGTCGTGCTACCTATTGATCTATATCCTAGAGTTTTATATTTCATTTGGAGTTGATTTCGTCCCAATAAGAGTCACATATCAAAAGTTATGATTGAAATACATTAGACTATCCAGTTTAGGAATTCTTGTTAGCATCCAACCTTTTCGTGTCAAGTCTAATTTCCATTAATAACCGATTTAATGAATAAACGAGGTCCTTATTTGGTCCTATATGAGTCTAACCACATGCCTAGTCACATGGTCATGACACGAGTCTTGAACATATCACTTTCACTTACAAGTCTTAGCACACACATTGTACATGTCTTTTTCACACCATGACCATGTCTTAGGTCCATGCATGAGTCGTCCTTTTCGTCAATTGAGTTGAGGGGCCATCTTATTCCCACAAATTTCATATCCTTCCACATTCACCATATACCATCCCATATACTTTCCATACATTACACTTTCTTTCTCAAACACCTTCCACATTCACAAACCTTCATCTTACATGCTTTCCCCATACATGTCATTCACCTCATACACTATGATATTTCCACATCTATGCATGCTGAATCGAGTTTGAGTCAAGTAATTGACAATGAGTGTCCATGGTTTCCCTTTCCACAACGCTTGATCAAGGAGAGAAGGACGTTTAATCAAGGACAACACCTTTATACAGGTACTACTCTTTGATAAACCAATTCAATGTAGGAAAAAGTTCGTAATAATGGCCAGTCAAGAAGAAGTTGAAAAACTTAAAGAAACCGTGAATGGACTTGCCGAGATGCTCAGGGGACTCACCACTCGAGTCGAGGACCCTAATAAGCAAGTACACATTGAAGTCAACAAGCGCATGGAGGATAGCTTGAGTCAAATCTCCAATGACTAAAAGTACTTCAGAATAAGTTCTAAAGGGGTTTCAGTGGATAAGGAACTTCTTCTGCACAAGTTCTCTACCAATGACATCCCTAAGTTCAAGGCTACTGACAACCCTTACTTTAAATTGAGAGCTTTTGAGACAATCATGGGAATCAAGGGGGTTCATATGAAAGTTTTTCCCTCACTTTTCTCTCTTTCTTTGGAGCCAGTGTGCCAACAGTGGTACTTCTCTGTGGACTCTGAGATACTAATACTTGGGATGGTATCACACATGCCTTTATTGATAGATACAAGTGTAACGTTGAAGTTGAAACAGACTATAGAGAGCTCAAAATCTTGGGGTAAAGAGACAATGAAGGCTTCACCGAATTTCATACTAGGTGGAAGGAAGTTTCTGCCAAGATGATCACTGTCCCAAATAAAAAAGAATTCGTGAGGATGTTCATCAGAAATCTTCAATTCAAATACTAAAAGCACCTCAAATATCAACCTCTAAGCACTTTCAAAGTTGTTTACAATGTAGTTATCAAAATTGAAGATGACCTTTTAAAAGCTGCCAACAATAATAATGCAAAACGAAAGAAGAATGACTATCCTTCTTCTTCCTCTTCCATGAATGAAGTACATACTACAAACACTCCTAAGCCCCGAATCCAAAGGTCGAAAAAAGTGTTTACTCCACTCAGTATGAGCTACGAGACAGCTTTCGATAAACTACACCACAAAGGATTTGTCATGCCTATAGGACCTATCAAAGACACATTTCCGAGGCAATACCACCTAAGTGAGATCCTAATAAACACTGCAAGTACCACCAAAGAATAGGTCACGATACTAAGGAATGTTGGAAACTCAAAGAAGCTATCCAAGAATTGATCAATGATGACAAAACTTCTGAGTTCTAGCCATCATAGAAGATCACATATTCTTTTGGTGCCTCCCTCTGCCTGGTGACCTGCGTTATCCATTTCCCATATAATGACTTGTTCCCTGTACTGACTCCTTTAAACTATCCACAGAGATAAAGATAGCACCAGAAATCACAGTCAGAGAGATACCTGGGGTAGCATCAACATCATCAATCTGGGGTTGAACAGAAATGGATGAGGAGTTAACTTCATACTCTACCTCAAACTCGGTACCACTATCACCATAACCAGCTGCAGCAAAATATACAACAACACACCAAAGCCCTAACAAGACTCCAAATATGAGATAACACGATACCCTACTGAGCCAAACCACACACATACTGGTCACCTCTAATCCCATGTGTAAACCCCGATCGAACAAACTAATCCAGTATCTACTCAACAACCAAGTACCAGAGAGCATGCATAAGACTCTCCCTAACATGGTCCAATTTGTTATTCCTGTAACACCGTTCTGCAATGGTGTTATCCCATAGGTATGATGCTGCACAATACCTAAAACACAGGACATAACAAATCCACAAAACGAACTATCCAAATGTAGCCAACTAACCATCTTACCATACAAGTGATCATGAGCTTCAATGCTAAGCTCACACCCGTGTTTAAACCCAAACACCCAATGCTTGTCTTCCTCAAGGTAGGCATCCTTGACACATGTAAGACGATTTCCAATGGACAATTCCAGCCCTCTACTTTCACCCATATGACCATGCCTATCATAAATCGTCATCTCCTGGTGACAAGTAGAAGCACTAACAGCAGAACTAGGCAGCGTAACACCCTGAAAGACATACAGGGATTTCACCTTGACAACCTTAAGTATCAAAACCGAACCCTTAAAGACACTCACTTCCCCATTGCTAAGCTCACCCTTGAGCCCCAAATCATCTAAGGTCCCAAGCGATATCAAGTTCTTCTCCAATGCAGGAACATGCCTCACCTTAGTCAAAGTAACCCTTCTCCCATCACTAGTCCGAAGTCTCATGGAACCAATACCTACTACTTCACATGGAGTACCGTTAGCAATCGTAACTGAAGCCCCAAAACAAGACTCATAAGTATCAAACTAATCCCGACGAGGACTCATTTGGAACGAACTACCAGAATCAAGAATCCAGCTATCAACCAAATCACTAGACTCAACACAACTAATCAATGCTAAATCTTCCTCCGAATCATAGCTCTTGTTCTGTCTACTTTCAACTACTGTGGCCTGAGATTTATTCTTTAATTCTGGACATTTAGACCTAAAATGTCCTGGTTCCTGACAGTGATAACATATTATGGTCTTAGTTACTATTGTTAGACCCCATTTTCTTTCTAGAATATCTACCCGACCTAACAAATAACCCACTGCCATAATTCTCATTATCACCTGTCACCTTTTGACGCAACTCCCTAGTATAAAGTGCTGCCTTCACTTCTTCTAGGGTCAACGAGTCTTTGCCAACCACAAAAGACTCCACAAAGTTCTCATAACTATTCGGTAGAGAAACAAGCAATATTAACGCTGCATCCTCATCATCTATCTTAACTTCTAAATTACGCAAATCTAGTAAAATAGAATTAAGATTTTATATATGATCCCTTAATGGCGTACCTGACTGCATCCTGAGGCTAAACAACCGCTGTTTCAGTAGCAATTTGTTGGTTAAAGATTTTGTCATGTACAGTGATAATTTTGCGGCCGTCTCCTGATCAGCAACCTCCGTGATGATATGATCATCAAGACTTAGTAAGATGGTAGAATGAGCCTTCTCTTCCATCACTACTAACTGTTCATCAATCCATCCGTCTCCAGATCCCGACGTAGATGCCGCACTCTTTGGGATCAACGGACGCCAAATCTGCAACTGCTCTAATAACGCCTTCATCTTAATCTGCCATAGCCCAAAGCTATTCTTTCCATTAAATTTCTCAATCCTTATTGTAGAATCTCCTACCATTGTTTCCTTCAAAAATCTCTTCCTAGGATTAAACTTGAGCTCTTGATGCCAATTGTTGTACGACAGCGGAAGCAAAGATTGAGAACAATAATGGAAACAATAAAAATTCAAACAAACAATAAAGAAAATCACACCAAGAAATTAACGTGGTTCACTATCAACGTGATAGCTACATCCACCGGCACCGAGAATAAACTTTTCACTATAAACCGGGAGATTACAAGATTAACACGAGAAACCACAACAATGGGTCTCCAAGCTTTTTCTCTCTTAGTTTTCTTCACTTTGTGTTTTGCATTGCATCCACTTCTAATTTTAATTACATGGGCCTTTTTATAGTATACCTCATAATAAAAAGAAATTAGGGTTAAGAAAATACAAAAGAAACCGTCAAAAACTAAGAGTAACCGGCCAAAAAACGTGCCAAAAAACCGCCATTACGCGAGCCGTGTAAAACTACGCGAGCCGCGAAACGGAGACAGAACCCACTCCGCGCCCCGCGGAGTTCTTCGCGCCCCCGGACTGGGACAGCAGGTTCTCCGCGCCCCGCGGAGTTCTCTGCGCCCCGCAGACCTCCCTCTTCCTGGCGACCTGCGTTATCCATTTCCCATATAATGACTTGTTCGAGTCACTATATTTCAAAAAATATGATATTATTCCTTAATAAATAGTACAATTTTTTTGCCCAAAATTTAAGTGATGCCTTATTAAAGTTTTAGTAAAAGAAAATTTCCACCAACTTACTGACTTGTCATTTCTGTAAATTGACATCGATCACGTAGCCTTGATTCTGCCCCTACTTTCAAACATAATATTGAATAACCTCAAAGAACACTTTCGATATCGATATCTAATTAAAGATTATGCTCAGAGGATCAGCTCCTGAGCTTTAACAAAAGATTGTTTACAATATATTGCATAGCACAAACAGCAGATTTAGTTGCTCAAATGTTTGTTACTCCTTATTTAAGTTAACATTCCTCAATTAATTTTTAAATACATTGAAAAGTGCACATTGAATGATAGGGAGATTATTACAATCCATAAATGAACAAGATCTCAAACAAGAGAAATGAGAATAAAAAATTGCAAAGACAAACATGCATATTGTACATCGTCATTCATACACCTCCAATTTCAACTTGCAAAATGCTTTGCACACCTCCAGCTGCTCTCAAAGCTTAACATATCGTCATTTTCAGAAGAAATAGAACCAAATCAGCAAGAAATCATTGAACACAAATCCGATAATTTCCAAAGCAATGGCATTATAAACTCAAAACTTGTCAAAATTTCAACGAGATTAAAGGACCTAAAGGTAATAGAGATATTTAATACTGAATCATAAGCAAAATCTGTTGATTAGATTAGCCTCATAGCTTCATGTCAATAAGCTTCACACTTGATCTCACATTAAGGTAAAGAAGTTGGGTTGAGTACAATATTTTAAAGGAATATTTGATTTAAAAATTCACAACTTTAGGTCATTTGTGAATAAAGAACCGTATTTTGAGATTGTATTAAAAAATCTCAACTTTGAGGTCTATTTGATTTTAAGTGACAAATGACCTATAAACTGCTAGGTAAGGCTGGCAAAAGTTGACCCAACCTGCTAACCTGACCTGAACCTAACCCGAAATAAGTGGGTTTGGTTTGAGACTTTTGACTCAATTAATTAAATGGGTCGACCCGACCTGATCTGTTTATTAAGTGGGTTAGGTTCAGGTCAAAATTTTAAACCCGAAAAAAACTTGTATAACCCATTTAATTTAATGTGTTAATTTCGAGTTAAATCAACAAGTATAAACTAAACTTAGTTCATTTAATATTTTCTTATTTTTCATAGTAAATACAAAATAAACAACAAAAAATAGTTAAAATTAAAGTCTAAAAAATTAGATTTAATTAACGTTAAAAACCTTAAAACGAAAAAAAAAAATTATAAAAGGGTTAAGTGGGTCGAAATCAGCTCAACCATACCTGTTGCAGGTCGGGTCAAGGTTGTGATTTTCAACCCAATTAACTAAATGGGTTGGGTTTGGGTCAAGGGTTTTCTGACCTATTTATATATGATCCGAACCCAAAACCGACCCAACCTAATCTGTTAGACAGACCTACTGCTAAGAGTTTTTTTTTTTCTTCTTAAAAACTGAAATTAAGTTAAAAATAAAAAAATGGAAAATCAACCCCAACCCAGCCATCGAAATAACGTAAAAAGTTTTGATGTTGCAACTTTGGGTTGTAAATTGCTAATTGATCAAGTGAAATGTGGTGCAACGTCGCGCCACGCGAGGTCATCGACAACAAAACGAGGAAGCCATCAACTTAAACGAAGCTGCCAGCCATTGCTTTGACAGAGCCTTCACAGCAGCTTTGGTACACAGCTGCCATCGTCAAAACGATGCTGTCCAGCTCCTCGCAAATCGCTGAAGACAACAGCAGCACAACACAGCAGCGACAGCAGCACAATGACAGCAGCACAACAGCCCACGTTGACAGCAAAATCTTCACCATAATCGTAGTCCCTCGTCACTAAGGCAGCCCCTCGACCGCAGTAAAGCTATACAGCCATTGCCTTGACAAGCAGACACAGCAACAGTATCACAGCAGCACTGCAACAGCATCCGACAACAGCACATCAACATCTGAACATAACCATCTCTGCAAAGGGACATGGTGCAGAGCAAGTTGGAGCTTTCTTTTTCAGTCACAGCCTCCGTAATTCATCATTTTCCCTCCTAAGTTAAGTAATCTCTACCTCTATTCTACTCTATAAATAGGATAGTATGGGTAAGCTTCGGGAATATCTTCCCCAATTTTTTATTATTTTTCTCAAAAACCTTTATTTTGTATCAATGGAGATCATGGTTTGATTTCATATTATTGAGTAAAATTGGATTAGCTTATTCAATTTGTTGCAAGTCTCTTATATTCTAACTAATGCTTTGATTGTTGGTTTATTATTTGTGCATATTTAATTTGATTTTGAACTTGAATTGCTTGGAATTCTCCTTGTGGCTCTTGTTGAATATCAATTGTGAAACAAGTACGCCTTCCACGTATGATCAGCACAAGGGTAATACTGGGAACAGTACAGAGGAACAGCGTGCTGAACCCAAACCAATCCAAGATCAGGGAGTTGATACACAAGGAACTGAGGAACAGCTACTGCTCAACATGAACGTACATAGCCCTACCTCAAGAAAAGCGTACACAGTTTTGTATATAAAAGAAGAAGGATAAGGAACAGCTAGATAAGGAACAGTTAGGTGTTCCCAAACCCTGTCGGATAGATTAGCGCGTTCTTTCTTAGTCTTCTGTTATAGCCGTTAGAACTTAGGCGCCTTTTCTTGAGTTCTAGCCGTTAAAAGGAGGAAGCCAAATCTATAAATAAGGCCCTCCTCCAGATTGTAATGCAGGTCATGTATTCCTATTTTCAGATTTGATAATTCACATTCAGAGTTTCATTCAGAAGACAAGTGTTTGTTTCTATTTGTTCGTCATTTTCTGTTGAGAGTTTGAGAGCGTTCAAGCCTTTCACGGATTCATACTTCTCCAAGATTACGTTGATCTTTGTGAGAATTGTGAGGATTAAGGCCTTGTATTCCTTAGGGGAATCAGTGTCTTCTTCCAGGATAAGTAGTCTCCCAAGATTACTTAGAAATCGCCCTAAAACGACCCATTTTAATCGAGATAACCTTTACTATTTGATTGTCTGATTGATGATCGAATAATCAAAGAAGTCATAAACAAATCTTCCGCTGCAAACTTGTTCCAAATTGCTAATTCAAAAGCTTAAATTCTTATTAGTTTGGGTTTTAGATGTTGGTAGCAACTTAGAATCTAATTCAATTTGTTGCTTCATTGAGGATTAGAATCTAAGAGTAATCCACCATTGTAGTGAATGTTTAAGGCTCTCATTGACATTACTATACCTATCGCTCTCTTGTGCAAAAAGGTACTACTGAATTGTAACATCCGTCTTTTTTTTTAAATAATAATAAAAATAATAATAAATAAATAAATTTCAGAAATTTTAAATCAAAAAAAAAAAAAAAACTCCCATTAACAAATAACTTCCCACTTCTCCCTCTAAATCTTATAACTAACCTCACTTACCTATTATAAATTAAACCAATTACCCTTAATTTCATTCACATTATTACTCACACTTTCTTTTTCTCCTACAAACTACTTCCTCCATCCTCCAATTACTTAAATTTAATCAAGAAAAGACAAGATTTTGATATTAAAGATATGTAATTTCATCTCTTTATAATATTGTTCTACCAATCTCAATCAAAATTACAAATTTTGTAATTGATAAAAAAAAATAAAAATAAAAAAAATAAAAAAAAAAATTTAATTCTGACCTTAGTTTTCCGGCGATACGACAGTCACCGGGATATCACCGGCGTGCGACGGCGGCCACTGCCGGCCGGCACCTTCTCCTTCTTCCTTCTCCCTTTCTCCTTCTCTCTCTTCTTTCGTTATGTTTCCTTCGTGGGTTGGGTACTTGTGACCCATTGCCTAATCTAAAAGTATGACAATTTTATTTATTTATTTTATATATTTTCTGTTTCTTTTTATAAATCCTTTTTAATTATTATTTAAATTTTATCCTTTTCTTTTAAAACCATTACTACTAATCTTAAAAATTTTAAGTACATTTTAAAATTTGTCTTTTTAAATAAATTATAAAATATAAATCGAGGGTCTTTTAATTTATTTATTTCGATGGGTTGATCGGGGTATTAAATTGAGATATATTATTTTCTCGTGTAGACAGCGGATTCGTAGACAGAGATTATTAGGAGCGTACGTTGTCTAGGATCGCGTGACAAGGTAATTCTCAATGTCCATCTAATTAGGACTATCCCGTTAGTATTATGTGTTGAATGATAATTAATGTGTTTAAATGGGTGCATGATTTTATATGACATTATTTTGTATGATATTATGTTTTATATATTCTCAAATTATATCTACTATTATCTTGTCAAACTTGAATTTATAATTACTATTTTGATAAAATTTATATTATTATTTTGATAACAAAATTAGATACGGTTTAATTTGAAAGAGAAATAATTATAATATTATTATTTTGATGAAAGTTATATTATTATTTTAATAATGATTTTAAATGCGATTGAATTTGGGAGAAAAATATGATGATATTAATATTGCAATTGAATATTCTTGAGATATATTTTTCTTGGGAAAACCTATGATCATAAAATAAAAATGTATGATGTATGTTTGATTATATGTTTGTATGCACGCGACTAATTATTAAAACATATTAAATCACGTACAGTGTAACACGAGGGAAATGAAGCTCTTATATTTGTTGTGACCCAAGTATAAGGGTGATAAACAGGTTGCCCTGTTTGGTTAGTATAGCTGCCGACAGGTATTATTATTTCTGATACTTGATACGATGTTTGGTCTTCCTTCTATTTGTTGTGATCCGAGTAGAAGGGGTGTGCACACTAGGGTTCCCTGAAACTACTCTGCTGGCCTTGAATTATTTGGGGTGACGACGTCTTGATGAAGTAGGTATAGGGGTAAAGCCTCGGCCTACTGGCATTCTCGTTCCCTCAAATAAAAAAAATTGATTATGTGGTTGTCATTACTAAATATCAAACTAATAAATTGGTTTATGTGATATTATATATATTGTTTTCTCAAATTGTTTTTCTTTTAAACTCAACTATATATTATTTTCTAAAATTATTTTCAATTTGATTATATTTTATTAAATCATCTTCTAATTTAATCGTTTTACGGGATGGAGTTGGAATTACTCAATTTTCTGATTTTGGGAGTTTTTTTTTCCTTGTTTTTCTTGCATTCTTATGTTGCAGGTTATTGATGGCGTGGGAATCGTGGAGTGAGGATCACTTAGAAATATAGCTTTTATTAGAGTCGTATTTCAGTTTAAATTTTACCTTAGGTTGTTTAAATTTTATATCGACACAGATTACGTTTCAGTCTTTTCTTATGTTGTAAGACCCTTTGTTGGATTTAAAATTATTAAGTTATTTCTTAGTCGTTAAGCCTTACATTTATTTTATTAGAAATAGATGTGGCGGTAACACTCCCATGAGTAGGTTTTGGCTCATGTTTTTCATTAAAGGTGTTTTCAAAAGTCGACCTATTCTGAGGGTGTTACAAAGTGGTATCAGAGCTTAGGTTTGTTTTGGTCAAATCTTAGGGTCGTTTAGGATTTAAAGTTTATAAAGGCTTAAATGAAAAATAGGTTAAATGGTACAAAGTAAAATTATTTTAAATAATTTAAGTAAGTTACAAATAAAAATAAATTATGAGAATGGGTACGAATAGGTTTATTGTTTTGAAGTACTTTTAAATACTTAGTAGTAGTGTGTTATTTCTTTTAATTATATTTTCGTTGTCTTTCATTTTTTTTTGTTAGATGCCTCGATTCCGTTGCACTGCTAGGAAAAGTGTTAGAAATTTTCGTGATGCACCGTACCACCTTTCTATGAAAGCAGGAGAACCCATTTCCTCATATATCCATCGTCTCCGTGTAAGCATGGAGAATTGCCACCTAAATAAGTATCATGGCAACTCTGATTATAGCACACCACCTAAGCAAGCAGATGTCCTTATTCGAACCTTAAGTGATGTAGGCCCTTATGCCGAACTTAAGAAAGAATACAACAACATAATTAAAAACGGGAGACCCAATTGGGAAAGGTATGCGGATGAAAATGAGAAATGGTTCCTTACTCTAGAATATTTAGAAAAGAGAATGATCGATGCTAAGGCGAAGTGGATTTATAATGTATCTGGGAGCTCCTATGACTACGAGGATGAGAGTGACGGGGAAGATGATAATACCGATACCATACCTATACTTATTCAATCTGAAGATGAAGAAAACTATGAACCGATACCATACATATATATAAATTAGGGTTGTTCATGGAGAAACTTGTGTTGTAAGTATAAGGAATTATTTGGTGTGATATGTAAATTCTAGTGTGTTGATGAATGGTTGTTTAGGAAAAAAATTGTATTTGTAAGAAGTAAATTATTTTGGGACTATGTAGTTAATTTTTAATATGTGGACATGAGTTTTTGATTTTTGATGGTAGGGATTTAATAAGAAATGTGAACATTGAAATTTGTATGTATTTGTAAAAAAATGACAAAATCCCGTAGGTTTTGAAATGGTGAAAAAAGGGTGTTTTTGGAACATTTTTGGCCGTGAAATTAGGTTAAAAATACTTATACTATGTTATAAATTATGGAAATTGGCACCCGGGGGTTTTGATGCCTTTCGGACGCAACGGTGAAGTCGGATTTTCAGTTTGACAGTTTTAAATTGCGTTTCTGGACAGATTATGTATGCTGTGATGGTTACCATGTTATAGTATGTGATGGATGTTCATGTGTGTGTGTTATGGTTGATTTGAGGAAAGTTTCTATGTGTGCTTATTTCCCGAATACGATTGAACCTTGTAGGAAGTCGATTCGTGACCGGGAATTGAGTAGGACGCTTGAGAGTTGGTTATCTTGCTTAAGGTAGGTACACGCAGCGAAATTCGCATTTAGTCCGATGTATCATATAATAATGGTAATCAAAAGTAAAGTATGGATATATAGTATGAATAATGTTATCTTTCTGAATAAATAATTTTGATACATTGTTTTGATAAGTAGAGGTAGTATGACCTCACTAATCTTAAAGTGGACGTAGTATGACGTCAATTGGTGGAAATGAATTACTCGCGGTATATGAGGGCATTATGAGCCACCGCGGGGGTATACATACTTAACCATAGGCACCGAAGTAAGGCGAGTGTCTATGGTAGTGACTTGCTTAGGGGTTAGCTTCCCCTAATGTAATGTCTCACTTATGGAGATTGGAGTTGTACCGGCAGTATGGCTGGATAGTACAACAGTATGGCTGACTAACCCGTACATGAAATTGATTATTCTTAATTAACGTGATCGAAGCGTATTTTCTGAAATCGACAGCTATTAAATCTTTCTCTTGTTGTATTTAATCAATTGGTATGCGACGTTTGCTGACGTGTACTTTTGGTCTTAACGACCCTGCGATGATGTTGTTTCCTTTCTAGGCAATGACTAGCAGTAAGTTAAGTTGCAGGTCTGGGGAGTGAGGATTGTCCCTTGGAGAAATAAATCGTTAAGATACAGAAGTCTTGATAAGAATTAATAAAGTTTAAAGAATATTTGGTTTTATGAGGTGATTTCGTTCTCAAGTTGTAATAAGTAGATTTAATTTTACATACTTATCCGCTGCTAAGAATTTCTTATATCTAGTAGTTTATAATAACACTAATAGAACTCGATCCGCAAGCTTTCCTTGATTTCAAATCCGTTCTATAACTGCCTTCTAATATCCTGGTTTGACTCGGACTTTATTTACCTTTCTAAAAAAAAATAGTCGTCTTCTCTTTTCAAACGATCCGAGTTTTTCCGAGATGTTACAATTGGTATCAGAGCGGGAGTTTTATTTAGTGTTATATATCTAAATCGATAGACTAACGTAAAAAAAAATAAGAAAAAAAAATGATGACGAGAGTAAAGAGGTAGACATTAAGGAGATATGATGTGTTTTGCTTGGTGTCTTTAAGCATGATGTCATGGATAATTTTGATGTGTGCATGGTAGAATTTCTGTGTATATATCTCTGATACTCTGTTTTATCTATCTTTGTCTTATCTCAGAAATTAATTGTCTCGTTTTCTTTCTTTGTGAGTCAGGAAGTTCGATTATTACTTTTCTTTCATGGATAAAGGAAAGAGACCGGCCGAGGAAGGAATTAATACCCGAGAGGAACCCTGGAGAGCTTTAGTTAATGCCCCAGCCTGGGCAGAGATAGAGGCTCTGGGAATTTGGGACAGAAAAGAGGGGAAAAGCGATTTGGACTACACCCAACGAATAGAAATGATTTACAAGAGATCTAAACAAGTGTATGAGGGGATAATGGACGAAAAGATGGCTGAACTGAAAGAGAGGAGTGAACAGTTTCATCGAGATCTTGACAGAAGGGTTAGAACAGTGGAGACTGTGGGTCGGGATGGATTTGGCGTTCCAGAATCTAGTGGGGCAAGAGCAAATATTGTTGAGGAAGTGGTTCCCGTAGTAGACCCAAACCCAGTGTTACTAATAAACTTCGATGAGTTGGATTTCAATGAGGACCCGGAGGAGGACCCCGATGAGGACCCAGAAGAAGAATCTGAGGAGAATTTTGAGGAAAATTCCGATGAGGAACAGGGGGAAATTATGGAGGAAGATTCCTTAGGAGTGGTAGAAGAACCTTATGAGGATAACTTGGGAGATGGTTATAATGCTGATGTGGAGAGGGGAATAGCTGATAGAGATGATATTATGAGCGATACTGATAGCGAAATAGTTATTCTAGGGGGTTGGCCGGTGAGGCGAGAAGATCTTATGAGTGAGGAGGAAAGTGAAATAATTATGTGGGAGGAAAGACCACATGAACCAATAATTGTAGACCTTTCTGATTCCGTAGGGCGACTGACTATGATTGATTCCTTATCTGTAGGAACCCTTCTGATTCTGATAGCACGTCTAGCGATGACTCTGGTGATGCTGATTTTGACCCTGATCGATACATAGAAGATCAGGATCGTTTGGATGCGTCGCCTTTATTTGCCTGATTGTTTCTATTTTATCTAAGTATGCATGTGTACGAGTTCGTATGTCTAGTTCTTTAGTAAAAATAAATCGCGAACAATTTTGTTGGTTGAATTATTTGGTTGTTTACTTCGGACTTTTGTAGTATTTGAACAGTGGTTATGTGGGATTTTATACCCAAGTATTTCTTTTTGGATTAGAATAATATAGTATTACTATTTTGAATTTGAATTTCGTTTTTAAATGTTTAAACTTTAGTAGGTAGAATCGATTAAGTATTGTATTTATGGAAAAATGTGAAGATTTGATTATAGACTTATTGTTCAACTCTTTTACCTTTTAGGACAATTACCTTGTTTTAAAGAGCAATAATAGTATGAGTTTTCCTTAACCACCAACGCTATAGAAATGTATTTACATACCTTGTTTAACCTAATGCAGTATACCTGCCAACATGCCACCCTTTTTTAAAAGGTCCGTGCCAAGAGGAAACTCTGACCGTGTGCTTCGAAACTTAGTTAAGGCCTTAGCTGGCGCAAGGAATCCGAGACAGAAATCCTTGGAGGAAAAGGCTTCATCAATTAGTAAGAGAATAGCCCAGAGTAAACCCTCGACTTATAGTGGAAAAGGTGAACCTTCTATGCTGGAAAACTGGCTGAGAGAATTTGATAAACTCTTTAGTGTGGTGAGATGTCCTGCTGAGCTCATGGTTGACCAAGCCGCGTTTTTACTAGTGGAAGACGCTGACTTCTGGTGGATACATAGTAAGATAAGGTTGATATCAGAAAACGATGGTAACTTAAGCTGGGAAGGTTTTAAGGGGGCGTTAAGGGACCAATTCTATCCGCCTCATGTGAGAAAGGACAAATCAAATAAGTTTGCTAGGTTCGAAATGGAAAACTTAACGGTGGATGAATATTATCAGAAATTTATGGAATACCTGAAGTTTTATCCTGAGGACGTCCCAATTGAGGGAAAGAAAATTCAGCGTTTTGAATTAGGTCTATCATATGAGATTCAAAAGCACATTGAGACTGATAGATATGATACTTTAGACTAGCTATATAAGAGAGCTGCGCAAATTGGAAATGTTATTAAGAAAGAAAAAGAGAAGATGAGCCATAGCGGGGAAAAGAGGAAAGAAATCATGCTTCAAGAATGATATGAATGTGAGTAATCAGGTCCAAAATCAATTTAAGAAGCACAAACCGTTTGGAGGCTTCCAGGAAAAAGGTTTCCATACTGGTCAGAACAGCAGGAGTGGGGGAAATTCGAGACTAGAGGCTAGGATGCAGAAGCTTTTGTATAATCGCAATGGGAAGGAAAGAATTTATAATTGTAGGAGATGCCAGAAAAATCACCCAGGAAGGTATTGCCGGGGTGCGTTAGTGGACTGTTCTTACTGTGGTAAACCGGGCCATAGAATGTATGAGTGTTATACTCGCATGGGACAACAAGAGCTGCAAGGGGGAAGTCATAGAGGCTTCCATCAACAACGTCTCAATAACGGACGGAGTGGTAATGAAGCTGGAAGGGGGAACCACAATGGTGGTAGTCTTGGCCGAAACTTGGGGGGTGCCTCAAACCCTAGGTTTCAAGGAAATCACTCCGGCGTCCAGCAACAACAGGGGAATGCTAGAAACGAGAATTTTTTTTCAAGCCAACGTGGTAATCAAGGAGGTGTTACTACTTCTACTCAGAATGATGGCAGACTTTCAGCAGTTAACTCGAGGGAAGCAGCGCAGGCGTTGGATGTGGTCATAGGTACGTTTTGTATTAATACAAAGTCCGTTAAAGTACTTTTTTGATTCTAGTGCATCGTGCTCGTTTGTTTCAAAGTCTAGAGTTAAGGACTTAGAATTGGAGAGCCCCAAGGAAACATCTTTTTCAGTCGCTACTCCTTCTGGGGAGATTTTTTCATTGTAATACGCTGTTCCGTGAAGTGCCGGTTAAGATAGGAAAGGTAAAATTTCCGAGTGATTTATTTTATCTAGATATGGATGATTTAAATGTAATACTTGGGATGGATTGGATGAGTAGATATAAAGCGATAATAGATTGTGAAGAACAGTCAGTGACTTTAAGTGGACCTAGGGGGAGAAGGTTAAATATAGGAGTCTTCCTAAGGGACCGAGGATAAAAATCGTGTCGTCATTGGAAGTCAGGAAATTAATCAAGCAAGGGCAACCGTGGTTTCTGTGTAGTATAAGTAAGGTGAAAAAGTGGGAGGTGCGACTTGAGAATATTCCGGTGGTCTGTGATTTTAAGGATTTTTTTCCAGAAGAACATCCTGGTATGCCGCCAAGAAGGGACGTGGACTTTTCAATTGACTTAATCCGTGGGACAGGGCCAATTTCAAAAGCTCCTTACCGAATGGCCCCAAGGGAGATGGAAGAATTGAAAGTCCAATTGGAGGAGTTGTTGGAGAAGGGTTATATAAGACCCAGTGTGTCGCCCTGGGGAGCCCCGGTGTTGTTTGTAAGGAAAAAGGACGGAACGATGCGTCTCTGCATTGATTACAGAGAACTTAATAAGGTCACTGTTAAGAATAAGTACCCATTACTACGGATCGATGATCTTTTTGATCAGTTACAAGGGGCAGGAGTCTTTTCCAAGATTGATCTGCGGTCAGGGTATCATCAGTTACTTATTAAGGAGGAGGATATTAGTAAATCAGCTTTTAGAACCAGATATGGACACTTCGAATTCACCGTGATGCCTTTTGGGTTGACCAACGCACCGGCGGCGTTTATGGGATTGATGAATCGGGTTTTCAACGAGTATCTCGATAAGTGTGTGGTGGTGTTCATTGATGATATCTTGGTGTATTCTAAGAGCCAGAAGAACATCAAGAACATTTAAAGATAGTCTTGCAGATTCTGCGAGAGAATCAATTGTATGCTAAGTTTTCGAAGTGTGAATTTTGGTTAGAGCAAGTGGCTTTTCTAGGTCACATTGTTTCTAAGGAAGGAATTTCCGTTGATCCAGCAAAAGTAGCAGTTGTTCGGGACTGGTCTACACCTCGAAATGTTACAGATATTCGAAGTTTCTTAGGATTTTCGGGGTACTATCGTCGTTTTGTGAAGGATTTTTCTCGTATCGCTCGTTCGCTAACATCCTTGATGAAGAAGGAGAAGAAGTTCGAATGGACCGAGGAGTGTGAGAAGGCATTTCAGTTGTTGAAGGAGAAGTTAACTACAGCCCTAGTGTTGATCTTACATGATCCATCTTTGGAATATTCCGTCTACAGTGATGCTTCCAAACACGGATTAGGTTGTGTTTTAATGCAAAATAGGAAAGTGGTGGCGTATGCTTCGCGTCAACTAAGGACTCATGAGGTGAATTATCCAACACATGACTTGGAATTAGCGGCTGTGGTTTTTGCATTGAAAATCTAGCGACATTATCTTTATGGTGTCAAATGCAAGATCTTCACGGACCATAAAAGCTTACAATTTTTGTTCACTCAATCTGAGTTGAATTTGCGCCAACGACGTTGGTTAGAACTTATCAGTGATTATGATTTGGAGATTGCCTATCACGAAGGCCGTGCGAATGTAGTCGCTGATGCTTTGAGCAGAAAATCGAGGCATTCAGTCTCAACGTTAATAACCTCTGAGGAGTTGTGTAAGGAGTTTGGGAGAATGAACTTGGAGATAATCCAAGAAGGGGAGTTGGAAGCCAAGTTGAGTGCATTGTCCATTCAACCTACTTTTTTCGAAGAGATTATGGCTAAGCAACTGGAAGACCCCAAGTTCATTAAACTTCGGGAGCAGATCAGTGAAGGGAGAGCTGAAGGTTTTACAATTCATGAGGACGGTAGTCTTCGTTTTAAAGGGCGGTGGTGTGTACCGGATGGGTGTGACTCCTTGAAGGAAAAGTTATTGAACGAAGCCCATTATTCAAGATACTCGGTTCATCCTAGTGGAGACAAGATGTATCAAGATTTAAAATGCATGTTTTGGTGGTAAGGTATGAAAAAGAATATTGCAGATTTTGTTTCCATGTGTTTAACGTGTCAAAAGGTTAAGAGTGAACATCGAAGACCAGCTGGGTTACTGCAACCTCTAGAAGTCCCGGTATGGAAGTGGGATGACATTTCTATGGATTTCGTTTTAGGTTTGCCACGAACTAAGGCTGGTAATGATACTCTTTGGGTTATTGTGAATAGGCTTACTAAGTCTGCAAGGTTTATTCCGATGAATTGTAAGTGGGATATCGAACAACTTGCTCGTGCCTACATTAGATACGTTGTTCGATATCACGGGATACCTCGTACTATTGTCTCCGATCGTGATACTCGATACTTGTCATATTTCTGGAAATCATTACAATAGGCTTTGGGAACCACTCTTCTTTATAGTACGTCTTTTCACCCTATGAATGATGGTCAGACTGAACGTGTCAATTAGATACTAGAGGACATGTTGAGAACAATAGCCATGGAATGGCAAGGTTCATGGGATGAACATTTGGATTTAGTAGAATTCTCTTATAATAACAGTTATCAGACAACGATTCAAATGGCCCCGTTTGAAGCACTTTATGGTCGTAAGTGCCGTAGTCCTGTATGTTGGGATAATTTTACTGAATCTGTCACCTTGGGACCTGATATGCTTGTTCAAATGACTGAGCAAGTAAAGTTAATTCGCGAGAAAATGAAGGCAGCCCAGGATAGACAAAAATCATACGCCGATCTCCGACGTCGACCTGATGAATACGAAGTAGGCAACAAAGTTCTACTCCGTGTGTCTCCGATGAAAGGTGTGGTTCATTTTGGTGCTCTTGGGAAGTTAAGCCCACGTTTTATTGGTCCCTATGATATTGTAGAAAGGATTGGGAAGTTAGCTTACCGGTTAGCGTTGCCTAATGCGCTGGGTAAGTTTCATGACGTTTTTCATATCTCCCAGTTAAAACGTTATGTTGCAGCTTCTTCGCATGTCTTAGACCCGGAGCCGTTAGAGCTTGATGAGAGCCTAACCTATGAAGAACAACTTGTTCAGATTTTAGCTAGAAAGGTTCGCAGTACTCGGCGGAAGGATGTTGCAATGGTTAAGGTTCTATGGTCAAATCATCGGTCACAAGAGGCAACTTGGGAAACAGAAGCTTCCATGCGAGAGAAGTATCCATACCTTTTTCCTCAGGTTAGTAAGTTACGGGGACGTAACTTTTTAAGGGGGGTAGGAAGCGATAGGATTTTTTGCGCGTTAACTTATTTTGATCTAATTTCTTTTGGTGTGTGCTTGTTTTGTTGTTATTGTGTGTGTGGTTGTTGTGTGTTTTGTGTTTGTACGTTGAGGTTTTGGGGTCAAAACCTTTTTAACGGGGGTAGTCTGTAACACCCCGATATTTTTCCGATATATTTAATAATTTATTAGTAATATTATTTAATATAAATAAAGTTTTTTTTTATTTCCTTTAAATAAAGTTGTTATTGATTTATTTTGGGCTTAAGCTTATATATTTCAGTCTTTTAAACAATCTAGCCTTTCGCGCCCAAACCGTTTAACCCACTTCTTATTTCAAATAAAAAAAATTAAATGGAGGAATGAAGGGGGTGCCGGCCATAGGGGAAGATTGGGAGAGTTTGTAACTCCCTTGTGGGAATATTAAAAGATCACAATAATTGCCTTGAATAATTATTTCCTTAATTCCTTATTCTTTAATCTTCCTAATTACCTTAATCTCATTAGCATTCTTGTTTCAAATTTCTTAGAAAACTCAAGGAAAAAAAAAATATATACTTCCACAAAACCTAGCTTCACACGCCTAGTATTCATCCTCACAATTTTGATTTTTGGTATTCTTTTCATATAATTGTAAGTATAATTCTCCATTTGTTTTTCTTTATATTAAGTTAAATTAAATTATGTGTTTGGTGGCTTGTGTGCATTTTTTTTTTATATATATGCCTTGTCAAATTTTTAGTGTATGATGTTTTGTTTTAGAATTTATTTTTATATGGGTATGTTAAATTAAGATGATGGGTGAATATATAAAAAAAATAATAATTATATTAAATATATAAATATATATATATATATATATATATATATATATATATATATATATATATATATATACATATATATATATATATATATATATATATATATATATATATATATATATATATATATATATATATATATATATATATATACATATATATATATATATATATATGTATATATATATATATATATATATATATATATATATATATATATATATATATATATACATATATATATATATATATATATATATACATATATATATATATATATACATATATATATATATATATATATATATATATATATATATATATATATATATATTAGGGTTGTTCATGGAGAAACTTGTGTTGTAAGTATAAGGAATTATTTGGTGTGATATGTAAATTCTAGTGTGTTGATGAATGGTTGTTTAGGAAAAAAATTGTATTTGTAAGAGGTAAATTATTTTGGGACTATGTAGTTGATTTTTAATATGTGGACATGAGTTTTTGATTTTTGATGGTAGGGATTTAATAAGAAATGTGAACATTGAAATTTGTATGTATTTGTAAAAAAATGACAAAATCCCGTAGGTTTTGAAATGGTGAAAAAAGGGTGTTTTTGGAACATTTTTGGCCTTGAAATTAGGTTAAAAATACTTATACTATGTTATAAATTATGAAAATTGGTACCCGGGAGTTTTGATGCCTTCCGGACGCAACGGTGAAGTCGGATTTTCAGTTTGACAGTTTTAAGTTGCGTTTCTGGACAGATTATGTATGCTGTCTTATTTTGTGCGGTTTACCATGTTATAGTATGTGATGGATGTTCATGTGAGTGTGTTATGGTTGATTTGAGGAAAGTGTGTATGTGTGCTTATTTCCCAAATACGATTGAACCTTGTAGGAAGTCGATTCGTGACCGGGAATTGAGTAGGACGCTTGAGAGTTGGTTATCTTGCTTAAGGTATGTACACGCAGCGAAGTTCGCATTTAGTCCGATGTATCATATAATAATGGTAATCAAAAGTAAAGTATGGATATATAGTATGAATAATTTTATCTTTCTGAATAAATAATTTTGATACATTGTTTTGATAAGCAGAGGTAGTATGACCTCACTAATCTTAAAGTGGACGTAGTATGACGTCAATTGGTGGAAATGAATTACTCGCGGTATATGGGGGCATTATGAGCCACCGCGGGGGTATGCATACTTAACCATAGGCACCGAAGTAAGGCGAGTGTCTATGGTAGAGACTTGCTTAGGGATTAGCTTCCCCTAAAGTAAGGCGAGGGCGTACCCGTGTCCAAGTGTCAGATACGTCTAAATATTCAATTTTACGCTTAAAATGAAGTGTGTAAGTGTCATAATAATGTCCGAGCATCAAGGATCGAACACGGGTACGTGAAGCAAAATGACGAGTTCGAGTAACGTAAACTACCATGTAGCCTATTTGCTCAAACTTGGTTTGTTTTGCACGAAACTTGGCACACAACACTATTTGGTATATAGTATTGCGTTGAAGTGTTTAGAATTGAATATAATAGTCATATGCTAGAAATTACGTGCTAAGTTACGATTTTATGGGTTTTTAAGCTTTTTGTGGACTTTTTAGGTAACACATATTAGTAACACATTTTGATATCCAACTTCTTGAATATATTATGTAACTCTTTTGTAACACGTTAACTTTAAGTAACACAATCACTTAACTCTTTTAAAATTAGTAACACTTACATGTAGCATTTTCAAATTTGGTAGCACTAATATGTAACACTTTAGAACACTAATATGTAACACTCTAAGAATTGGTAACATTAAGATGTAACACTTTAACAATTGGTAACACTGATATGTAACACTTTATAAATTAGTAACACTAATATGTAACACGTGCACTTTAAAAATTGGTAACACTTAATGTAACATATATACTTTATATTAGTAATAATAATAAGTAACACTTTTTATATTAGTAACCCATTTGTAATTTACTTAATTATTATTTTCATTTTTTTAATTTTAAAATTAATATTGAAAAAATTATTAATATTGAATTTTTAGTTACTTTAATCCTTTTTTTCAATATTAATAATCTAAAATATTTTTTAATATTTTATATCCTAGCAAGCTAGTTAATTACTCCATATTTTTCAAAATTTATTACCACTACTAATTAAAGAAGAGGGAAAATAAATTTAAATAATTTAATTCACCCTAAAATTTTAATGAAAAGGAAACAATTAAGATTTTAAAAAATTGTTCAATCCTAACAATCTTAATAAAGAGGGAATAAAATTTACTTAAAAAAATAATTAAACCTAATAATTTTAAAAAAAGGAAGGGCGCATACAATACTATATTAACTCCGAAAGCTCAAGTAATCAAAGCCTTGATGACCCAACTCAAGGTATAAGGCCAAAAGGAGATAAAGTAGACCCTACTAAGCCCACTCGGCCAAAACTGGGTCGAGCCAAGCTTGCTCGAACATAAAAAAGACTTGTATTAGAGATAGAAGCTGAGCAGGACCATCCTGAAGGCCGCTCGACCCAGTCGAGCGATGTTGGCTCGGGTCAAGCGAAAGTACTATTTACTTCCAGTAGCTTCAGAATGTCGACAGAAGCATTTTAATGAGTCGAGCGAGCGAGCTCGGTCGAGCGGACAGGTCGAGCGGAGCCTTTTTTTGTGACTGCTCTGTTTTTAAACATTTTGACCTGTGTACCTGATGCTCGCTCGACAGGTCAAGCGGATTGGCTCGCGTCGAGCGGTTTGGCAAGTCAGAAATAATTACGCTTTTAAAAGCTGCTGATTGGATGCCCTATCCATTTCTTATGCCTCTCATACTCTACTGCTCCACTACCCTTGTTTGCCACCCATCTATAGCCTACCTATCTCACACATAAGGTGGTGGAGAAATCATGAAGCCACCACCCACCACTTGTTCTCCCTCCTATAAATAGAGAAGAAGAAGGCTCAAGAAAATCATCCATTTCTTCTACAGCTCATGTTCTGAATTTTATGCTTTCATTAGTTAGTTTTAATCTTCCTTTATGTATTTTCCTTGATTCATTCTTGTACTCTTAGTTGCAATTTCTATTCAAACACTTATTAGAAAGTTCAAGCTTTTGATTAGTTTATTAAGGAAAATCATTTGATATATTCATATAATTGTGATGAAGTCAATCTATTGAAGCATTTCATCAAACCTTTGGATTGCAATTGGACCTTATGGAGTTTATCATTGGTATTCAGTAATTCTTCATTTGGTTGTCTTCCTTGGATTGAATTCCAAGCTAGTAATTCCTATTCTCTACACTTTATTGCTTTTGATTTTGTTGTTATTTATCATGAATTCAATGTCTTTAGTTATGTTCAATTTCAATATGAATGAGGAGTTCAATTTGGCTTAGGCTAGGTATTATCACCATGTATGTAGTCTAAATTGCTTTTTTTTTTTAACCTTTGGCTTGGTTGTGTTGTTTATGGTTTGAGATGGATTTTGCTATTATTGTAGTGTCATTGGATTGAGGGCGAGAGTCGATTTCTAATGATAATCTATGCTTGAAAATTGAATTATCTCCATGAGAATAGGTAGATGTTTTCATTGGAAATGATGAATGTTTGCTCCATGTCTTAAAATATGCTTAGCTCCATGAGAATGGGTAGTTGAGTATGTTTTAGGAAGCTTTTGTTGCTCGAGAGAGAACATTAGTATCCAAGATACGTTCTTCCCCATAACCCATATCCATGACCTTAGGTTGAAGATTAGTAATTAACACTAGTTTGGTGAGAAAGCCTAGCCTTTGCCTCTTCATCATCATATTACCTTTTGATGTATTTGTATTGCCTTTGATTTGTTGTTCTTGGTTAATTAGCATGTTTACTTGTTTTATACTTTGTTTTAGCTTTAGTCTTTATTTGCTTGTTTTAGTTAATTACACCAACAAACATCTATATATACGTTGTTGAACCAACTAATTGATTGAGAATCCCTTGATATACACCCCACTCCCTGTGGATTCGACTCGTACTTGCCTATGTACTACGCTACGCCATGCACTTGCGGTATTACTATTGAAGGACGTAAAATCCCGATCGACCACTATCTTATATGACTTTTTTGTTTCAAGTTGCCTAACCATCAAAATTATGCCTACTTCTGGAGGTCGTAAAAGTAGCAATTGATAATCAAATGTTGGTAATAATTTATGGCAACCCGTGATATCTTGATATTATTATCTAAGCTTATATGAATTAGTAATAATATAACATAAGTATTATTATATACTTTACTCATGGTTCTTCTGGACCATAAGAAGATCATCCTTATGGCAATATAGCTCATTACTATTCTTCTTTAGACATTTTGCATTTTATACCGGAGTTTTCCAATGAATATAAAAATCGATAAACTCTCACTTGGTTAAACTTCAGGTTGATATTTCAATAACTTAGCCACCAATACTCTCTATGAGTTTGAGAACAATATCAACATTGTCATTTTTCAGAATATAGAATTTGAAGGGCTAAATATTTGAATACGTTGTATATAAATTCTGCGGGAAATTTTCATGCATGATTCATAACATGCTATTGGATCTTCATCATATAAATTTTCATCACAATTATAATCCCATCGAGTATAAATTTCTTCTTGTAAGCCTTCATCATAATTATAAACTCGTCATACCATAAACATTCACATATAACATAATTGTTGTTTTGAACTAATGCATGCAATATGAGATGTAGAATTCATGATAAAACATTAAACAAAATATATATGTAATGAGTAATGCATCAAACTACATCCTATACATACAATGAGTAATTCATAAATTTAAAACTTAAACATGCACATAAATAAAAGACTCAAAAATGCAAACATTGTACAGTGTGGATTTCAGAAATCCGTTTTCTAATTGGACTACTAGTTCATGATAAATTTTTTGATTTATTATCTTAGTTTCATGTCGACATTAAAAAAGGACATATATTTCAGATCCCTTATTCACTAGTCCATTCTATCATGCATATGCATTATTTATCGGTTCCATCATATACTGGTATCATCATATACCTCAAGATACAATTTTAATTTACATGCTATTTTGACAATGATATCTGAATACATTTCTCATTGGTACCATCATAAATATTCTTACATCATAGGCCATCTATTGTAATAATTCAAATATCTATTCCACTTTTGGGGTATTTCATACACTATGGTATTTATATAACATTACAATATTAAAAGTATTAATTGCACTATCTTGCCACATATCATATCTTTATTTTGGAACCAATCATACAACCTACACTTCAGGTGTAGTGATTCAAGTATAATTTGCAAGCTTTTATCTCAATGTATACACATAATATGACCAAAATGTATCTTTGACGCTATGCAACATGATTCATAATTGAATACAAATTAAATTATAAATGTGCAACATATCTTGATAATACATAGACAAAATTTGGCATATAACTTTTCAATCTACCATTATAGGGATCATCAAATTCTTTTCGATTTTTCAACTTTTGCTGATTTTTCTCCCCCTAAGTTGGTAAAATATGTCATTTATAGGGGCATCTAATTCTATACCAACTTAGCATATAAATTCACAATCAAAATTTATCTCTCAGAAGATTTGTATTAAACAACATTTATCTCTTCTGGAGAAGAATTTCAACGAAGAATCATTTCTTCATTAACTTTACATTGCATGTGTATTTATTATTGCAATTTCCACAATATGTTCTCTTCTAGAGATCAATGTCAATGGGGAGACATGTGTTGTGCAGTTGTACGTTTTCTTTCTTCTCATATTTCTTATGTGCTGACATATAATAGCCCCAATCAAAAGAATTGGTATACAAGCGTAAATCACTTGCTTGTAATTCTACTAGGTGGTGATCTTCAATATCTTTGAAGACTTAAATAGTGTATTTGATGAGCTTCTAGTCACCTAATACTTGACAATAATATATAAGTTATTCTGGTGAACTTTTGGTCACCTATTGCTCTTTCGTATATATGAAATTCAAAACCTATTAACTCTTGAAATTTTTATCAACACATATTATTATAGCTCAATCTCAATGTTATGTCTTGCCATTCAATTCATTTTACATCTAACATTGAGAGAGTGTCAGCACATTATCAAATGAAACTTCAGATTTCTATAATGGGTATTTATTGAACCCAAATGGCCTAATTTAATTATCACATCTCTGAAATTGAACTCTAGTTAGTTTTCCAACACTAGTGATCACTTTATTAAACTTACTTTATGCATGGCCATTAGTATGATGTGATATTAGAACATCAACATGTCTTTCTTTATACAATTGACAAGACAATCAACTAATATTTTATCCAAAAATTGCTCATACTCTGCTAGAGTTTTGACTATAATCTTGATACATGTTAATCTTCTTGGACATTTCATACTCTTCTACAGTCTTTTATATAATCATGGAACATATGAGTTTTACTAAAAGTGATTTCTTCAAGAAATGTAATGGAATTTATCACTTCCTCGACTTTGTCGTTGTCAATAATGGCTCCTTTCCTTTTCGAAGATACTTAATTATCTTTGGAACATATTGATCTATCACGCTTTAGACAAGCTATAGGTTCATCAATTTTAATTGGAGCATTTACAACTAGTATATAATCAATGACATTTATTTATATCCATCTTCAGGATGGTATCATTTCAAAATAAATAATTAACATGTGGCCACTTCTATTAGATAAATCCTTGATATTTAGTTAATGTATGTATCAAACTGACCATCAATATATTTTATTATTAATGTGCAAAAATTACTTACAATCTCCCCCCTAATCCTTGCATATGGGGGTATGGAATCAATCCAACAACCTTTAAAATCCCTACACATTTTAAACCATAAATTCTATTGGCAATATCATCTATCAAGTAACGCGTTCCTTTTAGCAAAAACATGCTTAGATAAAATTATACTTATAGAACACTTAATCATGTTCCTCTTTCCCAATTAAATTCATCTTAAAATAAAAAAAAAATAAAATAAAACGAAACCTCTTATATTTATGGGCATAATAAAGCGTTGATCATGTAAAGTTTCCCTCAATGTTATGTTGCATTTATAAACTCATAAACATTATTTCTTAGTCCAATAGTTGATATGTAATCATGTTTTCAATTCTAATTAAGCTTTTCAATGAATTGTAATCACGAAAATATCATGCAAACATGCTTTCTTTCAATCACATGAACTCTCATTCACTTATGTAATGAGTAAATCTAGTAATTTATGTATCTTCAATACTCACTTAGAGTTATAACATCATGCAAATATTAGCATCTCACTTATAAGGGTAATTAGAAACAATATAATGCAACATATCATCAAAAAAACCAAATCATACACATAAATATTAGTTCTTATTATGACATAAATATTTTTAAACCTATTATTCATGAGGCCAATGAAATTATAGCGTGATTCAAGTGTAAGTAATATCACTCATAGAAGTACAAATAATATTACAATCATTGTTAAAGTGTTCAACGCATTACCATAAAAATATTCCACGATGTTTTATCCATACTCATCATAAACACATAATTTGATCAAAATAAGACTTCTTGAGCAGTTAGCTTTGGCATATAATTAAATATGTACACTTGTTAAGAAATTTTCCTCAATTTTTTTTTCTGCCTTTTTATTCCACTTTTGTCTATATATTATCAAGTGATAACAAAATAAAGCGTAACTGTGTCCTTGATTCAAGCCAAGGATCACGTGTGCATAATCAATCTACTCCTAGTTTACATAAATTCCACCTAATTATCTCCTAGAATTGCGTAAACAAATTTTATTACATCTCCTAAATGGTGAAGTATATCCTCTAATTTAGGAAATTAATCGTAACAATACTCCATAATAAATCAAAACTAAATTGACTTTCCTTAGCATTAAACCAATATAAAACACATGCTATCTACAATACGTAGTATAATAAACATACCATAAGAAAAATAGTATAAACAAAGACTCAAGGTCTAATTTAGATAAATATATTTAAAATAAATTATCATGATGATGTGTAATAGATAATCTTAGATTATTAATAGTAAACATATCACATAAACATAACAAAATCATGTGATAAAGCTAATTCAGTTTGATAACCCCAAAATCAGCAAATAAAATCATAAATTAGAAAAACTATAATGGAAAAATTCATTTACTATACTTTACATAAAACTAGGAAGTAACCAAATAAATTTATCCAAGAAAACCAAGTTATTCTTAAAGTCCACCACAACAAAGGAGATGACTGATCCAACTAGATGTTGTTCTAGTACTTCGTAACGTACTTCTCTGTATGCATGACACACTAAAATCGTACATAATTCAAGATACCTTAACTGATTTATTGGAATAGTGCCGACATGCCACAATATTTAACATAACAATTACAAATTGTTAAATAATTCACTGATACTCTATAGAATATAGATATCGGCACAATATTAAAAAAATAAAAATAATAACAATCATTAGCCAATTAATTCTTACTGCTAACTATATTTAATTACCATGACAATCACAAATCAATAATACGAGTATGATAGTAAATGCGTACCTTACTTTTGAAGTATACTTTAACAACACAAATAACAATTTGGAGTGGAATTTCTCTAATCTGGGGCCCATAATGTCGATTAAGGTCATGGCAATTAGATGCGTAATGCGTTCATATTGCTGACTCCAATTTTCAATACACGTGGGAAGCACTATAAGAAATGATTTTTAGGATAATTGGCATCAATTGCAGCAAATTAGATAGTCATCAGATTAGAAGATGTTTTCGGCAATGAGTTGAACAATCTATACGGATCGTCTCTTCTCTTATTGGACAAATTGTGTTTTTCACAATTCTTCCAAATTTAATTTATGGTTCTAGAAGAAGTAAAGTAACTGTAAATTAACAAGTCAATTATATACTAGCCACACACATATAGGCTACATAAAAGTATTCTGCCAAACATACTCACCAAGGTGAGTTACACTAACTTTTAATTATAACTAACATTAAGTCAATCCAACATAACAAAACAGTACATCATAATAATATAACATGTATAAAAGAGGCACATAACAAATATATTTTGTAAAACTAAAGCTTAATAAATTAAAATAAATCATATTGTGAGGAAACTTCCCTGCTAATCGGCTCACGATGGCTTCATGGATCATCATCGCACGATATCGCCTATCAAATTCTAAATATCACGCTAGGAATATTGTGTTGTATTTTAGTTTTTAACTGCAAGGTTGATTCATAATCCATCAATTTGTAGGATGTTCCTTGCTAATAATATACCAAGATCTCAATAGCAACCGTTTTCGATTATGATTAAATTTTAATCTTAATCGATCGCTTAGAGCTTTGGTGCTGATAACGTGTTATAAAATTAAAGAGAAAGAGGAAAAGTGGGTTAGAGAATAGATCGGTATTATTATTACTGAATTATGTGGGAGTACATATGTATATATACATGTGATACAATTAGGGTTTCCTTGTAGAATAATAAGTCTAGTATATCTAAAATATCCTAGAATAATCATAAGGGTATAATGGACATCCACTAAATAAATATATTATATAACACCGTCAATTTTTTATTTACTTTTCTGACAAATTATCTTATGAAATTTTTAATTCATTACTTGTATACTATTTTACTACTTTACCTATATATATATATATATATATATATATATATATATATATATATATATATATATATATATATATATATATATATATATATATATATATATATATATATATATATATATATATATATATATATATATATATACTTCTTCCGTTAAATATTAGTTGCAACAAATGAATATTTTATGTCTTACAAATAATACTCATTGTTACAAATTATAATTAACGGATGAAGTATATATATATAGGGACTTAGGGTTGGAAAAAGGATTCTTATGGTGAAAAATATAGATACATTGACCTTTTCTTATAAATACATTATAAATACATTGTATACACATTAAAAATACATTGCAAATACATTAACTTCTTTCCTTTTTTTATTGGGATGGAAAATAAAAGAAGGAAGTTACTGAAGGAGAAAAGAGAAGAGGGTCAGAAGAATCAAATACATTAACTTCTTTCCTTTTTTCTTTTGGGTGCAAAATGAAAGAAGGAAATTACTGCAGGGGAAAAGAGAAGAGCTAGAGTCAGAAGAATCTGATAGAATTAACCAATTACTAACGTTGAAACAGAAGAGGAGAGGAGAGTTGAAAAGGAAGAGAGTTGGATGCAGAGTAGGGAGGAGAGAGAAAGGGGGGTTAAATGGTAAATGCATTCATCATGTCTTACGCGGTTACGCCCATTACTAAACACAAAGCTAAATTCTTGTACTCAATGAAGGAAAATAAAAATCCCCCAAAACCTACAATGGTCCCCACATCGGTATATCTTACATCGTGAGTAAGTTTTACACCATGAGTACATTAAGATGTATAATGGTCCCCACATTACTTTTACAATAATGAATTGTAGGGAGAACCAAAAGATATTTGCAATGATGTTATTTGCTAAATGTATAGCAAAATTCACAAAGCATTGAACTTAATAATCTAAGTTCTGGAAATTTAAATCATATGATAATAAACAAGTTTTTAGACCCGGGCGATGTCCCAAATTGCAATTGAACTAGCAAATGGTTTAAAAAGAAAAGTCACAGGTTATTTTATGCGCATTAATTTCATAACATAACAAAATGAATCATTATAATTAGGCTATCATTTTCTTTTATATAACATAAATTCATTATGTTTATTATTTAATATACGAAATAATTAAAAACACAAAACATATTCAAAGTTACGCCTGAAAAATTGATACATGTCTCTTTTGTGTGCGTCACTAAATAGTTTATGAGCTTCCCTAATTGAAAAAGACTCTATAATTTCATAATCTCTCTTCCGTAGTGGTCTCTAGCTACCACTTTCATTGAACCACCCTACCACCCACCCTAACCAAACTTGAACCACCTCCTAAGTCCTAACCCTAACCAAACCGAACCCACCCCACCTAACCCTAACCAAACCGAACCCACTCCACCTGCCCCGAAAAACCCACCACCCTAACCCGAACCCGTATCCCCTCCCCACCACCCTAACACACCACGATTAAAAAACCAAAAACCAAACCAGCCACCACATCCACCAAACGCGGCACCAGCCTCCACATCCACCAAATACGGCACCAGCCACCACATCCACACCCACCACAGCAACAACCGAAAAAAAAATTAAAGATTCGAAAAACATACCTTAGTAACCGAATTGGCTTTGAATGCTTGAATTTGGTTTAAATAGGCCAAATTTGACCATGAAAAGTCTAGATCTAGACTTTTCATGGTCGAATTTGACCAATAAAACCATTAGGGGCGTAGAGGAAGAGAAAACATCGTCGTCACACCGTCACACCACCGGCTGGAAAACATCGCGACAGGAAGAAAAGTGAGGAAAGAGAAGGGGCGTAGAGGAGGGGTGTAGAGGAAGATCGAGGAAGAGAAGGAAAGAGAAACAGAAACACAAGAAAGAGGGGGAAAGAGAAAAGAAGAGGAAAGAGAATCTAGGGAAAAAAAAGAGGCGGAAGAAAGAGAAAGAGACGAGGAAAGAGACGAGAAAAGATAATCCGGGATTTTTTTATTAAACTAAATATTCCGACGGAATTTCTCTATTTAAGAGTTACGAGTCTAATGACTACTATCTTTAATTTTTTTTTTAATAAAAATCAATTTACACTATGGGGTCTGCCTAGTTTTTAAAATGATAATTCACTTGTTATCACATTAAAAGGAGTAAATTAAATACGAATGATGCATGAACTTTGAAAAATAATACTTTATACGAAGTATTAAAGTTTACCCCATAACAAAATTTTCTGTTAAAGTGCGAGTTATCATCTTAGTTTCATCATTGTTGATGAGTTGACAATCTATCCAGATTTAATTCAGTAAGCTTCTCAAATCCGTCCAAGTCTTCTTTCCATCATCTACACACACAAATAAATTAGCATATTTGATAAATGGATTACAACACTTAATTAAGAAGAAAAGTGAGGTTGCTGAGTTACACCAATGCAATTACCTTGTATAATTGATTCTGCAACCGCTAACACACGATAAGGCTCATCGTTGCTTATGTAGATGCTATTCTTGTCCAAAAATAAATTGATTCCAGAGGAACAACCATGCATGACAGTAAACCCCAAATCTCTACATATTTTATTGATAAAATGTTAATAATATAATAAAAAAAAAAAAGAAGGAAATCATTTGAAAAAGTGAGTTTACAAAAAGTAATACTTACTGGATAATTAACTTTAACATATCGGTCATTTGAATAGGGATTCCATTAGAATCAAGATACATATTTTGTCCCAACAACAGCCGGAGGAAAACAATCCGCAAACCCAGAAGGAGCGTTTTTGTGAGTAGCTGCAAATATCTTATTGGCTATAACTGGTTCATGTTCAACCATGTAAAAGCCCGGATAAGGAGTATTGTTGTCCATAACTACATTGCCAGAATACTCAGCGGTAAACTTCATTTTTTCCTTAACAAAACAAAATTTTAGAGCATCATAATCAGCATCTCACTCATCAAGTAGAATCAAGTGCGAAATTTGTACTACTATGTTTCTAATGGTAAAATATATTTTACTTCATTCCTTCTAGCTAAAACTTCTTTCTTTTGACTTTTTTTTAAAGAAAAAATAAAATTGTAAGACAATTATTGTAAGAATAAAAAATTTTATACATGCAAGAAAAATGGATATAACTTATAGTATTTTCACTGAAACAAAATCAAATAAAAAATATAATTACCTTGGAGTTACTCATGGCTCAATTGTATAATTTATCTCTGTCTATACTAGCTTTACTAGATGAAAGATTTGAAGAATAACAATGAAAGAGATGATGAGGTATGAGAAATACTCTATTAAGTACTCCCTCCGTCCCTATGATTTTGCACCCATTAGATTTTGGGTGATATTTAGTGGAAAGTGAAATTTTTGGTTGGAGAATAAGACAAAAAACAAGTGGATGATAGAAATAAGTGGTTAAGATGGAGAGAGAAAATAAGTTTGTGGATGAGATTTAAAGAAAAAAAGTGGGGTCATTGCCAAAAAAAGAAATTGTGCAAAATGAGTGGGACAAACTAAAAAGAAAAGAGGTGCAAATTGAAAGGGACAGAGGGAGTAGTATACATAGGAAGGAATGTAAGGAAAAACACACTACGTAAAATTGGGTGTATGTCATGAAAAAAAAGGATGCATGCAAATATCTTTTGGTTCTCCCTACAATAGCGCATGAAAATGCCCATTAATTCTCCATAATAACCAAAAGGTAATTACTGGCTTCTCCAGGAAAATACCCATTGGTTAAATACAATTAAATTTTGATTCTCCATAAAATGATAGCATAAAAATATCCATTGGTTAAACACAATGATGCATGAAAATACCATTGGTTCACCGTCTCTCTCCTTTGTCTTGTCAATTAAAAGCAACGTGATCTGCAATTTAGAGTACTGCAACTGTGAGCTTTGAACATGGCATTTATACTTCCTCATAACCAATAGTGAAACATGTCAAATTGAAAGTATCAATATATAACGAATGTAAGGCAACATCTAGGAATGAATTTGATTAAATAATCAGGCATACACAAGCTAAGCTAAAATACTGGATATACATTCAAGGTTCTCAAGACCCAATCTAATGGGATGAGTTGGTGGCAAATCTGTATGAGCAATTTCCTGGAAGATGAATTAAAAAATAAAATAAAAAAATATGTTAAATAATAAGCTCAATACCCTACTTGCTACTTAAAATATATGTCTAAGCCAAAGCCACAATGTTGAAGAAATATCTTCCGAATTGCAGAGAACGATAATCAGATTGAAATGTATGAGAGATTAGCTACAAGAAATCTAGACTGGATACTTCATATATCTATCTTCAAAAGCAATCCTACTATTGAAATGTGTTAACAGATCAACAACATACAATCTCTCATATCTAAACAGCATAAATGCATCATCAAATTAAATATAAACCACACATCATTTCTTCACAAACCCCTTATTTCTATACCACCATAGGTAGTCCTTCAAAGCATGTTGCAAACTAAGCTAGGAATGGCAGAGTAGAGGAAGATTGGCCTCCTGTGTCTGAAGATGAACCTGATGGGTCATATAGAGTAAGTGATTCAGGGGGAATGGTTAGGTATGAGCATAGCACTGATGAAGAAGAATCAGAGGAAGAAAGAGAGAGAGTTATGCCTGAAGATGACCATTATAACCTAATCATAAGGAGTTTGCACACAGCATCTGAAGAAAAAGAGAGCAATCAAAGAGAAAATATATTTTAGACTAAGTGCAGGATTGGAAACAAAGTGTGTGATTTAATCATTGATTGTGGAAGTGAGTCCAATTGTGTTAGCCTAGACTTAGTGACTGATCTGAACCTCAAGACCAGACCTCAACCACACCGTTACAAGCTGAAATGGTTGGATAATAATGCTAGTGGTTCTGTGACTAAGCAATGTCTTGTGGGATTTGTCATTGGATCATACAAAGATAAGGTGTTATGTGATGTCTTGGAGATGAGTGTCTGTCATGTGCTTTTGGGAAGACCTTGGCAGTATGATAGGAAGAGTATACACAATGGGTTCACTAACACATACACAGTCAGACATGAGGGGAAGTTGAAAGACCTGATCCCTTTGCCACCTCATAAAGCCATACCACCACCTTTGAGGAAACCAGTACATTTGATGAGCATGAAGGTATGTGAGAAGGAGCTTAAGAGCAAGATGTGATCTATGTGCTGATTACTAAGGAAGTAGAACAGAATGCAGAGATACCACCTGAGGTTAAACCCCTGTTACAGCAGTATGCAGATGTGTTTCCTGATGATTTGCCTAAGGGTTTGCCACCTATTAGAGGGATAGAACACCAAATAGACCTCATACCTGGAGCAACCCTACCTAATAAACCAGCATACAGAAGCAACCCCACAGAAACCAAAGAGTTACAAAGGCAGGTTGAGGAGCTATTACAAAGAAGGTATGTGAGGGAAAGCCTTAGCCCTTGTGCTGTACCTACTCTCCTTGTGCCTAAGAAGGATGGAACTTGGAGAATGTGTGTAGACAGTAGGAGTGTCAAAAATATCACCATCAAATATAGGTTTCCTATTCTAAGAATTGATGATATGCTTGATGAATTATCTGGTGCACATTGGTTTAGTAAAGTAGATTTAAGAAGTGGTTACCATCAAATTAAAATGAAGGAGGGGGATGAGTGGAAGACTGCCTTTAAGACTAAATATGGTTTATATGAGTGGTTAGTCATGCCATTTGGGTTGACAGGAGCACCTAGCACCTTCATGAGGTTAATGAATGAAGTGCTAAGACCTTTTTTAGGCAAGTTCATAGTGGTTTACCTTGATGATATTCTGATTTACAACAGAGCATTAACAGAGCATTTAGATCATCTTAATCAATTGTTTGAGGTTTTGAGAAAACAAAAGTTGTATGGCAAATTAGAGAAATGTAGCTTCCTTATGCAAGAAGTAGGATTCCTTGGATTTATCATAGGCAAGGATGGAGTGAAAGTAGACCCATCTAAGGTAGAAGCTATTAAAAGCTGGCCTACACCCACCTCTGTTACACAGGTTAGGTCCTTCCATGGTCTTGCATCCTTTTATAGGAGGTTTATTAAGAATTTTAGTGTTATCATGGCCCCCATCACTGAGTGTACAAAGAAAGGCACCTTTAGTTGGACCTTAGAAGCCCAAAAAGCCTTTGAGTTAATCAAAGACATCAAGTGCAGGGCCCTTGTTCTGAAGCTGCCTGAGTTTTCTAAGCCTTTTGAGGTTGAATGTGATGCATGTAGGACTAGGATAGGTGCTGTTTGATACAGGAAGGGAGACCAGTAGCATTCTTTAGTGAAAAACTAAACAAATCTAGGCTTAACTACTCTACCTATGACAAGGAATTTTATGCTATGATCAGGGCCTTAGAGAACTGGTCACATTATCTGAAAATGCAGCCATTCATATTGTACACTGATCATGAGTCCTTAAAGAACTGAACCATATTGGTTCAGATCTTGGTAGCTTTGCAATAAGTGGAAGAATGGGCGTGTAGCACATTTGAAACGAATGTGGATGTTTCAAATAAAGAAAACAAAGCAAGCCCAAATGGAAGTCAAGCCCAGCCACGGAAATCAACCCTTTGCTGCAGAATGATCTCATGCCAGAAACAGAACAAGAGCAACAACAACACTTTCTGCCAAGCCACCTTGCATGGGTTGAAAACACGGGGAGCAAGAACATTGCTGGTCAATCTAAGGGATGCAGAGATAGACTACATGGCAAACTACAAGGGAAAGCAATAAACAAGGAAAGGGAACCAAAGCACGTGACAGAAAAATGTCCCTGTATTCTGATTTTCTGTTTTATGTTTTAAGTGCTCATGTATTAGCATGTTTATTACACATTCAAGATATGTAATTAAGAAAGAAAATAGTTTGTGCATGATATTTCAGCAAGTGCAGCAGAAAATCAATGTGCACAACTTAATACAGCAGCAGCAGAATATTGAACAAAGCCACAGAAACAAAATACAGAAGAAACAACGACCAGCCCACCTTGCACGACACGTGGAGACCAAACCTGTGCCTCCAGGACCTGGGCTACAGTAGATATGGAATCTTGGCACATGGACCTAGCCATCAAGGGCCAAGAACCCTATTGATAACTCACACAGCTCTCTGAAATCCGTGTGCAAGGTCGTGTAGTCAGCAGCCTTTCTAACAGTACTTATATTAGCTTCTGTTTTGTTCTTTTAAGTGTGCACATGTTTAGCACATGACCTATTATAGCCGTTATAATTAGTTAGCTCTTTTCCTTGTAATTTTAGGCGTGTTTTGATTGCTCGTTAGGCTTATAAATAGTTGGCTCAATCATTTGTAAAACCAAGTTTGATAAATAACATCTCAGAAATTACACTAAGTGTTTTTCTTTCAATTGCTGTGCAATTGGGTCACCAAGGGTCAGTCTACCCTTATTGGTTGTGCGTGTTCTTGAGTGTTCATCAAGACTCCACATCACCCTATCCAAAAAAACTGATAACTCCTTTGAAGATCAACGGAGGAAGCCTAGAATCGTGTGGTTGTGAAGCCTGGCAGTCCAGTCCTTACCAACACATTCTGAGTGCCAGTTCTTAGAATATCCCTCATGTTCGTATCACAATCTGATTTATGCGTTGAAATCTTCCTTCACCACGCATAATTGGATCAATTGGTATCAAAGCCTCAAAGTCCTTGTGGGGTGGATAATTCAATTGGTTTTGATGAGAAACAACAGCCAAAAGTTGCAAAAACAAGAAGAAACAGAAGCTGTCAGAAACTGACTGCATTTGGGTTCAAAAGCAATAGCGTTTTGGGGATCGTATTGTGATTCGTTTTCAAAACTGTTAATACACGTTATTTCGGATTGAGTTGGGAAACTTTTGGCTTTGTAATCATTGGATTTGGTGTTGTGGTTAAGGAGATATGAATTTTTCTTTACAGACTGCCCAAAACTGATGAAATCCGGGTACCTTGGTAAGTTGTCTTCGAAAACCTATCAAGATTCTTTTATTTTGCTCTCATCTTTCACCAAATTATCAATACCTATCCCAAATTCATTAAACCATATCATTTGTTCATTATTTCTTACGTTTCATAGGTTTCTTGATTGACCCATTTCATTGTTGTTTCTCAAAGTACAGGAGAGTCTCATTTGTATTTGTCTTCTGTATTTTCGTTGTGTCTCCTTCATTTTTGAGTCTTTTTCATTGTTTCTTTTTTTCACTTTGGGTATTTTTGAGTCTAGTGTTTCTTCAGTCCTTTTGTGTAGTCATTGGAGTTGTGAAAAAAAAGATGCGCAAGTGTTTTAGACCAAAGGTCACAAAAAATAGTTCAGATTGGATGTTTGGAGGAATTTTTGAATTGTGATCAAACTAGACCACAAATTTGAGTATTTCCAATTTGGGGTGTTTGTAGACATCTTGAGGTGTGTTGTCACCAAGTTTCATCATACTTGGAGTTGGTTTGGTCGGGTTTTCAATAGCAAACATTTCATACAGATTTCTGAATTTGGGCTGTTTGGTTCTGTTTGCTTTCTGTTTTATGCACACAAAAAAAATCCCAAACTTCATTTCTTTGTTTTTATTTCTTTTTCACTCTTATCCTTACTCTCATATTTCAATTTTGAGAGATTCTTGAGATTTAGAATATGAAATCATCGAAAGTAAACATGAACATACATAAATCATTGGATAAACTTAAGTATGCAATTGAAAATCTTAAACTAACAACATTGAATGTGAAGGAGGAAAGGCTTGAGGAGTTGAAAGTAGACTGTTTACGTCAAAGGGATTGGGCTCAATTGTGTCTTTTCCCTAAACAATTGGTGAATGTTAGGAGTCAAAAGCAAAGCTTGAAGAGGAAGCTTGATCTTCATCAAGAAAAGCTGAGATTTCAACAAAGATTGCAAGAGCAAAATGGGGATTCTAAAATGGTAATTGTTCATGAGTATAATCCTGATTGTTGACTCAATTAGGAACGGGAACAGCAACAAGAGGGGGGGTGAATTGTTGTTGTTGTAAGTTTAAGCGATTGTGCCCTGTTTTTGCGGAATTATTCAAAATAAATAAAGCTTAAACTAAGAGCAAAATAATAAGAGAGACGCACGATTTTACGTGGAAACCTTTTGGGCCTAAACAAAAGGAAAAACCACGACCACTTGGGATTTTCAACAACTCCACTATGTTTAAGGCAATTAGTTACAATCACAATAAACACCTTGCTTCACTCGAAGCGTAACACCTAGGCCGACTCCTCTTCTCTCTAATTGCTTTACTCCAAGCAACAACCTTAGCTTCTCTACAAGCTAATCCTCTCTAGCTTCACTCAAAGCTATCTAAATTCCCCTTTAGACTCACCCGAGTCTAATTACATAAACTCTCAAAAACCCTTACAAAAAGGATTGAAATTCTCTAAGATAAATTAAAGAGTTGCACAAGTAAATATTATGAATTAATTGGCAATTTGAAAACAAAATATTACTTGTAGAATTTCCAAAAATAAACGCTCAAAAATTATTTTTCTCTTAAAGCATGCGTTATATTCTTTTATGAAAAATCGAGCTAGTTAGCGTATTTATAATAAAATAAATTTCTAAAAATAGAAAAATATTCCAACCCATTATCCTTAGTCATGGATTAATGAATGATGCTGAATAAATCACAAAACGGTTAATACTTCAGCCTTTGAATAAATCAAACAAACGGTTAAGGAAATCAATAACCGCTATTCACTGATAACCGCTGTTCCCTGATAACCGCTGTTCCCTAAAGTAGTAGTTACTTCTTGTTCCCCACGTTAATGGCTGGAACTTCATGCTATATTTAGAAAACGGTTTTATCACACGGTTATTTTTTGACAAAGTCAAAACGGTTATCTTTTTGACCAATTCTTAGTAAATGGTTATTTTTACTATTTTTAGGAAAAGATTATTTTTATTATTTTTCAGAAAATCCAAAAATAATTAAAGCATAACTGCTGTTCCTACTTTTTAGTAGATCCAAGTTTATCTCCTAAAAATAAGGAATTAATCTTGAAACCACCACGTAAGGAATTTTAGAAATTCTTTTTGCCAATTAACTTTAATAAACTAATGCAACAAATTAATTTAAATACATTAACTAAAAAATAAAAGATAGAATTTATTAGCTAACGTAAATTGACTTCAGTTTGGGAACACTGCGCTGTCTCCAAATTCCAACTTGCTAGAACATCAAACCTGGGAACAGTAGACTTCCTGTCTCCATTTTACATCCCACGTGATATACTCTTCTAGCATCTCTTGAAACCTTTTGACATGTGTATTCCCATGAACTAAGTCATCGGTACTATCAACGATCACAATTAATCGGATATCGACCTGCACAAAATCTCTAAACAAATATTTGCTAAAGTGTAGTCATCATCAAAACTCAAGAGGTCCAACAAATTCCCCCTTTTTGATGATGACAAACTTTTAAACAAACTTAAAAACACAATAGAGTAAACCAAATGTTGAAGAGTATGTTAGAGATCAAAACAACTCTTCTTAACCAAATATCATGGTACATGTTACTCTAAAAATAATCAAAACAACAACTTTAAACTACTTCAACAAAAAAAAAAATCAATCAATGAAGAAAATTATATAATCCATACTCATTCATAATCAAATCTAAAAGAAATCAGCATAACTTAACCTATTTTACCAATCAGAAATAACTAAACAAAAAGTAAAGTCAGTAACTTCCTTCCAGCACCTTCCAGCAACTAACAAAATTAGCAACACACAAACATCAGACCATCAAGAACCAGCAAGAACCAGTAAGCCCAACATAATAGATTTAACTAGATCTCAAACATGCTCAAGCATTATTTAAGTTTGTGCCAAATATTCCCCCTTTTGACATCAATCAAAAAGAAGATAAACAAACAAGCCACAGCACTAAATATAGTCAAAGATAGGATAGGAAGCAAGTTTTAAAAGAACACAAAGAATGCAAGCATGATAAGCAAAGATTAACCAACCTAACATAGTAGCATCATAAAAAGGTTCAAGGTTAACAATGTTAAAGATGTGTACCCCAGCTGGTACCAAAAGAAAGTAAATGTTTAGAAGCAATGACAATTGCAATTGAAAATTATAAAAGGGAAACTATGAAGCAGGAGCATCTTCATCAACATATTCCGTTTGCACCTCAACTGTATCCAGTTTAGCGCCAAGACGAGCCTCCATCTGAGTCATCTGGTCAGCTAAAGAGGCTAGGGAAACACGGATCTCATCTTGAAACTTGAAGAAGCGATCCTGCAGGTCATCAAGTTTGAGAAGAATGGAATATAAGGGAGCAGTAGGGATAGTTGCCTGATCAAAGCTGTGTTTGTGAAATGATGGTGGTGATCTTGGTGTGGGTGAAGGTAGTGGTGATCTTGGTGTTGGTGACGGTGGTGGTGATGGAAAATGATGAGTTGGTGGATTGGTTGGCTTTGATGAGGGAAAACTATTGGGTTCAGCCCTAGAGTCTCCTTCAAGAGAAACCTTAGGTTCCACCCCCTGGTCTTCTTCCTCAGAAGGAACAACCTCCTGTTCCGTAACTCCATCTTCTTCTTTCTCCTGTTCCTCCTTCTCCACTTCTTCCTTTTTCTCCTGTTCCTTCTCTTCCTTCTCTTCCTCTTCCTCCTGTTCCTCCTTTTCCTTCCCCTCTTCCTCCTGTTCCTCATCATCAGAATCAATCTCAACCTGTTCCACAATATTTTCAAGGACCCCTTCCTCATTTAGTTTAAGGCGCAAATTACTCAAGCATTTTACACCTATCATATTGCTGGGACCCATAGGAAAGCTGTAATCACCAAGTGGAACACCAAACTTTGAGAAGATCCATGACAACAAACCACCATAGCCAACCATACAACGTTTGGCTATACAATCATTTAAATGAGAAATCATCAAGGAAGGAAAATTAATCTTTATGTTGTTCACCATACAGTATATCAGGGTTGCATCTCGAAGACTTACCTCACTACGTTTTGAGTTTCGTGGCAAGATAAACCTTCTAGCAATGTTGTACAGCAACTTATGTAAAGGAGACAGGACATTATGACTCACTTTCCCTCTTTTCTGCCTAACCCCCAAGCATCTCCAAACATCTTTTTCATCTCTTCCAGAAAACGCAATTTTAGACCCAACATGATAAACGTCAAAACCAGTAGCAGGAACACCTAACCACTCTCCTAAAGTCAGACTATCAAATTCAATATCAATATCTTTGATTGAACTAGAACAAACTCCATCATGAACAGCAAAATTAGAAATAAACTCATGCATAATGTCAGGGTAAATGGGGTTGCAACAATATACGCTCATAAGTGATTCCCATTTTTGAGTTTGTAAAATTTCATGGAATTTAGGAAAGGTTGTAGATTCGTACCATTCTTTGTCTAGACCAAATCCTACAGACATTTCTTTAGAAAGTTCTTCAGCATTTATGTAATGCGTTACCTTCTTTTTCTTGGCAGAGTGAGTTGAAGGTTTCTTGGATTCTCTTGTTCTTTTACCACTTGTTTGCATTTGCGAGGAGATGGGGGTTTCCTCTGGTTCCTTTGATGAAGACTTAGGTTTGGGAGTGTGAGAAGGTGGGTAGATAACTCGAAGAGGGACAGGTTGCTTCATTTTTGGGTTCAGATTCTTGGTTTTCATTGAAGTTTTTAGAGAGAAAAGCAAAGGAGAATGGCGAAATGAAAGGGAAGTGGAAGGAATGACGGTTTAGGGTTGAGTGAACGTGAAAGGTTAGTGAAGATGAAATGAAAGATGGGACGAGTGGGAGTAATTATACCTGATGAAGTGACGTGCTTGAGGCAGTTATCAAATCAAGACAATTGATTTTGAATTGTGAAGTTGGAATACGTTGAGTGATTCAACTCCTACTAAAAAAAAACTGCTGGAATAAAAATTGTTGTTTTTGTTTGTTTTCTCCTTTGTTTTTTTTTTTTTTTTTTTTTTTTTAATTTTTACGTGTATTAAATTTTTAATTTTAAAAAGAAAAATGGTAATATTGTGCTACTACCGTCAGATCAAAATAATCATGCAATCATGAGAACATCCAAAGTATATACCTTTAAAAAATGTGTACCTGATCCTTTCGATAATTGATTTTTCAATCAAGATTATTGTGGTTGATTGATCATTTTCAATTTTCATTTTGTCTCTAGGAATCATATATGATACTTCCTTTAATGCAGCTTGATCATGCCAAGTTCCAATCTCATTTTCTCATGCTGTTCCCTTGGGAGCGGTTTGGTCATGATATCTGCTATTTGCTCGTTAGTGTTTACATGCTTAACAATAATATTTTTATTTTCAACATTATCCTTAAGAAAATGATGCCTAATATGAATGTGCTTTACTCGTGAGTGATGCACTGGATCTTTGGATATGCATATGGCACTGGTATTATCGCAATAAATAGGAACACATGCATACTTAATACTCTTAGCTGCTGCTTTATCCATAACATTTGGGAACAGCAAGCTGCTGCTGCTACGTACTCGGCTTCAGCGGTTGATAATGCAACAGTGTTTTGTTTCTTGGAACTCCACGAAACTAAACATGAGCCAAGAAATTGTACCATACCTGACGTGCTTTTTCTATTAACAAGATCTCCTGCATAATCTGCATCACTAAAGCCTTTCAAATCAAAGACATCACTTTTAGGATAAAATAATGATAAATCATCTGTTCCTTTTAGATATCTCAAAATACGTTTCACTGCAGTTAGATGTGATTCTTTAGGGTTAGATTGAAATCTCGCACATAAACCAACACTAAATGAAATATCGGGTCTACTAGCAGTTAGATATAATAAAGATCCAATCATGCCTCTATACATAGTTTGGTCAATATTTGTTCCATTTGTATCTTCATCTAATCTTACATTAGTAGCCATGGGTGTATGGTTGGTTTTAGCGTTATTCAATCCATATTTCTTAAGAAGTTCTTTTATATATTTTTGTTGATGAATAAAGATACCATTAGCAGTTTGTTTAATTTTCAAACCAAGAAAGAAATTTAATTCTCCCATCATGCTCATTTCAAATTCAGTGCTCATAAGGTTAGCAAATTCTTTACATAGCAATTCATTTGTGGCACCAAAAATAATATCATCAACATATATTTGAACAACTAATATATTGGAACCTTTATTCTTAAAGAATAAGGTTTTATCAATTTTACCTCTTATAAAATCATTTTGGATCAAAAACTTTGATAGTCTTTCATACCATTGCCTAGGAGCTTGTTTCAACCCATAAAGAGCTTTATCAAGCTTATAGACTTGATCAAGACACGAGGTATTCTCAAAGCCAGGCGGTTGTTCAACAAAAACTTCTTCATCAAGAAAACCATTCAAGAAAGCACATTTCACATCCATTTGATATAATTTAAAGTTCATAAATGCAGCAAAAGAAATTAAAATTCTAATAGCTTCTAACCTTGCTACAGGAGCAAATGTCTCAGTATAATCAATACCTTCTTGTTGATTGTACCCCTTGACCACGAGCCTTGCTTTGTTTCTTACAATTATTCCATGCTCATTTAATTTGTTTCGAAATACCCATTTCAAACCAATTACCTTCTTGTGTTTCGGTTTGGGTTCTAAATGCCATACTTTGTTCCTTTCAAATTCGTTCAATTCATCTTGCATGGCTATGACCCATTCCGAATCCTTTAGTGCTTCTTCGTGATTTTTGGGTTCAAGTGATGATAGGAACGCAAAATGTGCACAAAAATTTCTCAATTGAGATCGAGTTTGTGTTCCTTTATTCAAATCACTTACAATCAAATCAAGAGGATGGTATTTTTGATATCTCCAAGGTTTTGGTACAAAATCTCTTGTGGGAACAGTAGCATGTTCTGGTTCATCAGCTTGATTAACATTCTGTTCAGCTACTGGATTGTTCTGCTCATCTGTGGGAACAGCTGGATTGGGAACAGTCTGCTGTTCCTGATGTTCTGGCAGTTCCTGAACTTGATCAGTACTTTCTGCTTCTGCTGGAACCGGCTGTTCACCAGCTGTTTCTTGATCTTGCACTTTCAATTCTTCATCATCGTCCTCTAGATTTGCAAGACCTATCTTGAAATTATTTGTATCTTGTTCACTTGACAAAAGGTTAGTTTCATCGAAAATTATGTGAACGGATTCTTCCACACTCATTGTTCTTTTGTTATAAACTCTATATGCCTTACTTTGAGATGAATAGCCAAGAAATACTGCTTCATCACTTCTTTCATCAAATTTACCTATATTCCATTTTCCATTAACATGTACAAAACATTTGCATCCAAACACACGAAAATAGGAGATATTTGGTTTAACACCTTTAAGCAATTCATAAGGTGTCTTAGAAGTGATGGGTCTTATTAACACACGATTCAAAATGTAGCATGCAGTATTAACAGCCTCGGCCCAAAAATTTCTAGGTAAACCACTAGCAATCAACATAGTCCTAGCCATTTCTTCTAAAGTTCTATTTTTCCTTTCTACTACACCATTTTGTTGTGGTGTTCTAGGGGCGGAAAAATTGTGACTTATTCCATGTTCATTGCAATAACTCATAAAGCTTGAATTTTCAAATTCTTTACCATGATCTGACCTTATGTGAATAATTTGATTATTAGTAGATTTTTGTAATTTGTTAGCGAAAGAAACAAACTCATTAAAAGCTTCATCTTTACTAACTAAAAATAAAGTCCATGTAAATCTACTATAATCATCAACAATAACAAACACATATCTCTTGCCACTACGGCTTTGTATTCTCATAGGTCCACACAAATCCATATGTAATAATTCAAGGGTTTTTGAAGTGGTCACAACATTCTTTGGTTTAAAAGATGACCTTACTTGTTTTCCTTTGGCACAAGGATCACATATTTCATCTTTAAGGAATTTTATAGATGATAGTCCTCTAACTAGGTCTTTAGATCTTAATGTATTAATCAATGAATAACTAGCATGACCTAGACGCTTATGCCAAAGAAGTGGGTCGTCTTCTATAACACTTAGACACGTTAGACTGTTTCTGGGAACAGTGTCCAGGTCCACCACATAGGTGTTCCCTTTTCTGATTCCCTCAAGAATGGTGTCTCCTGTGTCATTCCTAGAAATAATGCACTTTTCAGAAGTAAAGTTTACAGAGTTACCCTTATCACAAAATTGAGAAATGCTGAGTAAGTTGTGTTTCAAATTCTCGACTAAAAATACATTATCAATGGCGTGGGAACATGACCTTCCAACCTTTCCTTTGGCGATTATCTCACCCTTCATATTGTCACCGAAGGTTACTGTTCCCCCATCATAGGCTTCAAGTGAGAGAAATTTAGTTTTGTCACCCGTCATATGCTTGGAACACCCACTGTCGAGATACCATGAGCTGTTCCCCCTCACTTGGACCTGTAAGATAATTAATTGTTAATTATAGGAACCCAGACTTTCTTGGGTTCCTTGTCGATCTTACATGAATCATATTTATCAATTTGAATGTTATCGACATAATTTCTGTTAGAGACAGTATACTGTTCCCTTTTGGTGCACTGTTCCTTCAGATGGCCAGCTTTTCCACAGAAGGTACAGTACCTGTCTCTAGGAAGATCAACGTAAGCTTTCTTACTTTTGTTATTCTTAAAATATTTTAGGCCTTTTGATTTCTTACTTTTAGCATCTAGAATCCATTTGGGAGTTATTTTGATTTTCCCTTTTTCTCTAGAATTTAATTCAAGATTATTATCATTATTATGGTCGGATTCCGGATTCAACTCTAAATGTTGAAAATCATTGCACAAATCCTTAGTAGATGCATTTATCAATTCTTTATTTAAGCCTAATAATTTGTATTGTGATAGCTCAATATTAAGAATAACATTTTCTTTCTTAAGTCTCTCCATATTTTCCTTTAGGATTATATTTTGGTCCAACAAACCGAAAAATCTGTTTTGGACATCATGTCTAAAGGTGTTTATGTATGAGACATGGTCTTTGCTTACTTTAAGTTCCTGTTCTAACTTGAGACACTTATCATTGCAATTTTCAAGTTTAGCTTGTGTCTCTTTTAACAACTCTTTTAATTCATTTTTACTTAGATTAAATGAATGGTCAGAAAATGAATTAGAAATATTTACCTGCTTCTCCTTGCCTTTATGCGTAGCCATGAGACATAGGTTAGCTGTCTCCTCTTCTTCGGGAACAATAGTTTCATTCTCACTTTCAGTTTCTCCCCATGCTGCAATCATGGCCTTACGAAAGTCAATCTTGTTGAAATTCTCTTTGTTCAACGATCTTCTTGAATCTCTTGTCTTTCCCTTGCCCTTTTCATTCTTCCATGTTGGGCAATCCTTGATGAAGTGCTCGGTACTTCCACATTTGTGGCATTCAAGATTTTTTGTTCTTCTTTCTTTGTTGTTTCTTTGATTTGCATACCTGCTGTTCCTGAAGAACTTCTTGAATTTTCGTACCAACAAAGCAGCCTCTTCTTCATCACATTCTGATTCGTCCTGTTCCCTCGCTGCCAGAGCCAGTCCCTTGTTCCTGGAACTGTCTGCTGTTCCCAAATGCAATTCATGCGTCATGAGGGAACCAGCCAGCTCCTCTAGATTGAACTTAGTAAAATCTTTGGACTCTTGTATAGCAGTAACCTTGGCCCTCCAGCGCTCATCTTGAGGAAGGCTCCTTAGAATCTTCCTTACTTGTTCATCAGTGGGAATTATTCTTCCAAGAGAAACAAGCTCATTTGTTATGTTGGTGAACCTAGTGAACATCTCTTGGATACTTTCTCTTGGCTCCATAACAAATCTCTCGTATTTAGACATTAACAAATCAATTTTGGACCGTTTGACTTCACTTGTTCCCTCATGGGTAACAGCAAGCAGGTCCCAAATTTGCTTAGCGGATTTACACCCCATTATTCTATTATGCTCGTTTGGTCCAAGACCACAATGAAGTAATTTTATAGCAAGAGCATTTAATTCCATTTTCTAAAAATCTTCTTTTTCATATTCCGTTATTGGTTTGGGAACTACTTCATTGTTGGAGTTAGTAATGGTTACCTCAAAATCTCCGATTTCAATGACTCTCCACACTTGATAGTTCTCAGCCTTGATGAAGATTTCCATTCTATTTTTCCAGTATGTATAGAATTTTCCATCGAACATTGGCGGTCTTTGAGTTGAGTATCCCTCTTCCATTTGCTCGTTCATAATTGACATTTTTCGGGAACACCAGAATCTGCCCTCAGGGTTTCCTGATCTTCTGGGAACAGGGCTCTGATACCAATTGTTGACTCAATTAGGAACGGGAACAGCAACAAGAGGGGGGGGTGAATTGTTGTTGTTGTAAGTTTAAGCGATTGTGCCCTGTTTTTGCGGAATTATTCAAAATAAATAAAGCTTAAACTAAGAGCAAAATAATAAGAGAGACACACGATTTTACGTGGAAACCTTTTGAGCCTAAACAAAAGGAAAAACCACGACCACTTGGGATTTTCAACAACTCCACTATGTTTAAGGCAATTAGTTACAATCACAATAAACACCTTGCTTCACTCGAAGCGTAACACCTAGGCCGACTCCTCTTCTCTCTAATTGCTTTACTCCAAGCAACAACCTTAGCTTCTCTACAAGCTAATCCTCTCTAGCTTCACTCAAAGCTATCTAAATTCCCCTTTAGACTCACCCGAGTCTAATTACATAAACTCTCAAAAACCCTTACAAAAAGGATTGAAATTCTCTAAGATAAATTACAGAGTTGCACAAGTAAATATTATGAATTAATTGGCAATTTGAAAACAAAATATTACTTGTAGAATTTCCAAAAATAAACGCTCAAAAATTATTTTTCTCTTAAAGCATGCGTTATATTCTTTTATGAAAAATCGAGCTAGTTAGCGTATTTATAATAAAATAAATTTCTAAAAATAGAAAAATATTCCAACCCATTATCCTTAGTCATGGATTAATGAATGATGCTGAATAAATCACAAAACGGTTAATACTTCAGCCTTTGAATAAATCAAACAAACGGTTAAGGAAATCAATAACCGCTATTCACTGATAACCGCTGTTCCCTGATAACCGCTGTTCCCTAAAGTAGTAGTTACTTCTTGTTCCCCACGTTAATGGCTGGAACTTCATGCTATATTTAGAAAACGGTTTTATCACACGGTTATTTTTTGACAAAGTCAAAACGGTTATCTTTTTGACCAATTCTTAGTAAATGGTTATTTTTACTATTTTTAGGAAAAGATTATTTTTATTATTTTTCAGAAAATCCAAAAATAATTAAAGCATAACTGCTGTTCCTACTTTTTAGTAGATCCAAGTTTATCTCCTAAAAATAAGGAATTAATCTTGAAACCACCACGTAAGGAATTTTAGAAATTCTTTTTGCCAATTAACTTTAATAAACTAATGCAACAAATTAATTTAAATACATTAACTAAAAAATAAAAGATAGAATTTATTAGCTAACGTAAATTGACTTCAGTTTGGGAACACTGCGCTGTCTCCAAATTCCAACTTGCTAGAACATCAAACCTGGGAACAGTAGACTTCCTGTCTCCATTTTACATCCCACGTGATATACTCTTCTAGCATCTCTTGAAACCTTTTGACATGTGTATTCCCATGAACTAAGTCATCGGTACTATCAACGATCACAATTAATCGGATATCGACCTGCACAAAATCTCTAAACAAATATTTGCTAAAGTGTAGTCATCATCAAAACTCAAGAGGTCCAACACTGATGTTGATCCGGTTAGGATTAGATTTGAGATCATTTCAAAGGATGTTGATACACAAAGCACACTATTGTTTTCTTCTTTTGATAACCATCAAAAACCATCCATTGTGGAGAATAATGAAGAAATTGTTGAAGCATCATGTGTAGAGGTGATTAATGATCTTAAAGGAGATGTTGAGGCATCTTGTGTAGAGGTTGTTGATGATCTTGAAGAAACTGTTGAGACAACTAATGTTGAGGATGTTGGTTCTTTGATGCAACCCTTGAAAGTGGCGAATTCTCCTTCAAGTTTGAGGACTAGTTCACATGTTGTGCAAGTTACGAAGGAAAAGTTTGTTTACATTGATCATGTGGTTAAACAAACACACTTTGTGGAGTTTGTCCATGTTAGTAGATTTGTTGAGGTTCATCCTACGAAAATTCGAGGAAGAATTTTTTCTAAGAAGGGAGAATGCAACAAGCAGAATGTAGTCTTGGTAATACAAGCAAGCTAATCTTCTTGGTAAGCTTGTTTAATATATGGGTGTGATTCATTATGCAAGTAAGGGCAAGAGCATTCTTCCTTACATGTGTGATGGTCATGGGGAACCTGATTCCTAATTTAATTCAAGCATGTTAGTGTAAATAAATGACGAGTAATAAAACTTTGGTTGAATAATGGGCATCAGCAGCAACACAACTCAATACAGAACGGAACAAGAGTGGTTCTGATCAGCAACAGTTCAGCAGCTATTGTGTGCAAGATCAGCATCATTAGCATCAGATTAGCAGCACCATTTGCTATGTTAAGCAGGCAGAATGATTGTGTCACATTATGGGTATGTGTAGTTCTTTTTGTACATGTTGGGTATGCTAGGTTATGGTAAGCATTGCGGGAAAGAGTCAAGAATTGAGGACAATTCTTTTTCTAAGAAGGAGGGATTGAACCATATTGGTTCAAATCTTGGTAGCTTTGCAATAAGTGGAAGAATGGGCATGTAGCACATTTGAAACGAATGTGGATGTTTCAAATAAAGAAAACAAAGCAAGCCCAAATGGAAGTCAAGCCCAGCCACGGAAATCAACCCTTTGCTGCAGAATGATCTTATGCCAGAAACAGAACAAGAGCAACAACAACACTGTCTGCCAAGCCACCTTGCATGGGTTGAAAACACGGGGAGCAAGAACATTGCTGGTCAATCTGAGGGATGCAGAGATAGACTACATGGCAAACTACAAGGGAAAGCAATAAACAAGGAAAGGGAACCAAAGCACGTGACAGAAAAACGCGAGTAAAGGAGCCCTGTCAGACAGAAAACAAAGTCTCCTTCGGTGGCTGTATTCTGATTTTCTGTTTTACGTTTTAAGTGCTCATGTATTAGCATGTTTATTACACATTCAAGATATGTAATTAAGCAAGCAAATAGTTTGTGCATGATATTTCAGCAAGTGCAGCAGAAAATCAATGTGCACAACTTAATACAGCAGCAGCAGAATATTGAAGAAAGCCACAGAAACAAAATACAGAAGAAACAACGACCAACCCACCTTGCACGACACGTGGAGACCAAACCTGTGCATCCAAGACCTGGGCTACAGTAGAAATGGAATCTTGGCACATGGACCTAGCCATCAAGGGCCAAGAACCCTATTGATAACTCACACAGCTCTCTGAAATTCGTGTGCAAGGTCGTGTAGTCAGCAGCCTTTCTAACAGTACTTATATTAGCTTCTGTTTTGTTCTTTTAAGTGTGCACATGTTTAGCACATGACCTATTATAGCCGTTATAATTAGTTAGCTCTTTTCCTTATAATTTTAGGCGTGTTTTGATTGCTCCTTAGGCTTATAAATAGTTGGCTCAATCATTTGTAAAACCAAGTTTGATAAATAACATCTCAGAAATTACACTAAGTGTTTTTCTTTCAATTGCTGTGCAATTGGGTCACCAAGGGTCAGTCTACCCTTATTGGTTGTGCGTGTTCTTGAGTGTTCATCAAGACTCCACATCACCCTATCCAAAAAAACTGATAACTCCTTTGAAGATCAACGGAGGAAGCCTAGAATCGTGTGGTTGTGAAGCCTGGCAGTCCAGTCCTTACCAACACATTCTGAGTGCCAGTTCTTAGAATATCCCTCATGTTCGTATCACAATCTGATTTATGCGTTGAATTCTTCCTTCACCACGCATAATTGGATCAATTGGTATCAAAGCCTCAAAGTCCTTGTGGGGTGGATAATTCAATTGGTTTTGATGAGAAACAACAGCCAAAAGTTGCAAAAACAAGAAGAAACAGAAGCTGTCAGAAACTGACTGCATTTGGGTTCGAAAGCAATAGCGTTTTGGGGATCGTATTGTGATTCGTTTTCAAAACTGTTAATACACGTTATTTCGGATTGAGTTGGGAAACTTTTGGCTTTGTAATCATTGGATTTGGTGTTGTGGTTAAGGAGATATGAATTTTTCTTTACAGACTGCCCAAAACTGATGAAATCCGGGTACCTTGGTAAGTTGTCTTCGAAAACCTATCAAGATTCTTTTATTTTGCTCTAATCTTTCACCAAATTATCAATACCTATCCCAAATTCATTAAACCATATCATTTCCTTAAGCATAATAGTGGAGTTTTTTATTAGTGCTTAAGTTGATATACCTTTTTTCACATTAACTTGTTTTTTCACAAATTTTGCAAATAAATTGCAATAAAATGTGAAAGCTTGTTGTGGACTTGTAATTTTAAGTTCCTAAAATGTTAAAGTTCTAATCTTTAAAGGTTTAAATGATTGGAACCCTAACCCTAAATTCCATATTGAACAAAGTTTGGATTTTTCATGTTTGGTTGATTAATATCCATCAAGTTCAAATACTTGTGAGTAAAGTTTGATTAGTTTTCATATTGGAAGATGTAATCTTGGTATTTTACACAAGTATGCAAGTTGGAAAATTTTATCATTAGATGATTAGTTTATTTTTCCAACTACGCCAAAGCGAGACATCACTACTTCCCTAGGAACGTAAGGTATACTAGGATACAAGTTGTCTTGGTTAAGCTCAACGATATTAGTAAGGAGTCCTTAGATGTCGTGGCAAAAAAGATAAAATGTCAAGGATGCATTAGATGCGACATTTTATCAAACCGAGAGTAGCTTGGAGCTATTAGCAATTGGATTGTTTACCTTAAGATATTTAATGATTAAGACAAGCCAAAGCATGCTTAACAATTTCTTGATCTTTGGGATCTCGGAATCATTTTATTCTCGCCTAAAAGGGACAATTTTATAAATGCATGGATAAAATGCTCAATAAGTTTAAAATATGCATGAACGCTTTTAAATTTCAACTTATTGAATTATGAATGGTTTTTCACTTCAAATTCTTTCAATTGTCGAACCATGTCTACAAGTAACTCAAACAACAACCAATTCTCTTTACGCTCAATTCTCGACAAGGAGAAGTTGAGCGGGCCAAACTTTCTTGATTGGCAAAGAAATCTGCGCATTGTACTAATGCAAGAGCAAAAGGAATACGTCCTTGATGAGGAAATGCCCGACGCTCCCAATGAGGAGGTCACTCAGGCTATCCTTAACCGATGGCAAAGTGCCAATCGGGATGTCAAATGCATCATGTTGGCCACTATGTCTCCAGACCTTCAAAAGACTTTCTTAGAAAGGAGACGGCTTTTGAGATCATTTCTGAACTTCAGAATATAATTCAAGAGCAGGCCCTAACTCAAAGGTTCGAAAACCACAGGTAGATCCTTGAGAGCAAGCTCAAGAAAGGAGAGCTAGTCAGCCCGCATGCCCTCAAAATGATTGGATTATTTGAGAACATGGAAAGGCTTGATGCTGGGTATTCAACCGAGATGGCAATTGACATCATTCTCCACTCATTTCACAAAGGCTATGATCAGTTCAAAATGAACTATAATATGCATAGTATGGAGAAAACCCTCACCGAGCTTCGTGGTATGTTGAAGCAAGTCGAGCAAACCCTCAAGGATGAGGGCAAGCATGACATGCTCATGGTAAGGAAGGGCAAGCCATTCAAACGTCCGGGCAAAAAGAAGAGCTTTAAAGGGAAAAAGAAGAAGTTCCTGCCTAAGTCAAACTCAGCCAAGGGCAGCAAGGACAAAAAGGTAGCCTCTTCTAAATCTGATTCCGAATGTTGACGTTGGAAACGGGACTGCCTCAAATTCAAGGAAGATAAGAAGAACGGCAACGTTGCTTCTTCATCAGGTATTTTCGTTATAGACTTAAACTTCGCTAGCAAAACATCGTGGGTATTAGATACCGGATGTGGCTCACACCTTTGTTCCAATGCTCAGGGACTAAGGAAAAATAGGAGGCTAGAGAAGGGAAAGGTCGACCTTCGGGTCGGCAATGGAGCAAGGATGTCTGCCGTCTACGTTGGAACTCTCAGTTTGTCTTTACCCTCAGGGCTTATTCTAGAACTTGAAAACTGCTATTATGTTCCAAGAGTGACCAAAAACATTATTTCAATATCGGCGTTGGACGCCAAAGGATTCGAATTTCGAATCAAAAACAATAGCTTTTTTATTTATTTTGATGTTTTATATGGTAAGGCACATTCAGAAAATGGTCTTTATGTGCTTTCTCTAGACAAACAGGTTTATAACATCGATAATACTGCCAAAAGGGCTAAGACCATCGAGTCGAATCAAACCTACTTGTGGCATTGTCGTCTTGGCCATATTAACATCAAACGCATCAAGAAACTTCATCAAGAAGGTGTTCTTGACTCATTTGACTTAGATTCGTTTGAAAATTGCGAAGGATGTCTATTAGGAAAGATGATAAAACAACCATTCTCCAAGTTGGGAGAAAGGACAAGTGACTTATTAGGTCTAATGCACACGGATGTATGTGGACCAATGAGTACACCTGCAAGACAAGGTTACCGATATTTCATCACCTTCACTGACGATTTTAGTAGATATGGCTATATCTACTTAATGTCGAATAAATCTGAATCCTTTGAGAAATTCAAAGAATTTGAGAAAGAAGTTGAAAATCAACTTGGCAAGAAAATTAAAGCGCTTCGATCGGATCGAGGTGGCGAATATTTGAGCCATGAATTCGACGATCACTTGAAAGAAATTGGTATTCTTTCAGAGTTGACGCCTCTCGGAACTCCTCAATGGAACGGAGTGTCCGAACGGAGGAATCGAACCTTGTTAGACATGGTTCGATCGATGATGGGTCTTAGTGAACTTCCTATCTCTTTTTGGGGACATGCGCTACAAACCGCGGCACTAACACTGAACCGCGCTCCGTCAAAAGCTGTTGAAAAGACTCCATATGAATTATGGACTAAGAAACCTCCTAGGTTGTCTTTTCTCAAGATTTGGGGTTGCGAAGCATATGTTAAGCGATTAATTTCGGACAAACTTCACCCCAAATCGGATAAATGTTTCTTTGTGGGATATCCAAAAGAAACCAAAGGGTATTATTTCTACAATAAATCCGAGAACAAAGTGTTTGTTGCTTGTGATGGTGTCTTTTTTGAGAAGGATCACCTTTCCAAAATGACAAGTGGGAGGAAAATCGAACTCGACGAAGTTCGAGAGGACGAGCAACAATGTCAACCTGATAAAACTGACAATCTAGATGCTTTGGAAGCATCTAAGAAGATTGATCAAAATCAAACTGAAAATGAAAATGCTTAACCGATTACCCGTCGTAGGTCGCAACGACAAAGATCTCAACCAGACAGATACCTTAGTATCGTCTTAACCGATGATCAGGACATCCTAGTCATGGATGGTAGTGAGCCAGTGACATACAAGCGAGCTATGACGAGCCCCGACTCTGCAAAATGGAAAGAGGCCATGAGATCCGAGATGTACTCCATGTCTGAAAAATGGAAAGAGGCCATGAGATCCGAGATGGACTCCATGTCTGAAAATCAAGTCTGGGACTTGGTGAATTTTCCCGAGGGTTATACACCCATTGGTTGCAAATGGATCTTCAAAGTGAAGACAGAAAAGGATGGAAATGTATCGATATAGAAAGCTAGACTGGTGGCAAAAGGTTATAGACAAATCCATGGGATTGATTATGATGAAACTTTTTCACCAGTTGCAATGCTAAAATCCATCCAGATCATCCTAGCGATTTTTGCATATTACGATTATGAAATATGGCAGATGGATGTCAAAACCGCCTTCCTAAATGGAATTTTGGAAGAAACTATGTATATGACACAACCAGAAGGTTTTGTCGATCCAGGCAATGCTGTAAAGGTTTGCAAGCTGAAAAAGTCCATTTATGGACTGAAGCAAGCCAGTAGAAGCTGGAATATGCGATTTGATGAAGCCATTAGCAAGTTTGGTTTTATCAAGAATCCAAATGAATCTTGTGTATACAAGAAGGTCAGTGGGAGTGATATTGCATTACTAGTCCTGTATGTCGATGACATACTTCTCATTGGAAACAACACAAAATTACTGGAGTCCGTAAAGGGCTGGTTGGGAAAGTGTTTTTCAATGAAGGACTTAGTAGAGGCACAGTACATATTGGGCATCAAGATCTACAGAGATAGATCTAAAAAGATGATTGGATTGAGCCAGAGTACTTACATTGATAAAGTATTGGCACGATTCAACATGGAGAATGCCAAAAGAGGGCATCTACCCATGTCCCATGGCATAACTCTCAGCAACAAACAGTGTCCACAGACACCTGTTGAGCAAGAAAGAATGAATCAGATCCCATATGCTTTGCTGATCGGATCGATCATGTATGCCATGATATGAACAAGGCCAGATGTATCGTATGCCCTGAGTGCAATGAGCCGATACCAATCAAACCCAGGAGAGGAGCATTGGACAACGGCCAAGAATATCCTAAAGTACCTGAAAAGGAAAAAGGATAAATTCCTGGTGTATGGAGGCCACAAAGAACTGGTTGTTGAAGGTTACACCGACGCTAGCTTCCAGACTGACAGAGACGACTTCAAGTCGCAGTCAAGGTACATATTTTGCCTAAATGGAGGAGCATTTAGCTGAAAGAGTGCCAAGTAGAGCACCACTACAGACTCTACAACTGAAGCCGAATACTTGGCTGCTTCAGAAGCTGCTAAGGAAGCTGTTTGGATTCGCAAGTTCATCAGCGAACTTGGTGTTGTACCCTCAATCAAGGGGCCGATAGACCTCTATTGTGATAACAATGGAGCTATCGCTCAGGCCAGGGAGCCAAGAGAACACCAGAAGGTCAAACATGTCCAAAGGCGATTTCACATGATAAGGGAATGGAAATCCAAAGGTGAAATCAAAATTTGTAAGATCGACATGGATGATAATATAGCCGATGCTTTGACTAAACCTTTTCCTCAAGTGAAACACAACAAACACGTTGAGGCAATGGGAATCAAGAACGTTGAGATAGACTTTGAAATTCCCTGTACATGTGTTTTAATTAAACTGGTTGATTTAATGTAAGGCACTGTATTGAAACCATTCATTAATGGAGTAATTAATTTTTGTGCAAAATTATCATTCACTCCATTACTATTTAATTGTGGTTTAGAATTAAATAATGAGTCCATTCGATTTACGAAAATATTCGAAACAGGGTATTAAGACCATGTCTTAGATAAAGAAACACCTGTTAAGTGAACATTGAATATTTAAATCGAAAATTATCCCTAATCGAGGTCATTTGACAGATGGACGATTGATGACCGGCATAGATTAGTGTGTAGTATGATTTACAACACCGTTTCTTGTGCTGCGAGGACGTGACAGTCATAAAACATTTGCACAGGTACAGTTTTGGAATTGTAATGGATAAGACCTATGAGAGTACTTTGAGAAATTTCAAAATTGTCATAAGTACATTTCTCATTATGACTATCGGAGCCTGTTTCCTCCGACCATGAGTATTGTGAAGTTTTCTTGTTTGAGTACTAGACTCTTTGATGTTCCCTAACCTCTGTCGTAACTGGGGATTATAACGGGAACACTCGGGAGACTACGTCCTCTTAGTAAGAGAAACTTACAATGCAAGACTGAGATTGACCCCCTATTAACAATAGGGAAAATGTTTTTGTTGTTTACAAGGCCGCTTGAAGAGCGAGACTGTGAAAATGCATGGCCGTGCTCAAATGGATTTTAGAAATCATCTGCTTATTGACACTTGAACTCGGAGATCAAGAAACACTTCTGAACGTAATAAGGATGACGATGAATCTTACCTTATAGTTCACGAAGAAACATTAAAAGACACAGGAAATGGGCTATACAATATATGCACACTTATCCGGAAGGACAAGTGGGAGATTGAAAGGAATATTGTCCTTCCAACAAGTGTATCATTCTAATAGAGGGTTCAGAATTATTACAGAGTTAATTCTTCAGTAAGATCAAGTGATCGAAATACCTAGGTGGAGGCCGTTTTCGATCAGTAATATCAAGGTACAATTGATATTATAGCTTGATCTTAACTGAACACTTCGGGTCGAACCCAATCGAATCACCGATCCGAGACGAAGAATTAATTCGAAAGGATTTAATGAGTCGACAGAGTTTTACGAATACAGACATCGGATATCGAGCCTAGGGCGTCGAGGCCGAGCGTCACAAAATCACAAGCGATAAGTACGAGCGTAGCCGTAGCACCACAATGGTGTAACCATGTGGATGCTAGGCTAGTTCGAGCTAGCATGCACCTAGCATGGCTAGGCGCACCATGACAGCCCATCGCACCACAAGCACAGCACCATCGCATGGCTAGGCCAGTGTGTGTGTGCGTGTGCTTGTGCCTTAGCCTTTCGCATCATCACAGCAGCATGCCTGCGCACATGCGTGCCTTCGCATGGCACTGCATCGCAGCATGCGTGCCATGGTGCTAGGCACCATCGCAAGTCCCCCGCACAAGCACAGCACCATGGTAGGCCTTATGTGCGTGTGCATATGCGTGGAATGCATCGCAGCAGCAACAACATGTGAGTGTGTGCGAGGCTGGTGCGTGGTGCAAAGCTGGTGCGCATGGTGCGAGGCATGTGCGTGTGCGAGAGGTGCAGCGGGGATGCGTGTGGTGCGTGGGATGCTGGGGCCAGTGCCATCACGATGTGCTAGCAGCACTAGGCGCTAGCACAAAGCACCAGCACCAGCACAGCCCAACACCAGCACGCACTGGCTAAATGGGATGCTGGGCAGCAAGGCAGTGCTAGCTGGCAACGCTAGCTGGCAGCCAGCCAGCCCTTCTTGACCCGGTTTTGTGCTTGCTTGTGGGGACCAATCAAGAGCCTTGGGGAACAAGGCAAACGGTCCCCCCCACCTAGCTTTGGCCATCACTTATTAGCATGTGATTGTGCCACTGGTCGCAATGTGATTAAGTTGATTATTTATTTAATTTGGAATTAAATAAATTTTTGATTTTACCAACTCTCCCACATTGATGGGAGATTGGAAATCAAGGGTGCTCTTCCCTATAAATACCAAGGGCATGGGCATTGGGAAGATACAACCTTAAGTGGAATTAAAAAGGCAACTCTTGTAATTAGAGTAAACCTTTGATTCATAAAACTCGTAGTTTTGTTTGTCCGGGTCTTGACTAACCTTCAAGACTTGGGACGCTCGGGTCGGGTCGAGGGTATGATCCGTCAGAGATCTGGTAGTTTCCAGATTTTGAAGTAATAGCTCTTCGGGAGCGAAGCACGCCACAAAGGTATAATTCTTGTTCTTAGTCTTGCTTAATTATGTTTATTATGCTTGTTAATTGCTTTAATTAAGGGGCAGGTCTTGGGGGGGTTTCCTTCCGCTTAGTGTCGGGTCACTACGAAACCCTACATTAAATGCATGGGGAATTTTTTCCATCAAATGGATGGGACGGTGGTCATGGCTCTACTTCAGCCAGTACCTAAGACATTTGACATCTTTGATGATCTGATGCTCTTGTCAGAAGGTCATATGGTCTATCATGGCCCTTGTGCAGATGTGTTGGATTTCTTTGAATCTTTAGGCTTTCGTTTGGCCCCTCATAAGGTGGTTGCAGACTCTTTACATGAGGTTTGATTTTTATCAATTCATTGTCTTTGAAAACAAGTTTGCTTGTTCTTTTAGTTATTTAACCCTTGAATTTGCCTTTCTTTTTAGGTTACCTCTACGAAGGATCAAGAGCGATATTGGGCATATTTGAAACTAAGGATTATGCTTTAATTGTCCAAAGTCCCTCCTTCCAGCTAGACTGCAAATGAACCAATACACTTACTAATGAACGTGATCAAAACTCAGGCAAAGCGCACTTGTTAAAAAAACAATTGAATACCAACAATTTTTATCTACTCTCCAGGTAATTAAGTGGTCAAATTTTATGTGTTTTATAAATAAACACTAATTTTAAAATTTTAAAACATATTTAATCCCTTGTATTTGATATTATTTATCAAAAGTTCCCCCTTACAGAGCATTTTAGGAGTTGGATGGACAGAGCATTCAGTTACAACACTTACAACTACATAAAGCAGAAATATTTGGCTAGATATTGTCTAATAAACATCTCGTCTATCCAACATTTCTAAATGCTGGTGTTTTAAAAAGCGGGTGCTAGAGACTATATATGATTATACTCATTATAGATATGTTTGTTTGTTTAGATTTAGCATATACATGAATAAATATATGATTAGGTGTAAAGTCTGCGAGTAATTTTACCTATTTAAAAAATATTAGGGATAAGCATTTAAGTTGTAGAATTAAGCTGTACGTGGTAATTTCAAACTTCGTTCTAAATTTGTTGTGATTGCTGGTAAAGTAGTTGCTTAAATAATTAAGGATTATACGTAAAGGATATGTTAAAACTATAAATATAGAGAGATGAGAGATAAATAGTTGATTAATCTCATTGCATTTTACACAAGTACATGAAGAGCCATTAAATATGCTTAGAGAAATAACAAACTGGACACAAATTTAGGAGCACTAACAAGTAGTGGGCTACACCACTATTCCTTAACAAATGTATCTAGATAAGAATATGCTAATTTATTCATTGGACTAAGTAAACAACTACCAAGATACTACTACTAATAGGAACTAACCGTAACTACTTACTACTTTGAAGGACAAAATTTAACAGCTCCTATCCTAAACTATAGGAACTACTTTGAATCAATCCAACAGGATATAATGTTAAAATTGTTGCTAGATGATTGTAGTTTCTTCTTTCCTATTTTATTTCACTTGATTTTATATTTATTTTTTATATTTCTTTGTTATCATTTCTTTGTTATCTGACTATCGTTTATTTGTTATCATTTCTTTGTTACGTGACTATATATTGGGCATATATTTTGAAATCTTACCGATTTATTTCTGTTGAAAAAATTGATGAAGCATTTAGAATTCTTAATTTGGGAAGATGGTTGGATAAACTCTGTCTGATCCATATGACAAACCAAGGAGTCATCCTTTAGCTCTGTCCAAAACAAAGTTTGCATTATCAAAATGGGAGCTTTATTAAGGCATGTTTCTCCCGCGAAGTTCTATGATACGCAGGCCAAGTTTCTTGTATATTTTTCGAACGATACAGGTGTCGATGCACATCTAACTATTCCACATTGATTACAATACTTCATGATTTTCTGTATAATAAACATGGTAGTAATACATACTCCGTAGTCAATAACAATTTTCCATATTACATTAACTCAGGTAATAGCTGTAACACCCTAGAAATTCCTTTTTTTTTAAAATACCTATTTTGCCCTTTTTAAAATACAAAATAGGAAAATCTAAGACATTACCGCCACCGTGAAAACGGCTAAGGCATTTATCAAAGACACACAACGGAAGATTACATTTTAGAAACCATTTAAAACAAGTCAACTTTTAAAAAGTCAAACGAAAACCAAGCTAAGTCAAACAAAGTTAACCTACAACTTGGAACCATCGTAGGCCCTTAAAACCAAATAAATGTTAAAACCTCTGCGTTAGTCTCATGAGTATAATAAAATAAATAATATTCAAAGTAACTAAACACATCATATTCTTATAGGAAACTGAGCATAATTCGCTCTTCACTCATCCCCATCATGAAAATCCTTCATCCCCTAAAAAACTCATCTCTACTTGTCCCTACTACTCGCCATTGGAAATGGGTCATCGTAGGGCCAAGGTAAAGACAAGGCCAAACAAACATACAAACACACAATCAGCAACGCCGAGTACATAAGCGTAATAAAACACACTAACATGCTTTCATCCTATCAACACACAACTTATCGTGTTACACCTGTAAACAAGCATTCAAGACACTCACACTTAACTAGACAAATGCTAATGTTCATTTAAATTTTGATTACGCATCAAAAGAGCTTCCAACCAACTACCTGCCTCAATAAATTGAGGTAAACTACACCGGGAGCTAACCGGGTAAGCAAATGTCACATTAAGTGACTAGACGTGCGCATAATAAATAATAAAAAGGAAAATATAGCGTCCTGTACACCCAGTAGAAGTCATGGTTAAATATAAAACCCCATAACTCCCCCCATATGTTCATACTCAAGGTATATATGTTCCAAGAGTTTTGGTGCGTAATCTCTTTCACTTTACGTTATTTACATATTAATAAACTTAGTGATGACTCTCAAACACAACACAACCAAACATTACAATTCATTCAAGCAATCAAACAACCCAATTTAATTCTTGAATATTTAGTGACCACATAAATTAAGTGTGGAATCCTTTTTTATCTACCTTGGTGTTAATTAACACCTTAAGCGCATAAAGGCACCGCAAATCCTATCCTTCGATGTTAAGAACACCTTAAGTGCACATAGAAACCGCAATATACTTAATTCCTGTGTACTAAGACACTTTAATAGATCTTTCCTCATGCTTATAGCATCAATAACATGAACCATCATAAAATTCCCTTTTTATGTTCCAAACCAAATTAAACATTTAGTTTAATTAAACATGCTCTCTAACATGCCAATAATAAAAGTGTGGATCATATCCGACATGCCAATATAATTAATTCCAATCACCAATTCACCATAGATATTTCACACATCACAAATCATTCACCAACATCAATCCAATTAACAAATTCCATCCAATACATATCATGATACTACTTGGAATTAATTAAACAAATCCTAGCATGCTTCTATACACTTAAACATTACCAAGTACGCGAACGTACCTTGAATATGATCTCAAAATCGCCACGACTAAATAAAATCACTCACTTGGAAGTCTCCTACAAACCAAAATTATAAAGAAGTATTAATACCTCTTTCACACAAATTCCCAGCAATATATACACACTTTAAATCACTCATAAGCCCTCTAAAATAATCTGAAATTTTATTTAAAACCCTTACTTTTATCCCAATTAATGGGTGATTAAAAATCCTTTCAAGAAACCTAATTATAACCTTTATATAAAAATTCCAACTTTATTAAACCATGAAAAATTGTTGTAATTATGTTTAAAAACATTAATTTCAATAGTTTGAATTAGCCACAATCCAACTCCATCAATACTCATTAATTTAGAAACCTAGGGTTTACAATTTGGGGCTCTTTAATTAAAAACTAAATCTGAAAATTTATAAATAAAATACTCATTATTAAACATCCTAAATCATCACAAAACCCCAAAAAAATAATTAGATTTAGGGTAGATTTAATTAAAACAAAAAGAATAATAATATTTTTTTTAAAAGAACCACCGGTGCACGCAACCACCTAGGCTGTTATCGTCGCGCCTCCTAGTGGCTGCTACCGCCGGCGAAGGTCGGTGGTGGTGGTCGGCCGGTGTGCGGTGTGTGTGGTGATTAAAACATTAAAATAATTAAAATTAAGGGGAAGGGAAAATTAAGGAGAAAAGAAAATAAGAGGAGAAATAGAGACTTCCCCTTTAGGTGCACTTCACCTTAGGCTTATGATGGGTATTTATATCCCCTCTCAAAATCCCTCCTACTTAAAATTCCTTTACTACCCTTAATGATCCCTTTCCTGCTCAAACTTGTATTTTGACTTTCCTTAATATATTGATTTTAAAAATTATCTTTCGATAAAATAATATGCCCCAATATTTCCAAATCATGAAATATTTCCTAAAACCCTAAACCCTAAACCCTAAAACCCTAAACCCTAAACCTTAAACCTAAACCCTTCATACCATTATTTTCGAATATCCAATCATGGTTCAGGACCATAATGGAATACACAATATAATGAATGGGGTGTAACCTATTTATCCCGTTTTGTAGTTGTCAATGATCCATGAACGGTTTACAAGTTCCTTAAAACCTAGTTGGCGTTTCCCTACTTTTTCATCCTTAATTGTTATATGTCAAATCCAACTTCCTATAGTTGTCAAGCATATTCACAACATGCTTAACGTAAGCACACTTCTAGCGACGCCTACAACAACCCAAACTCGATCTATCTGTAAACGACCTGAACTCAACTTAAACCTAAATTTTACCCGATCTAAGCTAAATTAGCACTTATTGATCCAACTCAAGCTTAACCCAAAATCGATTTGTCCTGAATAGAACTCAAACCGAACCGATCTGACTCTCCTAAACTCAACCTGGCCTAAAATTGACCTAACAATTACTTGATTCAATATAACCTGATTTGACCCACACTAATATTAACCTAATCCGATTTTAAGCCAAATTGATATCAACCTGATCCAATAGTAACCCGATCTGATTTAACTCGACACGATTTTAACCCGACCTTATTTCAAACCAACCAAAGTTTTAAACAAACCATAATTATAACTCAACCTATGATTTCAAAGCAACCATATTTTTAAACCTATATAAATTGAATGAGTCATATAGTTAACTAACTATACTTGTAGCCTCGTAAGATCGTACGACTGAAGAGTAAAAACAACCTTAAAAAGATGATATTTTGTTGCGTCTATATCACCATATTTGGCTGTCAACTTTCAATTTGTCACTAGTTTATTATTCATCGTCTCACTTATGTAGGTATGACATGTCATAGATAATTCGATTTCAATTATTTGGCTTAAACATGAATGTGACACTTGTTGTCTTCATTAACATTCTTACACTAATTTAAATGATTGTCATTTGTTACTCGTAAATATCTATATCTATATCTATACTATATATTAAAAAGTGTTTCTAAATAATTTTAGGGCGCAACATGACGCTTTCCTCATTTAATAAAGTTTTTCATTCCATATCCCCACCCCTTAAAAAGTGTGAGTCTTCCCCCTTATGAACAGTAGCCACGCGTGGAATTGAAATGACATGTGTGAAAGCATATGCAACTCACATGCATAAACTAGCTATTGTGCTTTACGATGCCTGTCTTGCTGATGTGGCAAAATAATTTCTTTCTCATTTCCTTTTTTCTTCTCTCTGCTTTTTGGCCGTAAATTTAGCCAGTGTATATTGGTCGCATGATAATAGCAAGAGCACCTGCACCTCGATTGCATCAACTTAGCCAACATGGGGGTGTTCAAAATAACTCCACCTGGTTGTCCTGTCCCGATTTCCCGATGACCCGCAAAAAACCCAATGGGAAATTTTCAAAATTTTCTGTTTTTTTCGGGTCGGGTACCCGTCCCGGTAAAATAGCACTTTTGTGGGCCGGGACATGGGACAAGCTTTGCAATTATGGGGTACCCGGATACCCGTTTAAAAAAATACATAAGAAGAATTTAACCAACCACTGCTAGTCAAGCCCATTTAATAAATAAAAAAACACGCAGTCTTCTTCTTCTCTCTCTTGCGCCTCATCCCTACTGCTCTACATCTCCTCAAACTTCCGTCGATTCCGTCAAAAAATCAATCAAATTCGACCTGATTCATCCTCAAACTTCATCAGGTTAATTTAATTTGTACTATTTTTGTGGTATTTTTGAAGTTTTTTTCGTGGCTACGGTCAACTTTGATTTTTTTGGAGAAGCATTCAGGTTTTTCATGATTATCGATTGAGTATTTCTATTTTTTTAATTGTTTGTACTGTATGGTTGGTATTGTTACTAATATGAATCTATAACTGAAATCTTTGATTGTGAAATTAAACTTTTCTGGGTTTTTTAAAATTTATTCGTAGGTACTTTATGATTGGGTTTTTTTTTTTTTTTTTTTTTTTTTTTTTATAAATGTTATGATGAAAGTTTTGTAACTTTGTGTATGAATCTTAAAAGTTTGAGGATGACATTTAGAATTTCATAGATAGATAATGATGTATTCATCAAATTCTTGTTTATAGTCTTTCTTACGCAGATTTCATTTGTACCTGCTTTAATCCATTGACTTTCACTCTAGAATTTCCCCCAATTTCTTTCATATATCGCAATCATCATCACCCAAAAAACCCTCCACCATTTTCTTCAGTTTTACCCAGATTTTCCCCTTTTATTCTTCATTTTGAGTCTGAAATGATGATAATGACATCATTTAAAGATTTTTTCTAATACAATTTTTACCCAATTATCTTCTTACAATTTCATTATTCCCCAGATTGAATAATTGGTGAATTTCATCATTTTTTTTCTGGTAAACCAAACACGGTACACGGAAATCCACAAAAATGGTAAGAAAATTTCAGTTGAAATCTCTATCTTAGTTTTTTTATGGATTTTTTTGATAATGTGTTTGATTTGAGATTGAATATGATAGGAACTAGGAAGTGATTTTTATCTTTTTGAATAAAAATTACCGTGATTTTTATCAACTTTTTGAATGAACATTTGTGTGACTGGTAAAGTGTGGAATATATACCACATAAAGAAACAGTAGAGTTTGTGTGAACACTCTGAACATAGATGTGATTGAGGCTATAACCAAAATTCGTCATGTTAATTTCTTGCTGTTCTTAGGTAGTAGTATTTATATGTGTTAAATGATGACTTTGCTATTTAATTCATCAAATCAGTTTTAAAATTTTCTAAAGATTCTTGAAATAACTTAAATCAATATTGAACACTAGGTCAAAGTAAATTAATTACTTTGAATATTAGTTGTCATATGTGTTGATCGTTATGTATTTGAATCGTAGGCATCTACATATTTTCTGATGCAACATATATAATGCTATTTCGATAAATAGAAGTACTCGAACCTTTCTTTGAAAAGCATAATTAGGTGTCAAATGAAGAGTTATTCACAAATCATAAGGAAATCAAAGTCCAAACTGCTCAATTTTGCAAAGATACTGCTATTATCATGCAAAATTGTCCTTACATTACATTAAATGTCTAGTAGTAGCCGTGGAAGAAAGGAATTTTTAGCAACTGAAGCATTTGTGCTTCATACCTGTTTCCAATCAGCTTGGGATCGAGTTCTCATTTTGGCTCCTTTGAAGTCTTGACATTCCTCATCCATTTCACTAGGCTTATCTATGTGTTTTCAAAATGTCCCTAGGTAGCTTTCCCATCATTGGAGCTACAAGAACCACCCCAAGGCCCAAGCGTGCACACATCACATTTATGTGGTAACATTGAAGTTTAGTGATACTCCATAGTAAAAGTGTTCAACAGGGCTGAGTAGAGTCAGGTTAAGATGACTGTACTGGTTGAAAACCTAGATGCTTTAGAATTCTATAATACTTGGGCCATACGTTTACGCATCGCGTAAGAAGGGTAGAGTCTCATTCCTATTTGCAAATCAAAAGGTGAAATCTTCCAACCCCCAACACTATTAGTAAATGAGCTGTAATTTACTATACTATAATAAGTAGATTAGAGACGAGGCTGTAATCAAACCTTGAATTCAAATGTGCTCTGATGATTGTAGCTACATGGAATCTGGGGTGTTTAAATGACCCTAAAATAAATTAGACCTCTCTATAGGAAAGAATTTAGGATCTCATTGGAAAAAGTACGTTCTTTTGCACTTTTTGTTAATCGTCCAATCCAGATGGCTCCAACTGTTGCAGTTCTACCCTAACTGTTTTGAGGGCTTCTTGATATGCACTACAACTTTTATGGTTTCTGCATTAATTTGTATCAGCTATTTTGCATATGCTGCAAAGTGATATTATTCAATGAGCAACTATTATTATCAGAAGTTGGTATTTTAAACATTTAGTCCATCCATTTTGCATACCATTTTGTTGAACAAATTATTATCTTAATATTCCTGCACTATGTAATATGCTATTGATGTATTTCTTTGTTAGTGCTAATGTTAATGAATCAAGAAAGATATTTGCTACAACTAATGCAGATACTACTATTAAGAAATTATTACATACAAATACAAATACTTCTTCAATTAATGCAAAATAAATTGTTCTCTGAGTAGCCTCTAAATATCACATTCATTGATCTCAAATCCCCCTCCCTTTTTTGATACAACATTGGATAATTTCTACATTCTTTTAGGTATAAAATTTAAAACCATTAATTTATAAAGATTACATTTAAAGGATCAATCTCTGGTCCTTCGTTCTTGCTTTCTTCCTGTTTATTAACCAGTAAATTATTTTCTTGAATGCATCTTGTTTTGCTCACAACCTTTTATTGCTATGTTTGTCCTTCGAGCTGTTGCGAATGCAATAACAATTGAAAACATCAGTCCCACCTATAAGCAACAAAAACATTTTCCTTCCACAATTCCGCACGTTTTTGGCATGTTATCATCAAATTCGAAAGTATATCTTGGGGGGACCGCGTGCGAAGCCCGCGGCCCCACAACTAGTGTATATATATATATATATATATATATATATATATGTATATATATGTATATATATATATATATATGTATATATATGTATATATATGTATATATATGTATATATATATATATATGTATATATATATATATATATATATATATATATATATATATATATATATATATATATGTATATATATGTATATATATATATATATATGTATATAGATATATGTATATATATATACATATATATATATATATATACACATATGTATATATATATATATGTATATATATATATATGTATATATATATATATATATATATGTATATATATATATGTATATATATATATATATATATATATGTATATATATATATATATGTATATATATATATATATATGTATATATATATATATATATGTATATATATATACATACATACATACATACACACACACACACACACACATACATACATACATATATATATATATATATATATATATATATATATATATATATATATACATATATATACATACATACATACATACATACATACATACATATATATATATATATATATATATACATATATATATATATATATATATATATATATATATATATATATATATATATATACATATATATACATACATACATACATACATACATACATATATATATATATATATACATATATATATATACATATATATATATATATATATACATATATATATATATATACATATATATATATATATACATATATATATATATATATATATATATATATATATATATATATATAGATGTAGGATCAAATAAGAAGGATTTTAAAATGAGAAGGGTGAGAAAAATTTTTGTTTGATTTTGTTTGGTTACTATATATACAAAAAAGGATACTATGTTATAAATTAAGAACATTTTAAAAATTATTTCATAGTTACCTTTCTGTATAACATACTTACTTTTACAATTATGTGTTTTTGGCTCAATCTTGACCATAAATTTTTTTTATTTTAGTGAAATCAAGGGTGTAGAGTCCTTCTCACCCTTCTGATTTTCAACCTCTACTCAATAGATCCATCCCCTATATATATATATATATATATATATATATATATATATATAGGATCATATGATATCACCCCCTTATGTGAGAACCTCAGAACCCTATTATATGTGAGGACATATTACAACCGTTGGATTAATTGCATCCAATTGCTACAATTTATCCCAATCAAATGTAATTTCAAATACAATTTTTCAGCATTTTCACTCTCCTCCTTCATTCGGCACACCATTTTTCTCTCTCCTCCTTCAATTTCTCTGCTCCCTTCTTACTGCTCTCTTTCTTTGCTTTGATTCTTCATCAATTCTGCTTCTAACTTTATTGATTCTTTGTCAAGGTAATTTTTGTTTATTTTAGTTTGATTTTCGTTGATTTTAGTTTGATTTCGTTGATTAAAGTTTGATTTTCGTTGATTAAAGTTTGATTACTTAAGGTTTTTGTCAATTTTTTTGCTGATTTTCGGCTCAACGTCCGTTCGATTTTTTTTCCGGGCGATTTCTATTCGATTTCTATTTGAGTACTTATTAGTTGATTTTAGTTTTAATTTTGCTTCATTTGTTAATTTAGGGTTCTTTATAGTGTAATTTGAACTTTTATTTATAATTTCTGAGGTTATGAATGGTTATAGAGATTGATTTTATCAATTTTGGTACTTGCATTTCACTAATTTATGCTAAAATTTTGATGCAAACTAAGTGTTTGACAATATTCCCCAATGAATCCTATTATTTTATCAATTTCAAATGTAATACATATTTAATTGATGGTCTTCTTATTTAATATTCCCCAAGATTGTATTGAGTCTCGGCTTCTAGGTTCTAGGTGTTGTGACATTTTCTGGGTACATATTTAGTATGTTTTGACTGATAATTATGGTCGGAAAGTGTTTACCAATGGTTTACAGTATACATTTTGTCATCATAAAGTTTGGAGTTTGAACAAAGATGACTTGACTTGGACGAATATGTATGATCTCAATTGCAATGATATGTGTTTATTGTGAATTTCTATGACTAGTAAATGGGTGGTATTAAATGGTAAACTGCTTGCATTACTTGATCCGAGTAAAAGTTTTTATAGACAATATCAAGGAGGTACACATTTTGATGGTCATGTTGTTGGTGCTTGGGATTGCAAGATAAGTTTGGTTTCAACTGTTCTTGAATAAGTATGACTAGACGAGTCTAGTCTTTTGTGTGTACTCTTGCCCGGAAATAATCGTAGTTGGTTCAGGCAACATTTTACGGCTAGGTGTACCGATGAGTTGCTCTAATGGTAGTATTTACTCAGTTTTCTAATGGTAGTATTACCAGTTTACTAATAGTCTTACTGTGTTTTTAATATTAGAAGTTGTAAGGAATTATGGATTAGTGGTAGTTTCATTTATATGTCCTATATATAATATCCGTTTTAATGTAGAATTAAGATGTTCAGCTTTACCAACGTTGAGATTAATTTGCTTTATGTTTTGCATGGTTTCATTGCATTGGATTGATAAAAGATTATATTAAGATGTTCAGCCTTACCAATCCAACTTCAAAGGAAAGGTGAATGAAGTAAAAGAGAGAAAATAACTCAAAAATAGTGATCAAGAAGTAAAATTCAAATTACCATGCAAAAAATAGATATTTTTAAGACAAAATTACAACATTAACCCCACATTACCACGCAAAAAGATCTCCGTACCCTTTTGAGATGGTTCAGTGTATCTCTAGTTGAGATACATGATTTTTCTCATTTTAATTTGACCATGACAATTTAAGTTTTAAAAAGCCTTTAAAAAAATTTATCAATTACATGTCTGCAATAGTAGCAACTCGGGCCAACGCCCAGGGCTATTCACTAGTTCTTTTTATTATAATCGTATATCGCACGAGCTAATCTACTACTCCGTATTTATTTTTTGTAATTTTTCTTTTGGGAATAAGTACTTCGTACTTCGTATATATTAAAGCTCTTTTTAGCTTTTTGACTTTTTGTTAATTCTTTTTCAGTTCTCCCCTATTTCACTGCATCTAAAGTTCTACACCCCTCTTTCTCGATTTCCATAACCCTAAAAAACCTAACTTTTTCATTCTCTTGACCTTCTCCCTCTTGGCTTATCAAATTCTCGTCGGTATGTTTCTAATTCTTCTAATAATTATACCTATTGTTGTTGAATTTCTTTCTAAATTCTATTTTTCTGATTATTATCAAACTTTTTTCTTAATTCTTCTGCTTTAGCTTTTAATTTGCTGTTAAGTTGGAAAATTTGTTTATCCAACTTGATTCAGGTGATGTCAGACAGCGAAAGATCATACGATGAAGTTCGGGACAGCATGTGGGAAAACGAAGCTTCAGATGATGAAGCTGGGAAGACGTTGTCGGACAACGGAAGTCCAGGCGATGAACCTTTGTCGAAGAAGCCAAAACTTGCTGTAATCTTTTTCTATCTACTTATTCTTCTATTATTCTCCATTTTTGTTGTTATGGTTACATACTTTTGGCTAGTAAGATAGTTGGAAATAGCAAATTGGATAAAATTGGTTCAAACACAAAATCACACAGTATTAAAGGGAAAAGCTTGTATACCAATTTTCATTATAAGCCTTGCAAGAATCCATGTAGTTGGACATAAGGACGGTTTAATTACTATGTAAAATTAAGAAGAAATTGCATTTTTTTAACCAATATTTTTGATGCTGTCAAAATATCCAATATTTAGAGAGTTTTTACACTAGTAAATAAATGATTTTGTACCAACAAGGGTTATGGTAAGCAACTTGATGCCGCTTAAGGAAGGTCTCGAACCTCACCATAAGCCAGGTGTGCGAGACAACTAAGCTTCCTGGTGGGCTTCCTAAATAAATAAGATTGTGTGCTTCCTAAATAAATAAGATTATATACTTTTGGTTAGTAAGATTGTGTCCTGATGAAAACCTTTTATGTAAATCTATTTATGAACTAACTCAATCCTTATTGGATTGGAAATAACCAGAGCGACCTTAATGAAGTCACTATTGATGAGCATTTGGAAGCAATTGAGGAAGCTGCTTTAAAAGAGTTAATCTTGGATACTTGCGGAAATTTTCTGGTTGGTTGCAAGGAATTACCTGGTCAACTTTATGATAGTCTGATTGAAGGACTTACCACTCTTGTTTACCTGTTGTATGCCAAGGTACTCTAGTTCCTATAATTTTCTCCTGTCCTCTCTCTGCTTTATATTCTTTAAAAGTTGAGATGTTTCAAACCAGAATGATGACATGCGTCTGATCATTGTTCCTTTCTGCTGTATACTTATTATATTGTTTATACATCTATATTTGACAGGAGGATTTATACCGGATGGGAAGTTCTCGCATGGTTATTGATCAACAAAACAAGTTTTGGGAAGAACTTGCACCTATAGGAGAGAAGGTGTGTGTGTGTGCATTTTGTCTTTTCCCTTTTGGTCAAAAACTGGTATTAGCAATTATCAAGTTTATGTATTTTTTTTATTGGTGAATGATGAGGAAAAAGTTGTACTCTTTTTTCCTCATTTTTTTTTTTTTTGGTTTTTCTTTTGTAAAGGATTATTTACATGTCAAATAGGCATGTGGTATTCAGACGTTGATTTTTTTTTAATTGCAATGCCATTACTAAGAGTGATATTTTTGATTTGTTACTTTATCGTCTAAAAATCGTCTAAACACCTTTTGAGGTGCGTAGATGGATTGTATGAAACCACATGCCTAATTCAATATTTGGAGCTTAAAAGCTCAAAATTTAATAGATTTTATAGTAGAAATAAGTTATTTTATCATATCACTTGTAGAGGATTAAAGGAAGCTATAGGAAAGTAGTGCCACTGTATCTCCGTTGCAAGTTTATTCAATCAATTATGTATTTTTACTTTTTTCACGAATGAATAAATTTATGAGTTTTACAAGTGAATATACCATAAAAAAGTTTTAGTCAATCAGTAATTATGTATTTTTACTTTTTTCACGAATGAATAAATTTATGAGTTTTACAAGTGAATATACCATAAAAAAGTTTTAGTCAATCAGTGCCATATCATGGAGTATAAGTGATTAAGTGCCTTTTACCATAATTGACTCTGCTACTCTTTCATCCAATCCAGTTCAAGCTCTCAAATATCAATAATTTATGTTTTATTTTATTTTATTAATTTTTTTTTTTTTTGGCAGAATGAATCAGTTTTTGAGTTTTGCAAGTGGATTTTCTATAAAAAGGTTGACCCGGAAAGATACTCTTTGTTGACCGAACATGATCTTGGCACAATGGTTTCGGTAAAGCTTTGAAATATTGATGTCATTTACCATTTCCATGTGATGATTCCATCCCTTCTGATGTTTGCTTTCACTGTGCAGCGTTATAGCAGTCTCTCATATAAGAAGCCTTATACGGTATGTGCATATACCAGTTAAGATTTTGCGCATCTTGGTGCATACATGATTGTATGAATAAATTGGTTAATTGCTTTAGTAAGATATGACTTTATGCTAGACAATAAGCTGAATGCTTTCTTTGAATTTGAGAAGATTTTAGTGTACCTATTCTCCATAGGAACCTTAGTCTGTGTGGCTGTATATTGACTTTGTTTTTTGTTGTTGCCCCAGTATTATCGCGTCGAGGAAAATATGAAGGTAGCATGGTTTTCTTGCTTTTCTGCTAACTACGGACTACCAGGCTTTTTTGTTATGTTCATAATTTGCTGAGCTTGTTTGTAATGACAGAGTACTATTGATGATGACATTCTGAAAGCAATCAGAAAAGTAAAGCTTTGTCCAAGATTATCGGTAAAATTCTAAATACTAATAATTGTGTTTGCTTATAGATGATCATTTTTTGTATTGAAGGATATACATAGACATATGAACACTTTTGATTGATTTGAAAATATTGCCTTATTTTATTCTGGATTTCTGGAGGCTGTTAAAAGTCTAAAAAAACAATAATCTGGCTTAGTATTAGTTGTTCTATTCATAATACTATGTTTAAATTATTAAAGTGAACCTATATGTTAATTTTTTAATACCTTTTTCCTTGTTTTGTTGCATTGATTTTAGATTTATTTGGATTAAGAACACTCATCTGTACAGTTGATGTAACACCTCTAGATTACATCCAAACTAAATTGCCTTTGTTCACCCATATAGCCACTTTTCTTCAAGGAAGTGCTGTTTTCACAGTTTGTTTGATGTTAGCAAGCTGATGGTTGAGCAATGGTGGCGGCGGCGGCGGCTAATGGAAGATAGGTTATGTGAAGTCAACATCCTTTGTTTCTTTTGAGAGTGTGTTCAAACACTTCAAAGGCAGATTGTTGGTAGAGAACAGGGCTAAAGTATATATTTATTAAATTAGATATCTTCTCCATTGCCTATCATAATAGGCAGACTTTGGTGGATTCTAGCTTAGCTACAGTGGGATGGGAGAATGATTGTAAAGTGGAAGGACAACTTCTCCAACCAATACTTTAATATCTTACTATTAAATTCATTCCATATAATACCATAATATATGTGTATATTAGAGCCTGAAACTTGCTTGAAGAAAAAGAATATATCTAATGATCTATTACAAGTCAAAATACTATTCCCTCCGTCCCTAATTCTTTATCCTATTTCCTTTTTAAGGCTGTCCTAAATTCTTTGCTCCGTCTCTTTATATAAAAAAATTTCTCTCTACTTTTTATACATGGTGGGGCCATACCGACCCCTTTACACTTTTCTCTCTTTTTCTCCATCTTCGTTTGTGTGCATAGCCCACAAGGAGCAAAGAAGTAGGGACTGAGGGAGTCGTTTCTTAGTTGTAAATATAACAATATTCTAAATCCTGATAAAATGTCGTCGATAATTTGATTGAAATTACAACTAATCCTAACTTTTAAATATCTTTTAGTTTTCCTCAATTAGTACATAAGATAATGAATGTTATGCATCTTTTCCTTATCTGCATCATTAAGAGCATCCACAGGTTGCTTCAGTCATCTCATCACTAGCTGTTGTACTTGAATGTACCTTACAGCTTAAATTGGAATGCCATCAAAAGAAATGACATGTGTTGATGACGTGGTCTTCTTTCCTGGAGCAGGTTGATCAATATACATATGTACTGATAGAGATGTTTACGGATCGTGATATGAAATGTCAAGAGTTTTTGATCGCCAAAGCTGTGGAGATAATTGATATTGAAACCTTGTACAGCTTAGATGCTCATTCACTGTCTTTTATTATTGAGTGGCCAGACTCAAAGAGGTCTCCCCATGAAGAGTTTGACAGCCTTCTTAAATTTCACTTATTCAACATTACTCTATGGAGAAAAAGAATGGTGTGTTTGTTTGGGTGGGCTGTTTTTACACATTCAAATATTTGCTCTTTTTTAAGCGTGAAATTTCCAACCATTATCATCTTGTTTATGTTCCAGGTCAAAGAAAATGTGGATGATGCGACTTTTCCTTTTACTTATTTATTGGTGCATTGGAACAACATAATGCCTCTGCGCGGGCATTTTGATTACTTTATTGAAGTTGCTGAACTTCGTCGTAAGGCTGAAGGGACTCGTTTTATCAACAGGGATCATTTCATGTGGGCCTTTCGTGAGAGAGGATATGGTACTTTTTCTGAAATTGACCTTATTCAAATATTTTTTATTATTTTCTTCAAGCTCTACTTTGTTACCAGTGGTTATTTAACACAAATTCTCTTGGGTTCATTTTGCCGCAGAGCTCCCTAGTATGTTTATGGATATTGCAGCCTCTAGAAATGCTGATGATAAAGCTGATCAACCTCCTTATCACATATATTTGACTGCAGTTGCGTTGTCAAAGGCTGGTATGTTTCCTATGCCTTGTAATTTTGAGCTGTTTATGGTGTGGCCTTGAGGACATTTTCTTGTTTTGAAGTGGGCAATCATGTATCTAATCTTGGGTTGTCTATACTGTTGGCTGTAAACGTCAAAAGGCGCTAATCCTGTTGTAACATAGCTTTCCCTTTCTTGGGCTGCAGGTCAAGAGCCCCTTCAATTTGAACATCTTGCCTTTGCGGTGGTTTTCAGCAATTCTTTTGGCTTTTCTAATGAGGAGGTAAATGTCTTAATTGGTCGCTATGACCTGGTAAATCTGCTTCTGAGGTTTTCATATATGTGTGCGTGTGCTTTATTTTTGAAGGGAATTTCCAGTGTTATTTGCAGCTCTTGTTACATGTCAGTTTCTAATATTTTCATTGTTATTTTAAGGTGAAAAAAATGAAAGTCGACTTCCAAGCTTTCAAGACTGGTATAATTGTGAACTAATTATGTGCTCTCCTGTATCTCAATTTTTCTCCTTGTAAATATATACGAATATCAAATTGTAGAATATTTGATAAGATTGTCATTATCTTATGCTATTCTTTTCAGCTTTAAGTAACCATGGTGTGAGTGTCCCAAAGGATCGGTCTGCATTCAAAACCAAGTCTTATTTTTATGACTAGGAGGCAAAAACAACTAGGTGGTTCAAAGGTAGAATTAAGGAAGGCTTGTTCGACAAGTTAGCCTTTTAAGCTCATACATAATGAGATTGTGATGGACTTGTGTATTTCAACTAATCTAAAAATGTTATAAATTTTAATTTGTGATTGATAGTGTTATACTGGTTGATCCAAGATTAAGCATTCGCTACACATTTATTGTAACTTTTTAAATTTTAATTTGTGATTTATTGCAACTTTAAGTAACCACAATTAGATTTTAAACACTACACTTAATTAATTACTAATCTAACCATTAATTTATATACCCCAAAAGTAAATCAAAATACATGAAAAGTATACCTTTTAAGGCAAAATCTAACAACTAAACCCATAATAAAAACCATAACCACTCAAATGGACCACTAATTTAGAGTAATTAATCGAAATAAAACAACACTCTAATTTAATAAATAAAATTGAAGATCTCAAGAAGAAAAAGCTGATATCATACCAAACTATACAAATAAAAGTAGAACATAAAATCACTAAATAATCAATGTTAAATCATTAATCAGATTACAAATAACCAATGACGAAAATCGACGAACAAATTAATCAAACAATAAACAACAAATATAAACACTAATTTCAAACTTGAAATAATTGCAATTAAAAAAAAACATGAATAACAATAAAAGAGCGAAGAAAAACGAAATCAAATAACTTACTTGATCTGAAATAACAAACGACGATGATCGAAGAACAAAGTCAAGAATTTCAAATGTGAAAAATGAAGGAGAAATTCGCAGGGGAGATAATCAAGTGAAGAGAGAGAAAGTTTTGAGAAGAGAGACAAAGAGAAATGAGAAATCAGGAAGATTAGAGGTAGTCATTCAAAGTGATGAATTTCCTATTTTGCCCTTAATGAAGCGGGCGAGATATTGATCGTTAGATGGAGTGTGATCAACGATCTAGATCAGTTCCTAGTTCCTATTATTCACTTTGGTTCTCACATGATCTCAATCCATATATATATATATATATATGTATATATATATATATATATATATGTATATATATATATATATATGTATATATATATATATATATGTATATATATATATATATATGTATATATATATATATATATGTATATATATATATATATATATATATGTATATATATATATATATATATATATATATATATATATATATATATATATATATATATATACATATATATATACATATATATATATATATATGTATATATATGTATATATATATATATATATGTATATATATGTATATATATATATATATATATGTATATATATATATATATATATATATATATATATATATATATATGTATATATATATATATATATATATATATATATATATATATATATATATATATATATATATATACATGTATATATATATATATATATATATATATATATATATATATATATATATATGTATATATATATATATATATATATATATATATATATATACATATATATATATACATATATATATATATATATATATATATATATATATATATGTATTGTCTCACTTATGGAGTTTGGAGTGGTATTCAATTTAACGATTTATTTCTCCAAGGGACTTCTGTATCTTAACGATTTATTTTTCCAAGGGACAATCCTCACTCCCCAGACCTGCAACTTATCTTACTGCTAGTCATTGCCCAGAAAGGAAACAACATCATCGTAGGGTCGCTAAGACCAAAAGTACACGTCAGAAAACGTTGCAATCATCTTAAATACCAAAAATACTTTAAATACAAGATAATGCAAAAAATCATTGCCCAAGTTTTAAGCAAAAACGCCCCAACATAACCCTTTGAGGGTGCGCACCATGGCTGCTAGGCAGCCCATGGCCTGGTGCCATGGTGCATAGGCGAGGTACGCTGTGCCCAGCATGCTCTGCTGCTAGCGCCAACTAACTGCTAGCATGTTGTGCATGCTTGCTAGCACGCTGGTGCCTGCGAGCATCTGGCCTGCTAGGTTGGCGCCTCTTGATGCTAGCCAGCATGCGTGCACTCCATACAGCCACACAGCCACACAGCCAAGCCTATGCTGATGGGCACAGCGCCTTCCCTGCCACACAGGAACACGCATTGGTGCGATGCCTTTGCGTGCACCATAGGCAGCCTACATGGGGGCAGCTGGGTAGCCCGGTTGGCCTTGGTGATGCTTCTGGTTTTGCATCAATTTGCGTGCATTTCCTCGAAATTTTAATTCCGATTTGTGTGACATGATTAATTCTAAATAACATTTTAGAATCAATTTAAGGGAAATTAAAATTGAGTCCAACTAAATAAATTTAATTTTATTGGTGCACAACCCTAAATTATTAAAAAAAAAATTATTTTTGAACAAAATTAGGTCTTTCTTTATGCTTAAAATAATATGAAAAATTAATAATGGATTTGACAAATGGGAGTTGGAAAAATAAACTAATCATCTAATGATAAAATTTTCCAACTTGCATACTTGTGTAAAATACCAAGATTACATCTTCTAATATGAAGACTAATCAAATTTTACTCACAAGTATTTGAACTTGATGGATTTTAATCAACCAAACATGAAAAATCCAAAACTTTGTTCAATATGGAATTTAGGGTTAGGTTTCCAATCATTTAAACCTTTAAAGATTAGAACTTTAACATTTTAGGAACTTAAAATTACAAGTTCACAACAAGCTTTCACATTTTATTGCAATTTATTTGCAAAATTTGTGAAAAAACAAGTTAATGTGAACAAGGTATATCAACTTAAGCACTAATAAAAAACTCCACTATTATGCTTAAGGATATTTTTAAAAACAGTAGATTAGTGATCCAAATGGACATTTAATCTAACCTTGTAATGCTTGCATTAATCAAGGCTTAAAAAGAATTAAAATTTTTGTTGAAAAACGAAAAACCCCAGAAAAAATGGGTTTCTGGTTTGATTTTGGCTTCTGGATAGCCCTCAAAGAGAATTGAATCTTTTCCAGAATGTCGATTCCACCCAAAAATCACAAATTATGAGCCAAAATCTGGGTTCAACAGCCAAATCGAGAATAAAACCAAGTTTTAAAATTAATTAAAATGAGCTTCTAATCTAATTAGAAGAACATGAACTAGAAAAATAAACTCTTTTAAAACGCCTTAATTAATAAGTAATTGCAAAAATTAAAAGGAGCATGGCTCCGATACCGCTGTAGGGTTTCGTAGTGACCCGACACTACGCGGAAGGAAGCCCCCTAAGACTCGCCCCTTAATTAAAGCAATTAAATGGCATAATAAACATAATTAAGCAAGACTAAGAAGAAGAATTATACCTTTGTTACGTGCTTCACTCCCGAAGAGCTCTTACTTCAAAATCCCGAAACTACGAGATCTCCAACGAATCGTACCCTCGAACCGACCCGAGCGTCCCAAGTCTTGAAGGTTAGTCAAGACCCCGACAAACAAAACTATGAGTTTTGCGAATCAAAGGTTTACTCTAATTACAAGAGTCGCCTTTTTAATTCCACTCAAGGTTGTATCTTAACAATGCCCATGCCCTTGGTATTTATAGGGAAGAGCACCCTTGATTTCCAATCTCCATCAATGTGGGAGAGTTGGTAAAATCAAAAATTTATTTAATTCCAAATTAAATAAATAATCAACTTAATCACATTGCGACAAGTGGCTGAATCACATGCTAATGAGTGATGGCCAAGGCTAGGTGGGGGGGGGGGGGGGGGGACACCATTTGCCTTGTTCCCTAAGGCCCTTGATTGGTCCCCACAAGCAAGCACAAAGCTGCCAGCATCCCAGCTAGCCAGTGCGTGCTGGTGTTGGGTTGTGCTTGTGCTGGTGCTGGTGCTTTGTGCCAGTGCCTAGCGCTGCTAGCACATCGTGCGGGCGCTGGCCCCAGCATCCCACCCACCACACACATCCCCGCTGCACCTCTCGCACACGCACATGCCTCGCACCATGTGCACCTGCCTCGCATCACGCACCAGCCTCGCACACACTCGCATGCTGCTGCTGCTGCGATGCCTTCCACGCACACGCACACGCACATAAGGCCTACCATGATGCTGTGCTTGTGCGAGGAGCCTGCGATGGTGCCTAGCACCCAGCCACGCAGTGCAATGCGAAGGCACGCATGTGCGCAGGCATGCTGCTATGATGATGCGATAGGCTAAGGCACAAGCACACGCACACACACACTGGCCTAGCCATGCGATGGTGCTGTGCTTGTGGTGCGATGGGCTGCGATGGTGCGCCTAGCCATGCTAGGTGCATGCTAGCTCGAACTAGCCTAGCATCCACATGGTTAGACCATTGTGGTGCTACGGCTACGCTCGTACTTGTCGGTTGTGATTTTGCGACGCTCGGCCTCGACGACCTAGGCTCGATATCCGACGTCTGTATTCGTAAAACTCTGTCGACTCATTAAATCCTTTCGGATTAATTCATCGTCTCGGATCGATGATTCGATTGGGTTCGACCCGAAGGGTTCAGTTAAGATTAAGTTGTAATGTCAATTGTACCTTGATATTACTGATCGGAAGCGGCCTCCGCTTAGGCATTTCGATCACTTGATCTTAATTAAGAATTAACTCTGTAATAATTTTGATCCCTCTATCAGAATGATACACTTTTTGGAAGGACACTATTCCTTTCTTTTAACAATCTGGAATGTAGTCAAGCTATCTAATCCAGTTGATATTTCATCCATGAAGAGTGTTTTCTTTAACCCCAAAATGAGTTCTCCTGCATTAGGTGAGATAGCATCAAAAGATTGCAAAGAAGTTCATATGTCATTAGAATAAAAAAAAAGTTGACAACTAGTAGAGTCAGTTGAATGAAAGAATAGACAACCTGAAGTAACTCTCTTTCTTTGACCAACCGAAACCCCTCGATTCATGTCATCACCAATCACTGTATCAACACATATATTAAGGCCGAGAACTTTGTGAAGGTAATCTTTTGCAATGTTGTGCGTTTTTCCACCAACTAATAACGCCTAGAGTACATGTCATCAAATAATTACACTATTCATAAATTGCTGAGCTTACTCTCTACGTAAGAGGCAGAGAACAAGGTCACTTCTAAAACACAACCTTCATATATGTATCTATTTCTGGGTTTGGATGTATATTTGTTTCTTTCTCTAATCAAATAAGTTCCTCCATATATCTTGCAAATCACATAACCAGACTCAATACTTAAAATTGCGAGAAAAGAAGATAACCAACTCAAAACTTCAAGCACATACTTGTTACTGTGTTCTTTGTTTAATATCGTCAAGGAAGAGTAATGTGTTCATTATTGGCGGTGTGATGTGTGATCTCATTAATTCATAGTTGATGCTTCTTTATTCCTTGCATATTACACTCAAGGATGTTACGTATGAGTTTTATTGGATTGATTTTAAGCACCACATTCCCAAATTTACATCTCTCTCACCTTATCACCCGAGCTTACCTTTTAAAAGTCATCTTGACTTTACTTGCAATTTGGTCCTTCTACCGGTGGAGGGTTAGATTTTGTGCAAGTCTTGACGAAGGTCATCAAATCGAAGTGAGGTATGAGCTAATATGGTTGAACATTCTTAGGGAAGGTTCAAGCTTGAGGAAAGGAAGCGGTAAGATTGGTTGGTTATTGAAGGGTGCTACAATTTATTGTTTCATTCATGTCATTGATTTGTGACACATATCTTGAGTCATGAAATAAAAGGATTTTGGTTTTCAATACATTACTCTAGGACAGTAAGAACTAGGGGTAAGCAAAGACCCAGGTACTAGACCCGGAACTGGTTAGGACCCAGCGAGTCCAGATCCGGAACCAGTTTTAAAATTTTTCGGACCTTGTTGAAACTGATTCCGATTTCGGGTCCTGGAAATTCGAACCGGTACCCACCGAGTACCTGGTTGTTTAATATGTTCTAAATTTTTTTTGTAAAACAACCTATCTCTTTCTCTCTCCTCCCTTTCCTCTTATTGCCCTTCATCAGTATTCACTAATCACTATAACCGATTCACCACCTCTCTCTTTCTCTCTCCTCTCTTTCCTCTTCCTCCACTATGATCTTCATTAAAATCGCCGCCTCTCGTTGCCCTTGATACCAGCAACCGACATTTTCACCTAGCATCCAGTCATCCACCATCCTCCACTTCCGTCCTCTCCCCGACGCTGGTAAGTCCTACTTCTCTTAATTCTTATTTTTTTTAAGTACAAATTGTTTCAGATCTATCGTTGTTTCAGATCTACTAGATGAATGGTTGTCAGTTGGACCACAAGTCGTTCGCCCATCTTTTATCGCCGCCTCGCCGCTAAGTACTCCACCCATCTTCTTTTTGAATGTATTCTATAAAGGGTGCAGAGGGCAGTGGTTGACTGGTTGGGGTATCGGAGTGGGGGTTGGGGTGTAGGGTTAAGGTCACAGATAGGGGGGAAGCGAAGGAGGAGGGGTGAGGGTTTCTTGGAAGGTTGAAGTTAGTGGTGTGGGTTGGGGTGAGCGGGGGTAGATTTAGGGTGCTCGGTTGGGTTTCGGGTGGTTTGGGGATGGGTGGGATGAAGATTGAAGATTCGGGTATCCGGTCTTGGAACCGGTTCCAATCGGTCTGGACAGGTTCCGAAATTCCTAGACCTGCTTCAACCGGTTTCGGGACCGGGTCCAAGATTTGGATACCTGGTACAACCGATTCCGGGACTGGGTCATGTGAACTTAACCGGGTACCCAGTTCCGCTCACCCTTACTAGGAACACAAACCACTGCAAGTAAAACAAATTAAAACACTATATAGATTCCAACTACATGCTACAATTTTATGAACTTGATTTGTATTGTTAGACCATGTTATATTCAACATAACTACCTTCAATCACCCCTGTCAGCACTAATTTAAAGTTGCATACTTTACCTGAAAAGGATTTGCTTGCACCTTAACCATCTAGCAGCAAAATCAAAAGTCCCCAATTATGAAAACCCCCAAAAATGAAAAATTAAACTCATAAAGATTCATATATGATTACAACTGCACAATTGTCGATAACTAAACTTACGTACTCATAGCCTTATATTTTACATCGAAACTGCCAAGGGTACAGAGTCAGTAATAATTTAAATTGATGCAAACTCTCTTTTTTTGAACATTTGTAAGGACAACATAAACAAACATCAACCTTATGATATCAACCCAACTCTTTTATATATATATATATATATATATATATATATATATATATATATATATATGTATATATATATATATATATATGTATATATATATATATATATATGTATATATATATATATATATATATATATATATATATATATATATATATATATATATATATATATATATATTTATTTATTTATTTATTTATTTATTTATTTATTTTATAGGGAAGTTCTATGTGGTGGCGTCAAGAATTCAACTTTTCCAACTCTCTTAAGTGGCACCAAGGTTTAGAAAAATTAACCATAGTGCCCTTTTATAGGTTTATGGGTAACTTGTTTAGTTAAAATGGTTAACCTATAATTTTTTTATTAAAAAACTATTTAAATTATATTTTAAAATAATAAAATTAAAAAAATTTTTTTAAAAAAAAGAACAAATTCCCAAAAATTCTCAGCCACCCCACAAACCCTAACCTTGCTGGAATCCGACCAGTTACCAACTCCCGACCACCGAAACTACCTCCCAGCCAATCCCCGACGTCCAAAACCACCTCCCAGCCAACTTCTGACCATTGAAACCACCTCCCATCCAACCCTTGACCACCGAAACCACCTCCCATCCAACCCCCGACCACCGAAACCACCAAAATTGGTCGACCTTCCCCAACCCCACCTGACCTTGTCCCGACCCCCAAAATAGCTACCCCGATCCCCAAAACAACTACGAAGTCCAAACCACCACCACCTCCACCGCAAAATCCTAAATTCAACTAGGTCATGTGGGGTTGTGGAAGGCCGGCTGGCTAGTTTGGTGGTTTCGGTGGTCGGGGTTTGGATGGGAGGTGTTTCGGTGGTCGCAAGTTGGTGGCTGGCCGGATTCTGGCAAAGTTAGGGTTTGTGGGGTGGCTGGGAATTTTTGGGAATTTTTTTGTTTTTGTTTTTTAATTTTATTATTTTATAATATACTTCCTCTGTTCTATTTATATTGCAACAATGGACTTTTTGCGGTATTCATCACTCTTGTTTTACCATATAATATGATTTATACATTAAGCAAAATCTAATCATGTAGGATCATGTTGGATTTTTCTCATAAAATACTTTCACAATATCAACTTTTTATAATTTTTACTCTTACACAATTATAGATATTTAGCATATAAAATGTGCTTTGGGATGCATAATTCCATCCTTGTTGCAATATTAGTAGAACGAAGGAAGTAATTTAAATAAGTTTTTAAGAAAAAAAATCAAAAAAATCAAAGGTTAACCATTTTCACTAAAAAAGTTAGCCATAAACCTAAAAAAGGGCACTATGGTTAATTTTTCTAAACCTTGGTGCCATTTAAGAGAGTTGGGAAAAAGTTCATCTTCCACGTAGAAAAGTTGAATTCATGAAGCCACCTATAGAATTTCCCTTTTTTATACAGTAAATCACTATTTCAATATCTGCCATTTATGATAGAATTGATCGTCAAAATTTCCTAACCCCGAATAATCTTTCATAACGTCACTTATTACATTTATTAGTTCAATATTCCACCTTAGAAGTAAAATGAGTAACCAAAATTTAAATTGAAATTAGCACATAAGTTCTTGCCCAAAAGAAGGTATCAAATGATAATGTTATGCGTTATAAATTTTCAAGCAAGTAATCAACACGACAATTAAATTTTAAGATTTTATTTCACTACCTTAATTCTCTTTCCTCCTTGGAGTCGACACCCGACTTTTTTTTTCTAATTCAATGGCAACTGCATCCCTAACCAAAGAAAACAAAATATAAGGGAAAAGTGAACCCTAGAAAATACTAGATAGTTAATATGGAACAAAAATGGCAGGATTTCAATATCTTCATGCCTATTCATAAAGATGATTTCACTAACTACAATTGAAACCCTCATCTGAAATTTGAATGAAAATCCTATTCCAAATAAACCTAGAAATAGTAGCAAGACTCTATCCAAGACCTAATTATTCAATATCTAGATGTCTATCTATACCAATTACACTTAATGCCAAATCTCAAGAATAACTTATCTATGAGTCTATGACTATTAAGGAAAAGCACTTTCATTATTTTCTCATAGGTAATCAAAAATTAATTGCCCAAATGATAACCCATACAACAATCACATGACAAAGGGAAATTTCATGAAACATGAGAAACCATGGGTGATCAATCATGTCTTAAAAGAATTTTCCTTCCAGAAATTCAAGCAAGTTTACAAACAAGGCCCACATAACCTAAAACTAATAAAATATTTGGCATCGTTTTTGGTTTTCAGTTTTCTGTTTTTTTTTTAAAAACAAAAAACAAAAGACAAGAAACAAGAAACAAGAAAAAGATGTTTTCACTTTTTTATTATCAGTTTTTAAAATTATCATGATTTTAATAAGTTTGACTAATTTTTGATTCATTATATGACATATATCATATGATTTTGAAAAACAGAAAACCACAGCAATGCCAAACGAGCCCTAAGTTAGTTGATTTTATTTACAACAAGGCCTGCAAATTAACGAATTAGAGAATCGACGAAACACATATATCAAAGCTATCAGAGACAATTAGAGAAACAACAGAAGTTGATAAGAAAAAATCAAATCCTGGAACGTACCTTAAGTCCAGGAGTTAGTTCATTAAAAATAATGGCAAATGGTGTTAAGTTATGCAGAGTATCAACTCTACATTATAAGGGTTTGTTTGGCCAAGCTTCTGAAAACCAATTTATGTTTCTTAGAATTCTCCTTCATAGAAATAGTTCTCCAGAACACTTAGGAGAAATAATTGTGTTTGTCAATAAAATCTTAAAAGTACTTTAGAGATATTAAATCAGTTTTTATATTGTTTGGCCCAATATATATGGTATAACTCTAGCAAATATTTTTTTTTAAAAAAAAAAAAGTTTAAGTCATAACGATATGATATTTTAACAAAAAAAAATGTCAAGGCATACCTGCAACAACTTAATATGTAATTCATCTATAAGGGAGCGTAACTCAACATTCCACCAGCAATTTGTCAAGGCATACCGGCAACAATTTCATTATATCCATGCCAGATCTAGATTCTTTCTTCTCATTCATGACCTTATTAAGTCTCCCCTACAAGTACGAAAAAATTAATTTGTCTTATTGTCCTCAACTTTAGGTCCTACATAGTTAAGTTATATAGCAATACTAGCATGAAACTCCATTCTTTCAAACACAAACAATACTTGTAATATTATGTACTCTTTCTCTCACTCCACTTCATTTCATGCAGTTGTAGAGTTTTGACTTGCTTTTGACGGAAAAAAACAACAAAAATCGGCACAAGAAAAGGGCTTGATTATAAGAAGCAGCGGGTCCTCCTTCCAGGATTCTAATCTGGTTGGCAATAAACCATTTTCTGGAATTCATCTTTCTCCTATTACAACTTCTCAATTATCCTTTAAATGCAGCTCTTGCCTTGACTTCCTAAGCATATGAAAAGCAAATATCAACACAATTGCAAGCAAACTTTAGCAAACAAAATCAATTCAATAGCATAATCATATATTAGCAAGCTCCCAACGTGCCAGCAAGCACAAGCCCTTTGCACATGCTCATCTAGATTTGTACAACACCATACTTACTTACTCAGTAGGCTTTTTCAAGACCAAATCACCTTCCTGTCGGGCAAAATAGCCACAAATATAAGCACCACACTACCATAGTATCATTTCCAAACCAAAGATCACCAGTGCAATATGAAAATCTATAAAAAGTTAGAAGCACTACACATAAGATTTTCATATGTTATTATCTTGCTGAATTGCATGGATCTTATCAACTTGTTCTTATTTGTGTTGGGAAAACAAATAGAAGCACTACACATAAGATTTTCAGCATGGATCTTGCTCTATTTTCATAAGATTTCCTCCGAGCAGGTACTTTTTGTATCAGGATGAATTTGTGTTGGGAAAGTAATTAGGAGAAGAGGCTTTTAGATTTGTTTATAAGGTTTCTTTAGCTGTTTTATTTGGTTCAAAATATTATACGGGATTTGATTGAAAATAAAAGAAATTGGATGAAAAGCTGTTTTTATAAAATATTCACTCTCCTTTTCTCTCAAAATTGGAGGAAATTGACAAGAAAAAGAAAATTAAAATCTGTCAAATTAAAAAAATCTAATTTATTTAATTTTTTATTTCCTCCAATATGATAATTTTCCCCCCCAATACTAATATTTCCCTCAATTGTACAAAAACCCACTAGGCCACTAGTAAGAAAATATAAATGTGCACCGGTTATAAAAAATCGGTGCATAAGGGATTTTTCATTTTGTACCATTGTATTTTAGACTTTTCCATTTGGTATCCAATTTTTATTTTTAGTAAAGAATAAGTCAAAATTATTACAATTGTACCATGTAGAATAAAAATAAAAATTAAATATAATGGTACCAAATGAAAAATCCTTTAAATAAAAGAGTAACTGCACCGATTTCGTATTGAATCGGTTCAAAATCGGCGCGAACTTGTGCCAATGGCACCGGTTCAGACCGGTGTGAATTTAAAAAAAGCGTGCTTTTTTCTTTTTCTTTCCTTCTAACACTCTTTTCCTCGTCTCTCTTCTCTCTCTCTTGCTCTCTCTCCTCACAGATTCTCTCTCCACGCTAGCTTCCCACCTTGAAAACTAACACTTCGCAGGCGCTGGCAGGTGTTATCTGCTCCTTACTAGGTTTTTCTCTCCCTTTTTTTTATTTTCGTATGATTTGGGTTTTGATTTCGATTTCATTGAGTTCTAGGGTTATAATTTTGGATTTTGTAATGTGGTTGCTGTGTTTGGGTTTGAGTTTGTATGTGAAATTTGATTTTGAGTTCGATTTCGTCCCTCTTGTTAGAAGATAATTAAGTTTTTTATTTTCGGAAACCACTTTTTGATTGTTCTTGTGATTTAGATATCTAGGTATGTTCACTTAGTTCAGATTATGGGTTTGATTGGGTTTTAGTAGCTGGAATCAGATCTAGGAGTATCTGAAATTGCATTAAAAAAAATATGTGCAATTACCATTTTTGATCCTAGAGAAACTTAAATTTTCTCATTTTGTAGTTATTGAATGCATTTGGAATCAGGAGATTTGTAAAGGAAGCAGGCTACAGTTTTGTGTTGCTTGTAATGAGATTGTAATGATTATATTCTCATGTTTGACATGGTTAAAGGTTATAATGCTTGAAATTTTAAATAGCCTGATGTATCACCTATAGGTTGAACATCTTTAGTCCTTTGAAATAGGCTCAATTTGGAAACAAGAATGCAGATAATTGAGGAGTTACTGGTTGCTATCAGTACAATTGAAAGTTTGAGAGGTAAGTCTTGGAATTTAGAAGGGTAGTAACCGTTCTGCTTCTATACTTATCTGTATAGCTAATACAATTTTTTCTTATGCTCGGAATTGTTGCCTCCCTTCTCCCTTTCTACTTTACTCTCCTTATTTTCACGATCCTTGCTTGCTTTTTTGGACTTTATGTAACAATGGTAAAGTTCTCTGGTTTTGTTTGGGCGATTAGGTATTTGAGATTTTGAATTAGTTGCTCAGAAAATAGTGGTTGATAATAATGCTTTAAATCATGTTCGCATGAGTTGTTCTTTATCATTCTTAAGTACGTACGTAGTTAGAAATGTTGGATTTTTTTTAGTCTTACTGATATGGGCTAAATTCGTACTTTTAGGTGCTACTATGGAACCATTTGGGTCTTTTGTGTCTCAGCTATTTTCTTGCTGGGGAGATCTAGATTTAAGCTATCCAATGGATTATACATTGCAGTTGCTGCCAGGCTGCACAAGCAGGCTTTATTAGTGGATGTACTTAAAGCATTATGGAGGGCAGGTTATTTCTATAAATCATACTTGATCATCTTCATGGGGCTGGAAATGTATTTCTAGCCACCCAAAGAGCTTTTATTTGCGTTTTTGAAGTCTTGCAGCTTCTTAAGTTCTTCTAAGATCACTGACATGTATGTCTTGATCAGACTTTGATGTACACCAACTCTTGATTTGTCAAGTGCACGTCGTCACTACAACAGGTATGAGCATTTCAATAATAGCATCTAAACATCAAGCTATACAATTGAGTTCTTCACCATTCTTGGAGGGTTCATTAGCTCTCTACTATGTCTTTTCTTCTTTATAGTGAGTTGGGGATTTATTTTTTCATTTGTTTGAGCTCGAGTTCTAATAATTCTATAAGGTATTTTGTCTTGCATGTGACTGAATTTTAGCTTGATTAGTAATTTGTGCTTTTGTTTGTTTGTTTTCTATTGCAGTTCGTTGTGAATCCAGAATAAAGGTAGAGAAATGCCGACTTTACTATCTTTGCCTCCGAGGGTAATAATCTTTCAACTGACCCATTTTGAAATTTTAGCTGCAAATATTGTGTTTTAGGTCAACAGAAATTTATTTTGGTTTGGGTACAATAAATATTTTGGTTTGAAAGCTCTAATGTCTCTATCGTTGTTTGCAAATATCCTATGTTATTAGGCTATAAGCAGAATCAATCTTTCTATTGTTTCCTTTTGTCTTTCTGTGATTACAATCTTAAACCTTATGTTTCCTTTATTGCAATAAATCATTGAAGATTCATCCTTGAGTTTTGATTGGATATTAGAACCTTGGTTGTCTTTGCTGATGTTAATAGTTTTATAGGCTTGTAAATAAGAACAGAAGACGGGAATGATATTTATATGTATGTTGCTATTTTAAATGAAGAAATTCATGATGATATAACTAATGCGACTGGTTGCTAACTCTGGAATTAGCTCCTTATATGTTGCTATTTTAAAATTGAATACATAATGCTTCTACACAAGGTGCCTTGACAGGTCGTGTTTTAGTTTTGCGAGCACGAGCTCTATGGCCTGCGAGGCTGCTACTGCAGCTGTCGCCTTGCCAAGGTTGCAACTATTGCAGCCCTGTCGAGGCTGCTGCTGCAGCTGGCCTAGAAAGGTTGCAGCTGCTGCTGCCCTGCAGAGGCTGCTGTTGCAGCTGCCTTGGCAAGACTGCAGCTGCTACTACTCTTCTGAGGCTGCTACCACTGTGTACCTCGCACCTCAAAGCACCTGTTATGCAAAGGGACTTTTCATTGTTCTATGTCTGTATGTTAGCTTAGTTTTTTATGCTTTGTATGGGTTGCCTTATGTTACCACCTCACTAATCAATTTTTTCTTTCAAATCCCAATTTAAGTTAACTTGGGTGTTCAATAAAATTTTCATTTATCATTTCAGAATTGTGTTTCTACTACTTATCCAAGTTTTTCTTTCGATTACGCCCACTACACGCTGCATTTCTCTTCTTTGCTTTTGCTTATGTATTGCTGTTCTGCTACTATGCTGCTGCTGTTCTGCTATTTTGGTCATTGTAACTAGGCTTGCTGATGTAAAATAAAGGGTTGAATATGGACTTTATCATGCAATGATTCTCGTTGCCTAACAACCTTAATCAATGGTGCATTCAAAGTCCTACAATACCTCCCAAACAAACACACAGACAACCCAAGTAGACCAAGAACGTAGTTCTTGATTTTCTGATGGGCCTGAATGATGCGCTTGGCCTGACTTATATCACTATCCAACAATTGATGTAATGCAAGGAAATGATAACCTTGATTACAAACTTCCGGCGAGAATCCAAGTTTCCACGTAACCCTTCAAACTCTCCGGTCAAGTTGTCCCACAACTTGATGAAGTTTACACAAAAACTTCACAAAATAGAAAAATAAACTTTGCTCTGAAAAATACCTCTCTTATTGATTCATTCAAACATGCTTGATTACATGAGAAACTAAGTATTTATAGAGTTTGTTATCTCAACTAGCCGTTACAAAGACTCCTAAATACACGTGGAGTTAGTTAGAAAAAAACAGAATACAACAAAGGCCAAACACTTGGACAAAAATAATGCCCTTTAATTTCTTCTGACCAGCCTTCCTTCTCCGTTCCATCTAGTCTTCCTGGTGGATTATTAGAGTGACTCAAGGGCCTCTATGTCTAGGTCCATGTAAAGAGATGCCGTCCCAACCTTTCCCTTGGTCCAGGCAGCCCTGGTCTGTGCTCAGATGGTCCGTCAAAGTCTGCTGGTCACCAGGTTCTCCTGTTGTTTTGTTCTTGCTGTCTGGGGGTTCTCTTGGGTCCCATGAGCTGGTTTCTGTGGGTTCTTTGCTTCCCTTAGCCTCCTTGAGTATTCCTTGCCTCCTTCCAGACATGTGGGCCTCATTATTGCTGTTCATTTGTTTATTTGGCGTCGATGTCAAACCATTGGTGCTTGTTCGATCCTGGGTGATCTTGGTGAGGTCTTTGTTGCTTGATGTTTTTACATCAACTCCTCCCCCTTGGATAAGAATTGTCCCCAATTCTTCGTCTTATTGGTGTAAGGTTAGATCTCCTATATTGAAGATAGGAGATATGTTATGCTCAGGGGGTAGTTGGATCTCAAAGGCATTATCTCCATACTTTTTCAGAACAGAGTATGGGCCTATGGCTCTGGGTTGGAGCTTGTTTTTTCTTAGGTGTGGGAATCTGTTTTTTCTGAGATATACCCATACTTGGTCTCCTTCCTTGATTGGTTGTCGTGCCTTTAAGTGTTTGTCTGCTTGCTTTTTGTATTTTCTGTTGGCTTCTTCCAAGTTGGCATGCACTTGTTGATGGATTGCTTCTATCTGTTGGATTAATTCCTCTGCTTCTACTTGCTTGCTGTCACAAAGAGGCAAATCAATTAGTGAAGTAGGAAGTAAAGGGTTAGTGCCATATACACACTCAAAAGGGGTGTGCTTTGTGGAACAGCTAGGAGCCCTGTTGTAAGCAAACTCAGCATAGCACAATTTCAAATCCCATTCCCTGATGTCCTTAGTCACCAAAGCCCTCAGTATAGTACCCAAAGTTCTGTTGGTCACTTCAGTCTGACCATCAGTTTGGGGGTGGTAGGCTGTACTAAACAACAGTTTAGTGCCTAGCATCCTCCACAACGTTTTCCAAAAATGACTCAAAAACTTGCTGTCTCGATCAGACACAATAGTTTTAGGAATACCATGTAACCTAACTACTTCAGCAAAATACAACTTGGCAATGTTTTGTGCATCATCTGTTTTATTGCAAGCTATGAAGTGTGACATTTTAGAAAACCTATCCACCACTACCATAATGGCATCTTTCCCTCTTCTAGTCTTAGGTAGGGCTACCATGAAATCCATGCTTACATGCTCCCATGGCCTTTGAGCTACAGGTAAGGGAAGGTATTCTCCCTTGTGAAAGGTCACCTTGGCCTTAAGGCAAGTCTCACACTTTAGCACATGTTTTCCCACTGTGCCAAGCATTTTTGGCCAAAAGAAATGCTTAGCTAACATGTCCAAGGTCTTCTTAATTCCATAATGCCCTGCTATGCTACCCTCATGCACTTCCTTTACTAAGATAGTTCTAAGGGGTATCTTGGGGATGCATAGCTTATTTCCTCTGAACAAGAACCCTTGGTGTATACTAAACAGGCCTTGTGGTGTGGTACTGCACAGCCTATATATGTCAGCAAAATCAGGGCATGTGGGGTACTGTTCTTTGATAAATTCAAATCCCAAAATTTTAGAACCTAATATCCCAAGCATGCTATACTTTCTACTTAATGCATCTGCAATGACATTGGTCTTTCCCACCTTATACCTAGCTGAAAAATCAAAAGTCTGCATGAATTCCACCCACCTAGCATGTCTACTACTTAACTTGTGTTGGCTATTTATGTATTTCAGGGCTTCATGGTCTGTGTGTAGCACAAAGGGCTGTATCCTTAGGTAATGGGACCAGTGATCAAAAGCTCTGATGATGGCATAGAATTCTTTGTCATAGGTGGAATAATTGAGTCTACTGTTATTTAGCTTTTCATTTTTGAGTCTTTTTCATTGTTTCTTTTTTTCATATTAATTCATTTTGAGTCTAGTTTTTGGTAAGCCTTTTTTTGTAGTCAGGAGGGTTGTGGAAAAAAAGATGCGCAAGTGTTTTTCACCAAAGGTCACAGAAATAATTCATACTGTAGGTGTGTAGTGAAATTTGATTTGTGATCAAACCACACAATATTTTTGCGTAATTTCAATTCTGAGTGTTTGTAGACATCTTTAGCTGTGTTGTCACCAATTTTCATCATCATTGGAGTTGGTTTGATTGGGTTCACAGTAGTGAAGGTCGAACACACAGATTCTGAATTTGTAGTGTTTGTTTCTGTTGATTTCTGTTTTGTGCACACCGAAATTCCAAAACCTCGTGTCTTTTCTTTTCTTTTTCTTTTCACCCTTTATTGAGTCTAGAAGATGACATTAACAAAGTTAAGCATGGACAAATGTGGAGCATTTGATAAACCAGAACATGAACAAGCCTTAGTTGTATTGGGCGTTAGTTCAGCAAACCATGGAGTATGTAGAATTGAGGACAATTCTTTTTCCAAGAAGGAGGAGTTGATGCAAATGCATCAAGTGTTAGGTTGCGGGACAAGGATGTTTTGGGAACAAGGAAGCACCTAGGAACAGCATCACGCACATGGACATGGGAACAACATGGAAATGGGAACAGCTCTTGGTTCAGAACAGGACAGCAGCAAACTAGCGACCAGGCCACCTTGCACGACACGTGGAGACCAAACCGGTGTATCCTTGACCTGGGTTAAAGTGGTAATGGAATCTTGGTACATGGAACTTCATGCCTTGGCCCAAGAACATCACTATGCATCATGGATAACCCACTGAAATGTGACGTGAAGGTCAGCCACTCAGCAGGTCATACAAATCAGAACAGAACAAAGTGTTCTGGCCAGCTGACCTAGCACGCGTTGTCTAGATCGTGTTTCATGGTATCTTGTGCCACCAAGGGTAGGAATGGAATCTCTACACTAGGAACTTGCTATCAAGGTCCTAAAACCACTCTAAAGATCCACGAGGAGGCCTAGAAGCTGAGCTGAAGGAGGGCTGCTCGACAATATGATAGTTCAGATTTGTTTAAGTGTTTTGCTTGTTTTATCTATTCTGTTTTGTCCACGTGTATTAAGTGCCTCATCTTGTAACGGCTAGTTTAGATGCAAAACTCTATAAATACATAGCCTCACCCATGTAATAGGACGTTCATGTATGTTGTCATGTGATCAATCAATAGAGAGGTATTTCAGAAATGGATTTTCTGTTTTCTTCTTCGAAGTTGGAGGCAACTTCATCAAAGGCTACGGAGTATCCTTTGATCCTTAGAGCGTTAAGAGTTGTGGAGCAACCTTGATACTTTAAGGAAACCTCGAGTGCAAGGTCTGGAAGGCTTTGTACATATCAGTTTAGAGTCGATCATAGAGGAGGGTCACAGGTGATCAACATCAGAAAATCAAGAACGGAGTTCTTGGTGCTGTTTGTGGTTGTTTCGTGTCCTTTGCATGGTCATTTGTAGTTTTTATGAGTTGCTTCCGCACAACTTTAATCCTTGCATAACCAAGGCCCTAATCAGCCCTTGATTACGCATCAAATTGGTATCAGAGCCATTTTGCGAAAGGGACAAGGTACGCACAGAAGGAACGTTTTTCAGTTCTGTCAGTTTTTGGGGTTTGAAACGTGATTGATTTGGAGGACTGTTTGATGTTATTTTTCAAAACTGTTTTTGCACCATATTCTTCATTGATTTGGTGAACTTTGGGCGTTGGAATTAATGGATTTGGTGGAGTAACGAAGGAGATATGCATTATTCTTCACAGTCTGCGCACAATTGATCAGTTCTGTGCATTGTGGTAAGTTGTCTTCGAAAACCTATCAAGATTCTTTCCTTTGGCCTTCATTTTCCGTCACATTATCAATCACTATCCTATAATCATTAAACCATATCATTTTTTCACTTTCTCTTACGTTTTATAGGTTTCTTGAGTAACCCATTCATTGTGTTGAATACAAAATACAGAATAGCTGAATTTTTTTTAGTCTTCTGTATTTTATTTTTTTCATCCTTCATTTTTGAGTCTTTTTCATTGTTTCTTTTTTTCATATTAATTCATTTTGAGTCTAGTTTTTGGTAAGCCTTTTTTTGTAGTCAGGAGGGTTGTGGAAAAAAAGATGCGCAAGTGTTTTTCACCAAAGGTCACAGAAATAATTCATACTGTAGGTGTGTAGTGAAATTTGATTTGTGATCAAACCACACAATATTTTTGCGTAATTTCAATTCTGAGTGTTTGTAGACATCTTTAGCTGTGTTGTCACCAATTTTCATCATCATTGGAGTTGGTTTGATTGGGTTCACAGTAGTGAAGGTCGAACACACAGATTCTGAATTTGTAGTGTTTGTTTCTGTTGATTTCTGTTTTGTGCACACCGAAATTCCAAAACCTCGTGTCTTTTCTTTTCTTTTTCTTTTCACCCTTTATTGAGTCTAGAAGATGACATTAACAAAGTTAAGCATGGACAAATGTGGAGCATTTGATAAACCAGAACATGAACAAGCCTTAGTTGTATTGGGCGTTAGTTCAGCAAACCATGGAGTATGTAGAATTGAGGACAATTCTTTTTCCAAGAAGGAGGAGTTGATGCAAATGCATCAAGTGTTAGGTTGCGGGACAAGGATGTTTTGGGAACAAGGAAGCACCTAGGAACAGCATCACGCACATGGACATGGGAACAACATGGAAATGGGAACAGCTCTTGGTTCAGAACAGGACAGCAGCAAACTAGCGACCAGGCCACCTTGCACGACACGTGGAGACCAAACCGGTGTATCCTTGACCTGGGTTAAAGTGGTAATGGAATCTTGGTACATGGAACTTCATGCCTTGGCCCAAGAACATCACTATGCATCATGGATAACCCACTGAAATGTGACGTGAAGGTCAGCCACTCAGCAGGTCATACAAATCAGAACAGAACAAAGTGTTCTGGCCAGCTGACCTAGCACGCGTTGTCTAGATCGTGTTTCATGGTATCTTGTGCCACCAAGGGTAGGAATGGAATCTCTACACTAGGAACTTGCTATCAAGGTCCTAAAACCACTCTAAAGATCCACGAGGAGGCCTAGAAGCTGAGCTGAAGGAGGGCTGCTCGACAATATGATAGTTCAGATTTGTTTAAGTGTTTTGCTTGTTTTATCTATTCTGTTTTGTCCACGTGTATTAAGTGCCTCATCTTGTAACGGCTAGTTTAGATGCAAAACTCTATAAATACATAGCCTCACCCATGTAATAGGACGTTCATGTATGTTGTCATGTGATCAATCAATAGAGAGGTATTTCAGAAATGGATTTTCTGTTTTCTTCTTCGAAGTTGGAGGCAACTTCATCAAAGGCTACGGAGTATCCTTTGATCCTTAGAGCGTTAAGAGTTGTGGAGCAACCTTGATACTTTAAGGAAACCTCGAGTGCAAGGTCTGGAAGGCTTTGTACATATCAGTTTAGAGTCGATCATAGAGGAGGGTCACAGGTGATCAACATCAGAAAATCAAGAACGGAGTTCTTGGTGCTGTTTGTGGTTGTTTCGTGTCCTTTGCATGGTCATTTGTAGTTTTTATGAGTTGCTTCCGCACAACTTTAATCCTTGCATAACCAAGGCCCTAATCAGCCCTTGATTACGCATCAAATTGGTATCAGAGCCATTTTGCGAAAGGGACAAGGTACGCACAGAAGGAACGTTTTTCAGTTCTGTCAGTTTTTGGGGTTTGAAACGTGATTGATTTGGAGGACTGTTTGATGTTATTTTTCAAAACTGTTTTTGCACCATATTCTTCATTGATTTGGTGAACTTTGGGCGTTGGAATTAATGGATTTGGTGGAGTAACGAAGGAGATATGCATTATTCTTCACAGTCTGCGCACAATTGATCAGTTCTGTGCATTGTGGTAAGTTGTCTTCGAAAACCTATCAAGATTCTTTCCTTTGGCCTTCATTTTCCGTCACATTATCAATCACTATCCTATAATCATTAAACCATATCATTTTTTCACTTTCTCTTACGTTTTATAGGTTTCTTGAGTAACCCATTCATTGTGTTGAATACAAAATACAGAATAGCTGAATTTTTTTTAGTCTTCTGTATTTTATTTTTTTCATCCTTCATTTTTGAGTCTTTTTCATTGTTTCTTTTTTTCATATTAATTCATTTTGAGTCTAGTTTTTGGTAAGCCTTTTTTTGTAGTCAGGAGGGTTGTGGAAAAAAAGATGCGCAAGTGTTTTTCACCAAAGGTCACAGAAATAATTCATACTGTAGGTGTGTAGTGAAATTTGATTTGTGATCAAACCACACAATATTTTTGCGTAATTTCAATTCTGAGTGTTTGTAGACATCTTTAGCTGTGTTGTCACCAATTTTCATCATCATTGGAGTTGGTTTGATTGGGTTCACAGTAGTGAAGGTCGAACACACAGATTCTGAATTTGTAGTGTTTGTTTCTGTTGATTTCTGTTTTGTGCACACCGAAATTCCAAAACCTCGTGTCTTTTCTTTTCTTTTTCTTTTCACCCTTTATTGAGTCTAGAAGATGACATTAACAAAGTTAAGCATGGACAAATGTGGAGCATTTGATAAACCAGAACATGAACAAGCCTTAGTTGTATTGGGCGTTAGTTCAGCAAACCATGGAGTATGTAGAATTGAGGACAATTCTTTTTCCAAGAAGGAGGAGTTGATGCAAATGCATCAAGTGTTAGGTTGCGGGACAAGGATGTTTTGGGAACAAGGAAGCACCTAGGAACAGCATCACGCACATGGACATGGGAACAACATGGAAATGGGAACAGCTCTTGGTTCAGAACAGGACAGCAGCAAACTAGCGACCAGGCCACCTTGCACGACACGTGGAGACCAAACCGGTGTATCCTTGACCTGGGTTAAAGTGGTAATGGAATCTTGGTACATGGAACTTCATGCCTTGGCCCAAGAACATCACTATGCATCATGGATAACCCACTGAAATGTGACGTGAAGGTCAGCCACTCAGCAGGTCATACAAATCAGAACAGAACAAAGTGTTCTGGCCAGCTGACCTAGCACGCGTTGTCTAGATCGTGTTTCATGGTATCTTGTGCCACCAAGGGTAGGAATGGAATCTCTACACTAGGAACTTGCTATCAAGGTCCTAAAACCACTCTAAAGATCCACGAGGAGGCCTAGAAGCTGAGCTGAAGGAGGGCTGCTCGACAATATGATAGTTCAGATTTGTTTAAGTGTTTTGCTTGTTTTATCTATTCTGTTTTGTCCACGTGTATTAAGTGCCTCATCTTGTAACGGCTAGTTTAGATGCAAAACTCTATAAATACATAGCCTCACCCATGTAATAGGACGTTCATGTATGTTGTCATGTGATCAATCAATAGAGAGGTATTTCAGAAATGGATTTTCTGTTTTCTTCTTCGAAGTTGGAGGCAACTTCATCAAAGGCTACGGAGTATCCTTTGATCCTTAGAGCGTTAAGAGTTGTGGAGCAACCTTGATACTTTAAGGAAACCTCGAGTGCAAGGTCTGGAAGGCTTTGTACATATCAGTTTAGAGTCGATCATAGAGGAGGGTCACAGGTGATCAACATCAGAAAATCAAGAACGGAGTTCTTGGTGCTGTTTGTGGTTGTTTCGTGTCCTTTGCATGGTCATTTGTAGTTTTTATGAGTTGCTTCCGCACAACTTTAATCCTTGCATAACCAAGGCCCTAATCAGCCCTTGATTACGCATCAAATTGGTATCAGAGCCATTTTGCGAAAGGGACAAGGTACGCACAGAAGGAACGTTTTTCAGTTCTGTCAGTTTTTGGGGTTTGAAACGTGATTGATTTGGAGGACTGTTTGATGTTATTTTTCAAAACTGTTTTTGCACCATATTCTTCATTGATTTGGTGAACTTTGGGCGTTGGAATTAATGGATTTGGTGGAGTAACGAAGGAGATATGCATTATTCTTCACAGTCTGCGCACAATTGATCAGTTCTGTGCATTGTGGTAAGTTGTCTTCGAAAACCTATCAAGATTCTTTCCTTTGGCCTTCATTTTCCGTCACATTATCAATCACTATCCTATAATCATTAAACCATATCATTTTTTCACTTTCTCTTACGTTTTATAGGTTTCTTGAGTAACCCATTCATTGTGTTGAATACAAAATACAGAATAGCTGAATTTTTTTTAGTCTTCTGTATTTTATTTTTTTCATCCTTCATTTTTGAGTCTTTTTCATTGTTTCTTTTTTTCATATTAATTCATTTTGAGTCTAGTTTTTGGTAAGCCTTTTTTTGTAGTCAGGAGGGTTGTGGAAAAAAAGATGCGCAAGTGTTTTTCACCAAAGGTCACAGAAATAATTCATACTGTAGGTGTGTAGTGAAATTTGATTTGTGATCAAACCACACAATATTTTTGCGTAATTTCAATTCTGAGTGTTTGTAGACATCTTTAGCTGTGTTGTCACCAATTTTCATCATCATTGGAGTTGGTTTGATTGGGTTCACAGTAGTGAAGGTCGAACACACAGATTCTGAATTTGTAGTGTTTGTTTCTGTTGATTTCTGTTTTGTGCACACCGAAATTCCAAAACCTCGTGTCTTTTCTTTTCTTTTTCTTTTCACCCTTTATTGAGTCTAGAAGATGACATTAACAAAGTTAAGCATGGACAAATGTGGAGCATTTGATAAACCAGAACATGAACAAGCCTTAGTTGTATTGGGCGTTAGTTCAGCAAACCATGGAGTATGTAGAATTGAGGACAATTCTTTTTCCAAGAAGGAGGAGTTGATGCAAATGCATCAAGTGTTAGGTTGCGGGACAAGGATGTTTTGGGAACAAGGAAGCACCTAGGAACAGCATCACGCACATGGACATGGGAACAACATGGAAATGGGAACAGCTCTTGGTTCAGAACAGGACAGCAGCAAACTAGCGACCAGGCCACCTTGCACGACACGTGGAGACCAAACCGGTGTATCCTTGACCTGGGTTAAAGTGGTAATGGAATCTTGGTACATGGAACTTCATGCCTTGGCCCAAGAACATCACTATGCATCATGGATAACCCACTGAAATGTGACGTGAAGGTCAGCCACTCAGCAGGTCATACAAATCAGAACAGAACAAAGTGTTCTGGCCAGCTGACCTAGCACGCGTTGTCTAGATCGTGTTTCATGGTATCTTGTGCCACCAAGGGTAGGAATGGAATCTCTACACTAGGAACTTGCTATCAAGGTCCTAAAACCACTCTAAAGATCCACGAGGAGGCCTAGAAGCTGAGCTGAAGGAGGGCTGCTCGACAATATGATAGTTCAGATTTGTTTAAGTGTTTTGCTTGTTTTATCTATTCTGTTTTGTCCACGTGTATTAAGTGCCTCATCTTGTAACGGCTAGTTTAGATGCAAAACTCTATAAATACATAGCCTCACCCATGTAATAGGACGTTCATGTATGTTGTCATGTGATCAATCAATAGAGAGGTATTTCAGAAATGGATTTTCTGTTTTCTTCTTCGAAGTTGGAGGCAACTTCATCAAAGGCTACGGAGTATCCTTTGATCCTTAGAGCGTTAAGAGTTGTGGAGCAACCTTGATACTTTAAGGAAACCTCGAGTGCAAGGTCTGGAAGGCTTTGTACATATCAGTTTAGAGTCGATCATAGAGGAGGGTCACAGGTGATCAACATCAGAAAATCAAGAACGGAGTTCTTGGTGCTGTTTGTGGTTGTTTCGTGTCCTTTGCATGGTCATTTGTAGTTTTTATGAGTTGCTTCCGCACAACTTTAATCCTTGCATAACCAAGGCCCTAATCAGCCCTTGATTACGCATCAAATTGGTATCAGAGCCATTTTGCGAAAGGGACAAGGTACGCACAGAAGGAACGTTTTTCAGTTCTGTCAGTTTTTGGGGTTTGAAACGTGATTGATTTGGAGGACTGTTTGATGTTATTTTTCAAAACTGTTTTTGCACCATATTCTTCATTGATTTGGTGAACTTTGGGCGTTGGAATTAATGGATTTGGTGGAGTAACGAAGGAGATATGCATTATTCTTCACAGTCTGCGCACAATTGATCAGTTCTGTGCATTGTGGTAAGTTGTCTTCGAAAACCTATCAAGATTCTTTCCTTTGGCCTTCATTTTCCGTCACATTATCAATCACTATCCTATAATCATTAAACCATATCATTTTTTCACTTTCTCTTACGTTTTATAGGTTTCTTGAGTAACCCATTCATTGTGTTGAATACAAAATACAGAATAGCTGAATTTTTTTTAGTCTTCTGTATTTTATTTTTTTCATCCTTCATTTTTGAGTCTTTTTCATTGTTTCTTTTTTTCATATTAATTCATTTTGAGTCTAGTTTTTGGTAAGCCTTTTTTTGTAGTCAGGAGGGTTGTGGAAAAAAAGATGCGCAAGTGTTTTTCACCAAAGGTCACAGAAATAATTCATACTGTAGGTGTGTAGTGAAATTTGATTTGTGATCAAACCACACAATATTTTTGCGTAATTTCAATTCTGAGTGTTTGTAGACATCTTTAGCTGTGTTGTCACCAATTTTCATCATCATTGGAGTTGGTTTGATTGGGTTCACAGTAGTGAAGGTCGAACACACAGATTCTGAATTTGTAGTGTTTGTTTCTGTTGATTTCTGTTTTGTGCACACCGAAATTCCAAAACCTCGTGTCTTTTCTTTTCTTTTTCTTTTCACCCTTTATTGAGTCTAGAAGATGACATTAACAAAGTTAAGCATGGACAAATGTGGAGCATTTGATAAACCAGAACATGAACAAGCCTTAGTTGTATTGGGCGTTAGTTCAGCAAACCATGGAGTATGTAGAATTGAGGACAATTCTTTTTCCAAGAAGGAGGAGTTGATGCAAATGCATCAAGTGTTAGGTTGCGGGACAAGGATGTTTTGGGAACAAGGAAGCACCTAGGAACAGCATCACGCACATGGACATGGGAACAACATGGAAATGGGAACAGCTCTTGGTTCAGAACAGGACAGCAGCAAACTAGCGACCAGGCCACCTTGCACGACACGTGGAGACCAAACCGGTGTATCCTTGACCTGGGTTAAAGTGGTAATGGAATCTTGGTACATGGAACTTCATGCCTTGGCCCAAGAACATCACTATGCATCATGGATAACCCACTGAAATGTGACGTGAAGGTCAGCCACTCAGCAGGTCATACAAATCAGAACAGAACAAAGTGTTCTGGCCAGCTGACCTAGCACGCGTTGTCTAGATCGTGTTTCATGGTATCTTGTGCCACCAAGGGTAGGAATGGAATCTCTACACTAGGAACTTGCTATCAAGGTCCTAAAACCACTCTAAAGATCCACGAGGAGGCCTAGAAGCTGAGCTGAAGGAGGGCTGCTCGACAATATGATAGTTCAGATTTGTTTAAGTGTTTTGCTTGTTTTATCTATTCTGTTTTGTCCACGTGTATTAAGTGCCTCATCTTGTAACGGCTAGTTTAGATGCAAAACTCTATAAATACATAGCCTCACCCATGTAATAGGACGTTCATGTATGTTGTCATGTGATCAATCAATAGAGAGGTATTTCAGAAATGGATTTTCTGTTTTCTTCTTCGAAGTTGGAGGCAACTTCATCAAAGGCTACGGAGTATCCTTTGATCCTTAGAGCGTTAAGAGTTGTGGAGCAACCTTGATACTTTAAGGAAACCTCGAGTGCAAGGTCTGGAAGGCTTTGTACATATCAGTTTAGAGTCGATCATAGAGGAGGGTCACAGGTGATCAACATCAGAAAATCAAGAACGGAGTTCTTGGTGCTGTTTGTGGTTGTTTCGTGTCCTTTGCATGGTCATTTGTAGTTTTTATGAGTTGCTTCCGCACAACTTTAATCCTTGCATAACCAAGGCCCTAATCAGCCCTTGATTACGCATCAAATTGGTATCAGAGCCATTTTGCGAAAGGGACAAGGTACGCACAGAAGGAACGTTTTTCAGTTCTGTCAGTTTTTGGGGTTTGAAACGTGATTGATTTGGAGGACTGTTTGATGTTATTTTTCAAAACTGTTTTTGCACCATATTCTTCATTGATTTGGTGAACTTTGGGCGTTGGAATTAATGGATTTGGTGGAGTAACGAAGGAGATATGCATTATTCTTCACAGTCTGCGCACAATTGATCAGTTCTGTGCATTGTGGTAAGTTGTCTTCGAAAACCTATCAAGATTCTTTCCTTTGGCCTTCATTTTCCGTCACATTATCAATCACTATCCTATAATCATTAAACCATATCATTTTTTCACTTTCTCTTACGTTTTATAGGTTTCTTGAGTAACCCATTCATTGTGTTGAATACAAAATACAGAATAGCTGAATTTTTTTTAGTCTTCTGTATTTTATTTTTTTCATCCTTCATTTTTGAGTCTTTTTCATTGTTTCTTTTTTTCATATTAATTCATTTTGAGTCTAGTTTTTGGTAAGCCTTTTTTTGTAGTCAGGAGGGTTGTGGAAAAAAAGATGCGCAAGTGTTTTTCACCAAAGGTCACAGAAATAATTCATACTGTAGGTGTGTAGTGAAATTTGATTTGTGATCAAACCACACAATATTTTTGCGTAATTTCAATTCTGAGTGTTTGTAGACATCTTTAGCTGTGTTGTCACCAATTTTCATCATCATTGGAGTTGGTTTGATTGGGTTCACAGTAGTGAAGGTCGAACACACAGATTCTGAATTTGTAGTGTTTGTTTCTGTTGATTTCTGTTTTGTGCACACCGAAATTCCAAAAGCTCGTGTCTTTTCTTTTCTTTTTCTTTTCACCCTTTATTGAGTCTAGAAGATGACATTAACAAAGTTAAGCATGAACAAATGTGGAGCATTTGATAAACCAGAACATGAACAAGCCTTAGTTGTATTGGGCGTTAGTTCAGCAAACCATGGAGTATGTAGAATTGAGGACAATTCTTTTTCCAAGAAGGAGGAGTTGATGCAAATGCATCAAGTGTTAGGTTGCGGGACAAGGATGTTTTGGGAACAAGGAAGCACCTAGGAACAGCATCACGCACATGGACATGGGAACAACATGGAAATGGGAACAGCTCTTGGTTCAGAACAGGACAGCAGCAAACTAGCGACCAGGCCACCTTGCACGACACGTGGAGACCAAACCGGTGTATCCTTGACCTGGGTTAAAGTGGTAATGGAATCTTGGTACATGGAACTTCATGCCTTGGCCCAAGAACATCACTATGCATCATGGATAACCCACTGAAATGTGACGTGAAGGTCAGCCACTCAGCAGGTCATACAAATCAGAACAGAACAAAGTGTTCTGGCCAGCTGACCTAGCACGCGTTGTCTAGATCGTGTTTCATGGTATCTTGTGCCACCAAGGGTAGGAATGGAATCTCTACACTAGGAACTTGCTATCAAGGTCCTAAAACCACTCTAAAGATCCACGAGGAGGCCTAGAAGCTGAGCTGAAGGAGGGCTGCTCGACAATATGATAGTTCAGATTTGTTTAAGTGTTTTGCTTGTTTTATCTATTCTGTTTTGTCCACGTGTATTAAGTGCCTCATCTTGTAACGGCTAGTTTAGATGCAAAACTCTATAAATACATAGCCTCACCCATGTAATAGGACGTTCATGTATGTTGTCATGTGATCAATCAATAGAGAGGTATTTCAGAAATGGATTTTCTGTTTTCTTCTTCGAAGTTGGAGGCAACTTCATCAAAGGCTACGGAGTATCCTTTGATCCTTAGAGCGTTAAGAGTTGTGGAGCAACCTTGATACTTTAAGGAAACCTCGAGTGCAAGGTCTGGAAGGCTTTGTACATATCAGTTTAGAGTCGATCATAGAGGAGGGTCACAGGTGATCAACATGAGAAAATCAAGAACGGAGTTCTTGGTGCTGTTTGTGGTTGTTTCGTGTTCTTTTCGTGGTCATTTGTAGTTTTCGTGAGTATTAATCAATAAAGCTTCTGCGCCACATTCATCCTTGCATAACCAAGGCCCTAATCAGCCCCGGTTACGCATCAGGACTGCACAGGGACTCAAACTCTCCCTCACATACCCTTTTTGCATCAGTTCTTCCACTTGTCTCTGCAGCTCTTGAGTTTCCTTAGGGTTGGTTCTATAGGCTGGTCTATTTGGCAAACTAGCTCCAGGAATCAAGTCAATTTGATGCTCTATGCCTCTCACAGGTGGCAAACCAGGGGGCAAATCAGTGGGGAAAACATCTTTGTATTGTTCCAGTAAGTCCTTCATATCAGGGGGTATGGGTGTGGGTTCCTGTACCTCTTTGGTTATCAAGATATATAATTCTTCATTTCCTTTTACTTCCTTCTCACACTCTCTCCTACTTATTAAATGGACAGGATCCTTAGCTACTGTAGAAGGCACAGCTCTGTGTGGAGGCAGGGGAATCAATTCCTTCTTTTTCCCATTGTGACTGAGGGTGTATGTGTTAGTGTATCCATTATGAGTGGTCTTTCTATCATATTGCCATGGTCTCCCCAGAAGTAAATGGCAAGCATCCATGTCCAGCACATCACAAAGGATCTCATCAGTATAGGTTCCCAAAGTCAAACTTATCAAGCATTGTTTACACACTACTCCACTTGCCTTATTATCTAACCATTTCATTTTGTATGGGTGTGGGTGGGGTTTAGTTTTCAGGTTCAGCTCACTTATCAACTGCTTACTAACACAATTGGATTCACTCCCACTGTCAATAATTAGATCACAAACCTTCCCTTGCACCTTGCACTTTGTCTGAAAAATATTCTCTCTTTGATCAGATTTTTTTGTGGATGGTGTTGTGTGAAAACTCCTTCTAATGATCAGGCTCACGTGTTCTTCCTCAGGTAAAATCTTCTCTAATTCCTCTCCTGTTTCTTCTTCTGTGTCCCCCTCAAATGGGCGCCTATTACCTTGTTCATCTTCCAAAAATGTGCCATCATCATCACTTAGATTGGGTGGGTCCAATACCTCATCTTGCCCATTTTTGGAAACCAAGATCTTCTTAGGGTTTGTATTTTGCCTAATATCATTCCATTCCATCATTGTGAAGGCCCTGGCATTAGGGCAGTCTCTTTGATAGTGCCCTCTCCCATTACATTTGAAACACACTATGTTTTTAAGGTTGGTGTTGGCTTCTATTCTGTTGCTAATAGGTTTTGGTCCAGTGCCTGGTGCCTCCCTCCTAGGTGCAGTTAAACTACTAGTGTTCCTAGGTGCATAGGTCCTGGTATTCCTTGTGTGGGCAGCAACAAACCTAAGGTTAAGCCTCTCAATCTCCTGGGCATACATGCTGGCTGAGTGTACCGTGAGGTCTGGTGTAATCCTCATTTGTCCTTTGATATCATCCCTCAAACCTGCAATAAACCTACTCACTCTCATGTCCTCAGGGTCATTCAGGTCACAAAGAACATAGATTCTCTCCCATTCATTGAGATACTCCTGTACTGTTCTACTCCCTTGTTTCATGGAGTTGAGCTGCACATATTGTTGTTGTTTGTGGTAGGATGGGATGTACTTTCTCCTCATGTTCTTCTTGAGTTTTCCCCAAGTATTGATCCTACCCTTCCCTTCCCTAAGTCTCTGTTTTTGTGTCCTTTCCAACCAAACTGCTGCCGACTTAATCAGCTTTACCTTTGCCAGCTTGAATTGATGGTCCAATGGAGTTTCCCTAAATTCAAAATACTGTTCCATCCTCCCTTCCCATTCCTGGTATTGGTCTGGGTCATGTGAAATTCCATCGAATTCAGGTATATCCACTTTGATTGTCCTATCTTCGTATGGTCGAGGATTAGGGTTTGGTGCTCTATCAATTTGGTTTTGTGTAATCACACCGGTCATCTCTTCTCTCAACTGACGCAAACTATTCTCCATCATGCTATGCATTCTTGCTTCTATTTCTCCCAATCTTTCCTCCATGGCCATATCCATTCGACTAGAGACAACTAGAATATCCAGAAATGCACAACAAAACGAATGCAACAATCGCAAATGCAAGAAATCAAAATGAGCGTAATGTTGTGTGCCTCGTGTCTGAATGTATGCAATCAATTGTTCAAAATTAAATGACAAATTAAAATCAAAAGGAAAGATTACTCCCTGTATATTATCGATTCACTGACGATGGATTACAATGAATCTAAAAAAAATCGCCCAGCGCCTTTTTCTTCAAAATGCCCAGAACAAAATGAAACCTCTTTCCTCAGACTGTTCCTTTGTACCCTTCTTTCCCAACTCGTAATCTAGGCTCTGATACCAAGTTGATGTAAAATAAAGGGTTGAATATGGACTTTATCATGCAATGATTCTCGTTGCCTAACAACCTTAATCAATGGTGCATTCAAAGTCCTACAATACCTCCCAAACAAACACACAGACAACCCAAGCAGACCAAGAACGTAGTTCTTGATTTTCTGATGGGCCTGAATGATGCGCTTGGCCTGACTTGTATCACTATCCTACAATTGATGTAATGCAAGGAAATGATAACCTTGATTACAAACTTCCGGCGAGAATCCAAGTTTCCACGTAACCCTTCAAACTCTCCGGTCAAGTTGTCCCACAACTTCATGAATTTTACACAAAAACTTCACAAAACAGAAAAATAAACTTTGCTCTGAAAAATACCTCTCTTATTGATTCATTCAAACATGCTTGATTACATGAGAAACTAAGTATTTATAGAGTTTGTTATCTCAACTAGCCGTTACAAAGACTCCTAAATACACGTGGAGTTAGTTAGAAAAAAACAGAATACAACAAAGGCCAAACACTTAGACAAAAATAATGCCCTTTAATTTCTTCTGACCAGCCTTCCTTCTCTGTTCCTTCTAGTCTTCCTGGTGGATTATTAGAGTGACTCGAGGGCCTCTATGTCTAGGTCCATGTAAAGAGATGCCGTCCCAACCTTTCCCTTGGTCCAGGCGGCCCTGGTCTGTGCTCAGATGGTCCGTCAAGGTCTGCTGGTCACCAGGTTCTCCTGTTGTTCTGTTCTTGCTGTCTGGGGGTTCTCTTGGGTCCCATGAGCTGGTTTTTGTGGGTTCTTTGCTTCCCTTAGCCTCCTTGAGTATTCCTTGCCTCCTTCAAGACATGTGGGCCTCATTATTGCTGTTCATTTGTTTATTTGGCGTCGATGTCAAACCATTGGTGCTTGTTCGATCCTGGGTGATCTTGGTGAGGTCTTTGTTGCTTGATGTTTTTACATCACTTGCTCATGAAGTTGCTGATAAACATGTTGCTGACCATGTTATAACAGGTGAATTATGGTTTAGACTCCTGTATGATGGGACAAATGTGCTATATTATTTTACCAAGGCTCATCATTCGTTAAATACTTCATTATTTTCTGCTCAACTCTTGCCATAAGTCTATAGGCTTCAATGTTTTAAATCAAATTGTAATATTACTGCTTGTATTAATGAAAATTATAAGCTTATACATATGTTAGTGTTTATATGTCAATTTAAATGAAAAAAATGCAAACTTTTTTTTTAAAAATTTTCTTAGGCATTGTTTGCACCGGTTTAAACTGGTGCGAATAACTTTTTTTAATTTTTGAAGGCATTATTCGCACCGTTTAATCGGTGCGAATAAATGTTATTCCCACCAGTTTTGAACCGGTGCAAATAATTTCACTTATTCGCACCCCTCAAATCTAACCGGTTCTAAATCGGTGCGAAAAGCCGGTTTTGAACCGGTATTCATTTAGATTTTTCTACTAGTGACCCTCGTCTAACTTTTATCATACGGAGTGTATATATATATATATATATATATATATATATATATATATATATATATATATATATATATATATATATATATATATATAATAATCAACCACAACTCTCTTTTATCACTACAATCAAGCATACCCCATTACCCAAAGTTACTTGAAGATCTAAGCAAATTTTCAATAATCAAGGTTCGAAATCCTTGTAAATTTTCTCTTTTTTTATTTTTTTTATTTTTGCTTTTTTGTTTATTTGGGTTTATTGTATGTCTGCTACTAAGTATGATTATGGATTTTTGGGTTACTTAAATCATATTCGTACTCCTGTTTGATACGATAGGATTAATTGCTGAAATATTATTAGATCAATTCATTTTATGTATTGTATTTCTGAATTGATTTTAGGTTTGTGTACAGTTTGTAAAAAAATTTAATTTCACTGAAATACTCGTATGTCATAGTCCTCATAGATATTTTATGATATAAATTAATATCGGTCATTCTATGGTGTAATTAGTTCTGTGTATATGTATTATAATAGTTATGAAATTAGATTGTCCTTTTTGTTGTTATTATATCAGTATTATGAATTTAGTTTTTTTTAATTTTTTTTTTTTGCTATTATTTCAAAATAATGAATTTTTACATGTTTATATATTTTTCTTTTCAAGAATGTTTATATATTTTTTCTGCTATAATTTAATATATTTTATACTTGTATTTTTTTTAATTTTGTTGCATATTATGCCATAGATGGAAGAAGATTGTAATGGTAGTTACCATGAGCCAAATATAGAAGATGACTACAGTGTTGATTCTTTGGTAATGACTTGGGATAAAATGAGGCAATTGGCTACTATCAAAATGATTTGTTTAGTTATATATGGATTATACATAACCCAAAAAAGGTTGATTCATAACCATATGCCATCTAGAGAAGAGACTATTGCACGAGAGATTGCAAGGAGAAACCTTTTTACATTTTATACAACTTTTAGAAGAAGTCGTCATTTTTACGTATGCTACTAGATACTTTTGCTCATTTATGTACCCTATTGTATACAAGGGGTCAATTGAATGACACACGTCATGCTAGTGTTGAAGAGCAAGTTGCAATATTTATTTATGCTATTGCTCATAACGTAAGAAATTGGGTTTCGCAAGATGCTTTTCGTCATTCTGGTGAGACCATAAGTAGATATTTTCATTGAGTTATGGAAGCTATCATTTCTTTAGAGAATGAATTTCTTATACAACCTGACGGAACATCTATTCCTTCGGAGATTATGAGCAACAATAGATTTACCCATATCTTAAGATAAATTATATGATTTAAGTAACTTTAATTATAATTGTACATAAAGATATAAAATATTGTGCAACTTTAATTTTATGTCAAAATTATATAGGAGCTATTGATGTACACATGTCCATGTCAAAATTTCTAATTCTAATGCACCAAGGTATCGTGGTAGAAAAAATTGGCCTACTCAAAATGTCTTGGCATCTTAAAATTTGATTTAAAGTTTACTTATGTGTTACCTCTTACCTGGATGGGTAGGAACAACATCAGATTCAAAAATAATTAAAGATGTATTAAATTGAGAAGATAGATTGCATACCTTTGAAGGTAATAGCGATAACTTAAGACAAACTTTGAGTTCATATAACATACTTCAATCATCTAATTTTTATGAGTTATTTTTAGGTAAGTATAATCTAGTTGATGTTGGTTTCATGCTCACTGCTGCGCTCTTAACCCCTTATAGGGTGTACGCTATCACCTAAAAGAGTACTCTATTTGTGAACTAAAAGATGCACAAAAACTTTTTAATCTTTGGCACGCGTCACCACGCAATGCTATAGAGAGAGCATTTGGGGTGTTAAAAAAAGGATTTACTATTATTGCAAGTTCAACTGAGCCACACTACACTTTTGATGCACAAAAAGATGTTTTCTTAGCATGTTGTACACTGCATAACTTTTTAATGAGTATTGATCCTGATGAGGAGCTTATTGCTGATGTTGATCGTGAGCTCTTAAATAGTAGGAGACGACTTAGGCACAATGCAATAGATGAGGATACCGAAGAAGGAAAAATTATTCGTGATAATATAGCTGCTAAATGTGGAAGGCCTATGTACTCTAGTTTGTTGTCTCGTATAATTAGATGACAAGGATTATCAAACTTGAATGTTAATGTATTTTTTTTTTATTAAGTGAGTTTAACTTATCAATGTCAACTATTTTTTAAATGATAGGAAATTTAAAAAATGCATACTTGTATGTTATTTTATTGCATTGTACGTGTAGGTTAACTAGATGGACATACCATCAAAAAAGAATGATCGAGGAGTCCAAATAAAATGGATCGAAAACATGGATGCACTTCTTATTGATTCACTACTTCACCAACAACAGATTGGTAATAGAATAAATGGTCAAGGGACTACTTCATTCTATGATTCATGGTCAAGGAATTCCGTTAAAAGCTCGAGCTTCCACTACTTCAGAAAGAGCACTTGTAGAATCGCCAAAAGACTATTAAATTTTTATTTTCATGATGCACATGATCTTATATGTTTAAGAATTCCAGTGGCTTTAGATAGGATTCTGAGAGCAAGCTATTTTTAGCAAAGTATGCCAAGCCTTGATTAAGGTGTTTTTACTCTTTTTAAAATAAAATTTAAGCATTATATTATTTTGAAATATTCACTATTAAATACATTGTATTAAATCACATATTATAGACTAAACCTGAAGCCCAAAAATGGATGACGACTCCTATTCCATTTTACGAGAAACTCATGGACCTTTATGCAGAAGATTGGGAAAATGGTGAAGGATCTCTAACAGAAAAAGAGAGAGCACTACGTCAAAGGAGTGACAACGGAAAAGATTTCCTACCAAATAACATTGAAGCTATCAATGACCTAGTAAGCGAAAATGAAATAATTCTAGAGGATTTTGGTTGTAATAATTCTCCAATGATGCAAAAATTAGGATCTTCAAGTGCTTTCAAAAGTGAGAGCAAGGAATAGTTCGTCTAAAGGTAGAAAAGAAAAGGAAGTCCAGAAGATGACTATGAGAACCAAGTTTTAAAGGAGGGACTCGATAGTAAGCCAAAAAAGAGATCAATTCAAAACGGCGTGATTGACACAAGTATGGAAAGAAGATCAATTAGTCAATCAGTTGGGAAAGAATTCCAAAAATACATAAGGAACACAAGGAAAGAAGAATAAACAGCAAAGATCTTCCCCTTTTGAATACATTCCGAAAATACTTGTAAAACCCTGGTATTCCCTAGGTATAAATAGCTGAGAATATATGTAATAGCTTCATTCATACATTAATACTTGAAGATATATGCAAGTTACTTACGAATTCTATGTCTTTTCTGATCAAGGAGCTTATCCTTACTCAGTATTGTCTCTTTAACTCTTATTCCTTTAGTTAATTTGCTCGTTCTTTATTGTGCTATTGTTCTTATTGTGATTGTTAATGCAGGGTTGATTGTTATTACCCCTCAAACCTTAAGCAAATTTGTAACATCTCGGAAAAACTCGGATCGTTAAAAGAGAGATTTTTATATTTTTAAAGAAAACCAAGCAGGACCCGAGTTAAACCAAGATGTCATAAAGGCACGAGAAAACAAAATTTTTAAAGTTAAAACTTACGGATCGAGTTCTACTAGAGTTATTGTAGATTAATTAGTGATATCGTAGTCTTAGCAGCGGATAAAAGATATGAAACCAAAATTCCAAGGAGTACATCTCGAGAGCGAAGTCGCCTCTTGAATAAATCCATTTCTAAAAAGCTAATAAAGTTCGAAATTAAAATCCTTCCGTACTCTATCTCTTTTATTCTTCAAATGTAATCCTCACTCCCCAGCCTGCAACTTAACTCACTGCTAGTTATTAACCCCGAAAGGAAAAACAACATCATCGCAAGATCGTTAAGATCAAAGGTACACGTCAGCAAAAACATTTCTTATAACATTAACATTATAGCATAAAGCACATTGGCAACTTACCATACGTCGGCTATAGTTCAATATTTACTTTTTAATAAATTTCAAATGATTCATTGAGTCAGTCAGCCATACTGCTGTAACTTTCCGGCCATACTGCCGAACCAAACCCCAAACTTTTGGAGTAAGACAATACATTAGGGGGAGCTAACCCCTAAGCAAGTCTCTACCATAGGCAACACGCCTTACTTCGGTGCCTATGGTTAAGTATGCATACCCTCGCGGTGGCTCATAATGCCCCCACAAACCGCGAGTAAAATCTTTCCACCAATCGACGTCATACTACGTCTACTTTAAAGTTAGTGAGGTCATACTACCTCTACTCATCAAGTTATTGAAATCATATCTCTTGAATAAGAAAGCATAACATCACCTTCACACTTTATTCAATATATTACTATTATTATTATTCTTTTATAACAACCAATCCACGATGTACAAAGTTTTATTGCGTGTACGTACCTTAAGAAAGCAAAAGCAAATCTTAAATGAACCTATCAACTTCCCGTCACGAATCGACTTCCTACACGATTCAATCGTACATACGGGAATAAGCATATATTCACACTTTCTCAAACCACAACCAAGGCGCACACACACACACATCTAACATCAAGCCACACTTGCAAACAATTCATGATCACACAACATACTTCATCACAACATAACATCAAATAAAATTCAGATTTAGTATTTTTTCCAGAACAGTATGTTAACACTGCCAAACTGAAATTCCGACTTCACCATTGCGTCCGGAAGGCGTCAAAACCCCCGGGTACCAATTTTCATAATTCGTAATGTACTCTAAGTATTTTTAACCTATTTTCAAGCCAAAAAGTGTCCCAAAAACAGATTTTTTTACCATTTTCCTAACCCTACGGGATTCACCAAAATTCATCAACAAATGAATTCCAAATGGTACATTGCCTATCAAATATTAATGACCAAATTTATATAATTCTTATGAACCATCTTTGAGATTAAATTCATTGTTCAACAATAATTTCTTTATACATATTTGTATATTTTTTTTCTCTAGCAAAATTATAAATTTCTCATATTAGCCAATAAAATAAATAACTTTTCCACCAAATATAAAAAAAATCACACACACATTTTTTTTTACATGAACATTCATATTTATATATAAATTTCAAAATCACCCATCAAACAAACCAATCCTATTCTTCACATATATGCATATCTAGAAACTCTAAAAAGAAACATTCTTCATCAATTTAGATAGAAAAAATACATCCCAAAATCATACATGAAATTTTAAATTCATAAATTAAACATGAATTATAAGATAACACATATAATAATCATAGAATTTTAAATTAAAACTTAAGAATCAACATAGATTAAGAATTACACTTACAATTGTAAAGGAAAACACCAAATGATGAAGGGTAACGGAGTTAGGAATGTGGATTAGGAGGAATTTTGAGAGGATATGTTTTTTTTTGTCCTTGGAAACTTTAGAAATGAAAGGATGTCAAAATGAAAATGATTAAGGAATTAAGAAGGGTTAATTATATGGGATTAATGCCTTGATCCTTCATTACCCTAAGGGAGTTACAAGCTCCACCAAGAGTCCCATAGGACCGGCCACCTTCCCTCCTAATTTTTTTTTAACATTTTTTTTTGAAGATAAAGATGGGCTAAGGAAAAGTTTGGGCCCCAAATAATTCTAATTGCCAAAAAGGATTGCAAATCTCATGACCAAGCCCAATTATAAATAAAATATATATATATATATATATATATATATATATATATATATATATATATATATATATATATATATATATATAATATTACTAGTGAATTATTAAATATATCGGGAAAAAAATATCGAAAAAATATACAGATTACCCCCCTTAAAAATGTTTTGGCCCCAAAACCACACTTATCATAACACATAACCACAAAACAAGTAAAACAAAGTTAATCACTATACACACATACACAAAGCAACCCAAAACATGAATCCCGCGAAAATCCTATCGCCTTCCACCCCCCTTAACGAAGTTAGGTCCCCGTAACTTACTAACCTGAGAGAAAAGGTGAGGATACTGCTCTCGCATGGAGTCTTCCGTCTCCCAGGTTGCCTCTTGTGAGCGGTGATTGGACCATAATACTTTAACCATGGTGATATCCTTCCGACGACTACTACGGACCTTCTTATCCAATATCCGGACAGGCTGTTCCTCATAGGTTAGGCTCTCATCAAGTTCTAACGCCTCTGGATCTAATACATGAGAAGAGGCTCCGACGTAACGTTTCAACTGAGAAATGTGAAAAACGTCGTGCACTTTACCCAGAGCATTAGGCAATGCTAATTGATAGGCTAACTTCCCTACTTTCTCCACAATGTCATAAGGACCTATGAAACGTGGGCTTAACTTTCCACGAGCACCAAAGCGAACTACTCCTTTCATTGGAGACACACGAAGTAGAACCTTGTCACCTACTTCAAATTCATTAGGCCGACGTCGGAGATCGGCGTACGATTTTTGTCTATCTTGGGCTGCTTTCATTTTCTCGCGAATTAACTTTACTTGTTCAGTCATTTGAACAAGCATATCAGGTCCTAAGGTGACAGATTCAGTAAAATCATCCCAGCATACAGGACTACAGCACTTACGACCATAAAGTGTTTCAAACGGAGCCATTTGAATCGTAGCTTGGTAACTGTTATTATAAGAGAACTCTACCAGATCCAAATGTTCATCCCATGAACCTTGCCATTCCATGGCTATCGCTCTCAACATGTCCTCTAGTATTTGATTGACACGTTCCGTTTGACCATCGGTCATTGGGTGGAAGGACATACTATGAAGAAGGGTGGTCCCCGACACTCGTTGTAGTGATTTCCAGAAATGTGACAAATATCGAGTATCCCGATCGAAAACAATAGTACGAGGTAATCCATGATGACGAATCACGTACTTTATATAAGCACGAGCAAGTTGTTCCATATCCCACTTACAATTCATTGGAATAAACCTTTCCGACTTAGTAAGTCTGTCCACGATAACCCCAAGAGTATCATTACCGGCTCTTGTTCGTGGCAAACCGAACACAAAGTCCATGGAAATTTCGTCCCACTTCCATACCGAAATTTCTAGAGTTTGTAATAATCCGGCAGGTCTCTTATGCTCACTCTTGACCTTTTGACACGTTAAGCACTTAGCAACAAATTCTGCAATATTCTTTTTCATACCCGACCACCAAAACATGCATTTTAAATCTTGATACATCTTGTCTCAACCAGGATGAACTGAGTATCTAGAATTATGAGCTTCGTTCAATAATTTTTCCTTCAAAGAGTCACACCCATCCGGTACACTCCACCGTCCTTTAAAACCAAGACTACCATCCTCATGAATTGTAAAACCTTCAGCTCTCCCTTCACTGATCTGTTCCCGAAGTTTAATGAACTTGGGGTCTTCTAGTTGCTTAGCCATAATCTCTTCGAAAAATGTAGGTTGAATGGACAATGCACTCAACTTGGCTTCCAACTCCCCTTCTTGGATTATCTTTAAGTTCATTCTCTCAAACTCCTTACACAACTCCTCAGAGGTTATTAATGCTGAGACTGAGTGCCTCGATTTTCTGCTCAAAGCATCAGCGACCACATTCGCACGGCCTTCATGATAAGCAATCTCCAAGTCATAATCACTGATAAGTTCTAACCAACGTCGTTGGCGCAAATTCAACTCGGATTGAGTGAACAAAAATTGCAAACTTTTATGGTCCGTGAAGATCTTGCATTTGACACCATAGAGATAATGACGCCAGATTTTTAATGCAAAAACCACAGCCGCTAATTCCAAGTCATGTGTTGGATAATTCACCTCATGAGTCTTCAGCTGATGCGAAGCATATGCCACTACTTTCCTATCTTGCATTAAAACACAACCTAATCCATGTTTGGAAGCATCATTGTAGACGGAATATTCCAAAGATGGATCAGGTAAGGTCAACACTGGAGCTGTAGTTAACTTCTTCTTCAACAACTGAAATGCCTTCTCACACTCCTCGGTCCATTCGAACTTCTTCTCCTTCTTCATCAAGGATGTTAGCGGACGAGCGACACGAGAAAAATCCTTCACAAAACGACGATAGTACCCTGCCAAACCCAAGAAACTTCGAATATCCGTAACATTTCGGGGTGTAGCCCAGTCTCGGACTGCTTCTATCTTTGCCGGATCAACAGAGATCCCCTCTTTAAAAACAAGGTGACCTTGAAAAGCCACCTATTCTAACCAGAATTCGCACTTCGAAAACTTAGCATATAATTCATTTTCTCGAAGAATTTGCAAGACTACCCTTAAATGTTCTTGATGCTCTTCACGACTCTTAGAATATACCAAGATATCATCAATAAACACCACTACACACTTATCAAGATATGCATTAAAAACTCTATTCATCAACCCCATAAATGCAGCAGGTGCATTGGTTAATCCAAAAGGCATTACAGTGAATTCAAAATGTCCATATCTGGTTCAACAAGCTGACTTATTAATATCCTCCTCCTTAATGCGCAACTGGTGGTATCCCGACCGTAAATCAATCTTAGAAAAGACTCCTGCCCCTTGCAACTGATCAAAAAGATCATCAATCCGTGGTAACGGATATTTATTCTTAATAGTGACTTTATTAAGTTCTCTGTAATCAATACAGAGACGCATCGTTCCATCCTTTTTCCTCACAAATAATACCGGGGCTCCCCAGGGAGAGACGCTAGGTCTTATATAACCCTTTTCTTACAACTCATCTAATTGCACCTTCAATTCTTCCATTTCCTTTGGAGCCATACGATAAGGGGCTTTTGAAATTGGCCCTATCCCAGGCACCAAATCGACTGAAAAGTCCACGTCTCTTTTCGGTGGCATGCCTGGAAGCTCTTCTGGAAATACATCCTTGAAGTCACGGACTACAGGAATATCATCAATTCGAACCTTCCGCACCTCCACCTTACTTATACTACAGAAAAACCACGGTTGTCCCTGCTTGATTAGCTTCCTTGCTTCTAAGGACGACACAATTTTTACCTTAGGTCCCTTGGGACACTTTCTATATTTAATTTTCTCTCCTCGGGGTCCGCTTAGCGTTACGGATTGTCCCTCACAATCTATCACTGCCTTATATCTACCCAACCAATCCATCCCAAGGATTACATCTAGACCTTCCATTTCCAAAGAAAACAAATCACTCGAGAATTTTGTCTTTTCTATATTGACCGACACCCCACGAAATAACATACTACAATGAAAGGTCTCTCCGGAAGGAATAGCGACTGAGAAAGATGTTTTCTCGGGATTTTCCAATCCTAAGTCTTTAATTCTAGACTTAGAAATAAACGAGTACGATGCACCATAATCAAAAAGAACTTTAACAGACTTTGAATTGATGCAAAAAGTACCTGTGACCACATCGGACACTTGTGCTGCTTCCCTAGCGTTAACTGCTAATAGTCTGCCATTATTTTGAAAGACTGGGGTAGCGCCTCCTTGACTACCTCGTTGTCCAGGAAAGTTCTCATTTCTGGCATTCCCTTGAGGTTGCTGAATTCCGGAATGATTTCTCTCAAACCTAAGGTTTGAGACACCCCCAGGGTTTCTACCAAAACCACCACCGTTTTGATTTCCACTTCCCGTGTCATTGACACTCCGACCATTACCGAAGCGTTGTTGTGGAAAACCTCTGTGATTCCCCCCTTGAGGTTCTTGTTGTCCCAATCGAGCATAACACTCATACATTCTATGACCCGATTTACCACAGTATGAACAGTCCACTAATGCTCCCCGACAATCTTTCCCTGGATGATTTTTCTGGCATCTCCTATAGTTATAAATTCTTTCCTTTCCATTGCGGTCATAAAGTGGTTTCTGTACGCTGGCCTCAGATGTCGAACCTCTCCCACCTTTACTTGACTGTCCTTGGGGCAAAACTTCAGAAATTCCATAAATTTCTGATAATACTCATCCACTGTTAAATTCCCCATTTCAAACCTAGCAAACTCGTTTGACTTATCTTTCCTCACGTGAGGTGGGTAGAATTGATCCCTTAACGCTCCCTTAAAACATTCCCAGCTTAATTCACCATCATTCTCCTCTATCAGCCTCGCCTTACTATGTGCCCACCAGTAGTCAGCATCTTCGACCAGATAAAATGCAGCCTGGTCGATTATAAATTCCGCGGGACATCGAACTACACTAAAGAGTTTGTCAAACTCTCGAAGCCAGTTTTCCAGCGCAGAAGGTTGTCCTTTCCCATTATAAGTAGAGGGCTTACTCTGGGCTATTCTCTTACTAATCGATGAAGCCCTCTCTTCCAAGGATTTCTGTCTGGGGTTTCATGTACCAGCTAGGGCTTTCACTAGGTTCCGAAGTACACGGTCAGAGTCACATCTATTTCTTTTCTTTCTCAAGAATGGAGGCATGATGGAAGGTATACTGCATTTTAATAAACAAGGTATATATATAAATATTCTATTTCCATCGAGGTTAAACAAAACTTAGGCTAATATAACTTCTTAGAGATAAGGAGGTCTATCCTAACAGTTGGTAGAATTAAAAAGTTAAGCCTATTAATCGGCTCCTAAGCTTTCGCCAAATAAAAACAATTATTTTAATTAATTATATTAATGCTCAATATTCACAAAATTTCAATATCATAATATATCAAACTTCACAAATTCAGCTAATGAGAAGAAGTTATAAATAATTAAACAGAAAATCAAGATGATATTATAATTCAACCCGCATACTCTGCCATAACATATTATTAAATTCCAAAATACTTGGGTACAAAATCCCAAATAATCACCGTTCTTCGTAACCATATTGTCAAAACAAAGCAGAAGAAACCTCTCGACAAAATATCCATACATCATTATTAGCATGGAAATAGTCATATAAAATCATAAGCATAAATACTACAATCAAAAGCAAGATCATATAGTAAAAGGCGATGCATCCATACGGTCCTGATCTTCCTCATATAAGTCAGGGTCAAAATCAACATCCTCGGAGTCGTCACTGGATGTGCTATCAGAAACAGTGGGTGTCTCTATGGGTAGGGAGTCACTCATATCTAGTTGTTCCTCAGAATCTGAAAGCTCAACAATTTCTGGCTCGGGTAATATTTAATCAATTGGTATGCGACGTTTTCTGACGTGTACTTTTGGTCTTAGCGACCCTACGATGATGTTGTTTCCTTTCTGGGCAATGACTAGCAGTAAGTTAAGTTGCAGGTCTGGGGAGTGAGGATTGTCCCTTGGAGAAATAAATCGTTAAGATACAGAAGTCTTGATAAGAATTCGAATAAAGTTTAAAGAATATTTGGTTTTATGAGGTGATTTCGTTCTCAAGTTGTAATAAGTAGATTTAATTTTACATACTTATCCGCTGCTAAGAATTTCTTATATCTAGTAGTTTATAATAACACTAATTGAACTAGATCCGCAAGCTTTCCTTGATTTCAAATCCGTTCTATACATGCCTTCTAATATCCTGGTTTGACTCGGACTTTTTTTACCTTTCTAAAAAAAAAATAGTCGTCTTCTCTTTTCAAACGATCCGAGTTTTTCCGAGATGTTACACTTTGTGAGTGAAATAAAGAGGGCATTCAATTTCTTCCACAAAGATTAAGAGAGTGAATCTTAATCTAAGTGTAAGGAAGAGGCCAATTGGTTGAGTAAAGACCAGTTTGTCTCTATCCAAGGCACATAACCACTTCATTGAGGTTGTTCTGTCCACCTTCTGTCTTATTTGTACAAAAGGGTTTTCTGATTCACACTTCAAGAATGTTCTTAAAGCTGTTCTTGAAGAATTAGCCAGGTTCTTGGTGATCTTAGCATCGTGCACGCATCAGATCCCAAGAAAAGGCTTCTAACATAACCATTCCACCTTTTTTATCCCACGCAGTGCAATCGTACCCTACTGTAATTCACCAATCTCACAACTACCACCTAAACGCAACCATGACCACGCCATTACTCTGAAGGAAGGAAGTGATCCAGTGAGAATTAGACCATACCGGTACCCACATGTGCAGAAAATCGAGATTGAAAGGATGGCACATGATATTTTATATGCTGGAATTATATAGCCATCAAATAGCCCCTTTGCTAGCCTCGTCATACTTATCAAAATCCGGATAAAGGCCGAGGATGTCTCTAAAACGGCTTTCCGAACACATGAATTTTTTGTAATGCCCTTCGATCTCGAGAACGCCCCGACAACATTTCAATCCTTGATGAAAGAGGTTTTTTGACCCTTCTTACGCAAATTTGTGTTAGTTTTCTTTGATGATATTCTCATATATAGCTGAACGGAGGAGGATCATAAAAATTATGTGCGTCTGGTTCTTAAAACCTTGCCAGAGCACTCCTTGTTTCTTAATGGCAGCAAAAGCAGTTTTGGGGTAACAAGGGTAGCTTATCTTGGTCATATTATTTCAACTCAAGCATGGAAGTAGATCCTGAGAACATTTTAGCCATTATAAACAAGCCAGTTCCCAAAAACATTAAAGTGATCCGTGGATTTTTGGGTTTGACGGGCTATTATCATCGCTAGTTATTTTCAAAAGGCACAACACTTGACTGCCCAACTAAAGAAAGATGTGTATAGTATGCATGGAATCTAACTGCTACAACCGCATTTGAGGCACTCAAGGTGTCATAATTCAGGTGCGTGTTTTAAGACTGATGCTTCAGGTCAAGGGTTAGGGGCTGTTTTACTCCAAAATTCCATATATGAAAAGGAGTTAAGGTTTTCAGTCAACTATTAGGGCCTAAAGCTCAACAAAAATTCATATATGAAAAGGAGTTAATGGCTATCGTATTTTCTATTCTACGGTGGAAACATGACTTAATATCGCATCGATTTGTGGTCAAAACCGATCAAAGAAGTCTGAAATTCATACTTGAGCAAAGGGAAATTAAGGGTTGAGTATCAGAGGTGGGCTATGAAGCTGTTGGGGTTTAATTTAACCATTGTTTACAACCCTGGACCCAAAAACAAAGTAGGTGATGCAAATCATAAATTATAGGATCTCAATGGATCAAAATCAATTTCAAACTCAAATTATAAGTTTGCATGGGTACTCTATGAGTCACCCTATGACTTTGTTGGTAGTCGGTCTGCTGTCCGCGACATGTCCGGCAAGTGTAACACAATGGTATATGTACAATACGCGCACAGCATTGGTGAGTCATTTAATCATGTGCATAACATTTGTTGTGGCATATATACCCGCCATTAAGGCTAAAACATTTTTGTATATAATATATTTCTTGGAATTCCAATAGCATTTGAAAAGTCATAAATATCAACTTTTTCCATATGATAAACATATTTTATCAACAATATAGTAATACAAACTTTATTTGCAACATAGCAAAATCAAATCATAATCTTTCCCACATGGGAAAAACATGCGTTAGCATAATCACATCATCACACGGGGCATCACTAACATTTATGGAAATGCTTCTTTTGAAAACGTAGTTGAAATTCAATACGATTTTTCTTTAATTCCGCAAAAACAGGGCAAAAACGCTTAAACTTGTAACAACAACAATTCACCCCCCCTCTAGTTGCTGTTCCCATCTCTAACTCAGTCTACACGAGTAACAAATGACAATCATTTAAATTAGTGTAAGAATATTAATGAAGACAACAGGTGTCACATTCATGTTTGATCCAAATAATTAAAATCGAATTATCTATGACATGTCATACCTACATAAGTGAGACGATGAATAATAAACTAGTGACAAATTGAAAGTTGACAGCCAAATATGGTGATATAGACGCAACAAAATATCATCTTTTTAAGGTTGTTTTTACTCTTCAGTCGTACGATCTTACGAGGCTACAAGTATAGTTAGTTAACTATATTACTCATTCAATTTGTATAGGTTTAAAATTATGGTTGGTTTGAAATCATAGGTTGAGTTATAATTATGGTTGGTTTAAAACTTTGGTTGGTTTGAAATAAGTTCGGGTTAAAATCGTGTCGAGTTAAATCAGATCGGGTCAATAATTGATCAGGTTGATATCAATTTGAGTTAAAATCGGATTAAGTTAATATTAGTGCGGGTCACAATAGGTTATATTGAATCAAGTAATTGTCAGGTCAATTTTAGGCCAGGTTGAGTTTAGGAGAGTCAGATGGGTTCGGTTTGAGTTCTATTCAGGACAAATCAATTTTGGGTTAAGCTTGAGTTGGATCAATAAGTGCTAATTTAGCTTAGATCGAGTAAAATTTAGGTTTGAGTTGAGTTCAGGTCGTTTACAGATAGATCGAGTTTGGGTTGTTGTAGGCATCGCTAGAAGTGTGCTTACGTTAAGCATGTTGTGAATATGCTTGACAACTATAAGAAGATGGATTTGACATATAACGATTAAGGATGAAAAAGTAGGGAAATACCAACTAGGTTTTAAGGAACTTGTAAACCGTTCATGGATCATTGACAACTACAAAACGGGATAAATAGGTTACACCCCATTCATTATATTGTGTATTCCATTATGGTCCTGAACCATGATTGGATATTCGAGAATAATGGTATGAAGGGTTTAGGGTTAAGGTTTAGGGTTGAGGGTTTTAGGGTTTAGGGTTTAGGGTTTTAGGAAATATTTCATGATTTGGAAATATTGGGGCATATTATTTTATCGAAAGATAATTTTTAAAGTCAATGTATTAAGGAAAGTCAAAATACAAGCTTGAGCAGGAAAGAGATCATTAAGGGTAGTAAAGGAATTTTAAGTAGGAGGGATTTTGAGAGGGGATATAGATACCCATTATAAGCCTAAGGTGAAGTGGACCCAAAGGTAAACAATCTCTTTCTCCTCTTATTTTCTTTTCTCCTTAATTTTCCCTTCCCCTTAATTTTAATTATTTTAATGTTTTAATCACCACACAGACCGCACACCGGCCGACCACCGCCACCAACCTTCGCCGGCGGTAGCAGCCACGAGGAGGCACGACGATAACAGCCTAGGTGGTTGCGTGCGCCGGTGGTTCTTTTAAAAAAAAATTATTATTATTCTTTTTGTTTCTGGGTTTTGTGATGATTTTAGGATGTTTAATAATGAGTATTTTATTTATAAATTTTCAGATTTAGTTTTTAATTAAAGAGCCCCATATTGTAAACCCTAGGTTTCTAAATTAATGAGTATTGATGGAGTTGGATTGTGGCTAATTCAAACTATTGAAATTAATGTTTTTAAACATAATTACAGCAATTTTTCATGGTTTAATAAAGTTGGAATTTTTATATAAAGGTTATAATTAGGTTTCTTGAAAGGATTTTTAATCACCCATTAATTGGGAATAAAAGTAAGGGTTTTAAATAAAATTTCAGATTATTTTAGAGGGTTTATGAGTGATTTAAAGTGTGTATATATTGCTGGAAATTTTTGTGAAAGAGGTATTAATACTTCTTTATAATTTTGGTTTGTAGGAGACTTCCAAGTGAGTGATTTTATTTAGTCGTGGCGATTTTGAGATCATATTCAAGGTACGTTCGCGTACTTGGTAATGTTTAAGTGTATAGAAGCATGCTAGGATTTTTTTAATTAATTCCAAGTAGTATCATGATATGTGTTGGATGGAATTTGTTAATTGGATTGATGTTGGTGAATGATTTGTGATGTGTGAAATATCTATGGTGAATTAGTGATTGGAATTAATCATATTGGCATGTCGGATACGATCCACACTTTTATTATTGGCATGTTAGAGAGCATGTTTATTTAAATTAAATGTTTAATTTGGTTTGGAACAATAAAAGGGAATTTTATGATGGTTCATGTTATTAATGCTATAAGCATGAGGAAAGATCTATTAAAGTGTCTTAGTACATAGGAATAAATTATAATGCGGTGTCTATGTGCACTTAAGGTGTTCTTAACACCGATGGATAGGATTTGCGGTGCCTTTATGCACTTAAGGTGTTAATTAACACCGAGGTAGATAAAAAAGGATTCCACACTTAATTTATGTGGTCACTAAATATTGAAGAATTAAATTGGGTTGTTTGATTGCTTGAATGAATTGTAATGTCTGGTTGTGTTGTGTTTGAGAGTCATCACTAAGTTTATTAATATGTAAATAAGGTAAAGTGAAAGAGATTACGCACCAAAACTCTTGAAACGTATATACCTTGAGAATGAACATATGGGGGGAGTTATGGGGTTTTATATTTAACCATGACTTCTACTGGGTGTACAGGACGCTATATTTTCCTTTTTATTATTTATTTTGCGCACGTCTAGTCACTTCATGCGACATTTGCTTACCCGGTTAGTTCCCGGTGTAGTTTACCTCAATTTATTGAGACAAGTAGTTTGTTGGAAGCTCTTTTGATGCGTAATCAAAATTTAAATGAACATTAGCATCTGTCTAGTTAAGTGTGAGTGTCTTGAATTCTTGTTTACAGGTGCAACACGGTAAGTTGTGTGTTGATAGGATGAAAGCATGTTAGTGTGTTTTATTACGCTTATGTACTCGGCGTTGCTGATTGTGTGTTTGTATGTTTGTTTGGCCTTGTCTTTACCTTAGCCCTACGACGACCCATTTCCAATGGCGAGTAGTAGGGACAAGTAGAGATGAGTTTTTTAGGTGATGAAGGATTTTCATGATGGGGATGAGTGAAGAGCGAGTTATGTTCAGTTTCCTATAAGAATATGATGTGTTTAGTTACTTTGAATATTATTTATTTTATTATACTCATGAGACTAACGCATAGGTTTTAACATTTATTTGGTTTTAAGGGCCTACGATGGTTCCAAGTTGTAGGTTAACTTTGTTTGACTAAGCTTGGTTTTCGTTTGACTTTTTAAAAGTTGACTTGTTTTAAATGGTTTCTAAAATGTAATCTTCCGCTGTGTGTCTTTGATAAATGCCTTAGCCGTTTTCAGGGTGGCGGTAATGTCTTAGATTTTCCTATTTTGTATTTTAAAAAGGGCAAAATAGGTATTTTAAAGAAAAGGAATTTTCAGGGTGTTACAGCTATTACCTGAGTAAATGTAATATGGAAAATTGTTATTGACTACGAAGTATGTATTACTACCATGTTTATTATACAGAAAATCATGAAGTATTGTAATCAAGGTGCAATAGTTAGATGTGCATTGAAACCTGTATGGATCGGAAAATATACAAGAAACTTTGCCAGCGTATCATAGAACTTCGCGGGAGAAACATGCCTTAAAAAGCTCCCATTTTCATAATGCAAACTTTGTTTTGGACAGAGCTAAAGGATGACTCCTTGGTTTGTCATATGGATCAGACAGAGTTTATCCAACCATCTTCTCAAATTGAGAATTTCTAAATGCTTCATCAATTTTGTCAACGGAAATAAATCGATAAGATTTCAAAATATATGCCCAATATATAGTCAGGTAATAAAGAAATGATAACAAATAAACGATAGTCAGATAACAAAGAAATGATAACAAAGAAATATTAAAAATAAATATAAAATCAATTGAAATAAAATAGGAAAGAAGCAACTACAATCATCTAGCAACAATTTTAACATTATATCCTGTTGGATTGATTCAAAGTAGTTCCTATAGTTTAGGATAGGAGCTGTTAAATTTTGTCCTTCAAAGTAGTAAGTAGTTACGGTTAGTTCCTATTAGTAGTAGTATCTAGTTAGTTGTTTACTTAGTCCAATGAATAAATTAGCATATTCTTATCTAGATACATTTGTTAAGGAATAGTGGTGTAGCCCACTACTTGTTAGTGCTCCTAAATTTGTGTTAAGTTTGTTATTTCTCTAAGCATATTTAATGGCTCTTCATGTACTTGTGTAAAATGCAATGAGATTAATCAACTATTTATGTCTCATCTCTCTATATTTATAGTTTTAACTTATCCTTCACCTATAATCCTTAATTATTTAAGCAACTACTTTACCACCAATCACAACAAATTTAGAACGAAGTTTGAAATTACCATGTACAGCTTAATTCTACAACTTATATGCTTATCCCTAATATTTTTTAAATATGTAAAATTACTCGCAGACTTTACACCTAAGCATACATTTATTCATGTATATGCTAAATCTAAACAAACAAACATATCTATAATGAGTATAATCATATATAGTCTCTAGCACCCACTTTTTAAAACACCAGCATTTAGAGATGTGGATAGACAAGATGTTTATTAGACAATGTCTAGCCAAATATTTCTGCTTTATGTAGTTGTAAGTCTTGTAACTGAATGCTCTGTCTATCCAACTCCTAAAATGCTCTATAAGTGGGAACTTTTGATAAATAATATCAAATACAGGGGATTAAATATGTTTTAAAATTTTCAAATTATTGTTTATTTATAAAACACATAAAATTTGACCACTTAATTACCTGGAGAGTAGATAAAAATTGTTGGTATTAAATTGTTTTCTTAACAAGTACGCTTTGCCTGAGTTTTGATCACGTTCATTAGTAAGTGTATTGGTTCATTTGCAGTCTATCTGGAAGGATGGACTTTGGACAATTAAAGCATAATCCTTAGTTTCAAATCTGCCTAATATCGCTCTTGATCCTTCGTAGAGGTAACCTAAAAAGAAAGGCAAATTCAAGGGTTAAATAACTAAAACAACAAGCAAACTTGTTTTCAAAGACAATGAATTGATAAAAATCAAACCTCATGTAAAAAGTCTGCAACCACCTTACGAGGGTCAAACGAAAGCCTAAAGATTCAAAGAAATCCAACACATCTGCACAAGGGCCATGATAGACCATATGACCTTCTGACAAGAGCATCAGATCATCAAAGATGTCAAATGTCTTAGGTACTGGCTGAAGTAGAGCCATGACCACCGTCCCATCCATTTGATGGAAAAAATTCCCCACGCATTTAATGTAGGGTTTCGTAGTGACCCGACACTACGCGGAAGGAAACCCCCAAGTCTCGCCCCTTAATTAAAGCAATTAACAAGCATAATAAACATAATTAAGCAAGAGTAAGAACAAGAATTATACCTTTGTGGCGTGCTTCGCTCCCGAAGAGCTCTTACTTCAAAATCTCGAAACTACCAGATCTCTAACGGATCGTACCCTCGACCCGACCAGAGCGTCCCAAGTCTTGAAGGTTAGTCAAGACCTGGACAAACAAAACTATGAGTTTTATGAATCAAAGGTTTACTCTAATTACAAGAGTTGCCTTTTTAATTCCACTCAAGGTTGTATCTTCCCAATGCCCATGCCCTTGGTATTTATAGGGAAGAGCACCCTTGAATACCCCCGGGTACACGTCCCAAGTTTGAGAAAACGTCGCCCATGCACGTAATCCCAATCTGCGCAGCTCTCTTATATAGCTGGTCTAACCTATCATATCTATCAGTCTCAATGTGTTTTTGGATCTCATACGATAGACCTAACTCAAAACGCTGTATTTTCTTTCCCTCAGTTGGGACATCGTCAGGGCAAAACTTCAAGTATTCCATAAATTTCTGATAATATTCATCTACCGTTAGGTTTCCCATTTCGAACCTAGTAAACTCATTTGATTTGTCCTTCCTAACATGAGGCGGATAAAATTGGTCCCTCAACGCCCCCTTAAAACCTTCCCAGCTTAATTCACCGTCGTTTTCGGTTATCAACCTCATCTTACTATGTGTCCACCAATAGTCAGCGTCTTCCACTAGAAAAAACGCGGCTTGGTCAACCATGAGCTCAGCAGGACATCTCACCACACTAAAAAGCTTGTCAAATTCTCTCAGCCAGTTTTCCAACATAGAAGGTTCACCTTTTCCACTATAAGTCGAGGGTTTACTCTGGGCTATTCTCTTACTAATTGACGAAGCCTTTTCCTCCAAGGATTTCGGTCTCGAATTCCTTGCACCAGCTAAGGCCTTAACTAGGTTTCGAAGCACGCGATCAGAGTTTTCTCTTGGCACGGACCTTTTCAAAAAGGGTGGCATGCTGGCAGGTATACTGCATTAGGTTAAACAAGGTATGTAAATACATTTCTATAGCGTTTGAGGTTTAAGGAAAAACTCATTCTGATATTGTTCTAAAATAAACAAGGTAGTAACCCTAAAGGTAAAAAGGTTGAACAATGAGTCTATAATCAGATTTATTTATTTTTTTTCCATAAATGCAACACTGAATCGATTCTACTTACTAATGTTTATATTTTTAAAAAACAAAATTCAAATTCAAAAAAAATATACCATATACTTCCAATCTAGAAAGATTACTTGGGTATAAATTCCCACATAGTCATTGTTCAAAACTACAAAAGTCCGAGATAAACAACCAAATCATTTAACCAACAAAATTGTTCGCAATTTATTCTACTAAGGAACTAGACATACGAACTCAAACACATGCATAATCAAATAAAGTAAAAACAATCAGGCAAATAAAGGTGACGCATCCATGCGGTCCCGATCCTCCATGTATTGATCAGGGTCAAAATCAGCATCACCGGAGTCATCGCTAGACGCGCTATCGGAATCAGAAGGGGTTCCTACAGATAAGGAATCACTCATAGTAAGTCGCGCTACGGAATCAGAAAGCTCTACAATTATTGGCTCAGGTGGTTCCTCCTCCCACATCATGATTTCACTCTCTTCCTCGCTCATAAGATCCTCTCGCCTCACCGGCCAACCCCCTAGAATAATTTCCCCGCTATCATCATCACTCAACATTCCATCTCTATCAGCTAGTTCCCCCTCCTCATCAGCATTATATCCATTCTTCCACCAATCCTAAAGGATCCTCCTCCATGAATTCTCCCTGCTCCTCATCAGAATTTTCTTCGAAATCCTCCTCAAATTCCTCTTCTGGGTCCTCCTCCTCCGGGTCCTCTTCTGGATCCTCTTCTGGATCCTCCTCGGGATCCCTCTCGAAATCCAACTCATCGAAGATTATAAATGGCATTAAGTTTGGGTCTACTACGGGAACATCCTCCTCATTATTATCTCTCCTTGCCCCACTAGGTTCTAGAACGTCAATTCCGTCCCGGCCCTCAGTTTGCACTGCTCTTACCCTTCTGTCAATCTCTAGGTGAAACTGGTCACTCCTCTCTTTTAGTGCAATCATCTCCTCTTCCATTATTCTTTCATACACTAATTTGGACCTTTTGTAGATCATTTCCATTCGTCGGCTGTAATCCAAATCACTTTCCCCCTCTTTTCTATCCCAAATTCCCAGAGCCTCTATTTCTGCCCAGGCTGGGGCATTAACTAAAGCTCTCCAGGGTTCCTCTCGGGTATTAATTCCCTCCTCGGCCGGTCTTTTTCCTTTATCCATGAAAGAAAGTAATAATCGAACTTCCTGACTCACAAAGAAAGAAAACAAGACAATTAATTTCTGAGATAAAACAAAGATAGATAATTCAAAGCATCAGAGATATAAACACATAAATCCTATCATGCACACATCAAAGTTATCCATGACATCATACTTACAGACACCAAGCACAACTCATCATATCCCCTTAATGTCTACCCCTTTTACTCTCGTCAATTTTTTTTTTTTTTTTTAACGTTAGTCTATCGGTATAGATAAATAACACTAAATAAAACTCCCGCTCTGATACCAGTTGTAACATCTCAGAATAACTCGGGTCGTACGAAAAGAGAAAATGACCTTTTAAAAACGAGACAGCTATAATCCGAGTCAAACCGGGATGTTAGAAAACAGTTTTAAAACGGTTTTGAAGTTAAGGAAAACGTGCGGATCGAGTTCTATTAGCGTTATTAAGAACTACTAGATAAAAAGAAATTCTTAGCAGCGGATAAGAACGAAAAGTTAAATCTACTTATTACAACTTGAGAACGAAAGTCGCCTCATAAAAACCAAATGTACTTTAAACTAAATTTTGAAGTTCTTATTAAGACTTCTCTACCCTAATAATTTATTTCTTCAAGGGACAATCCTCACTCCCCAGACCTGCAACTTAACTTACTGCTAGTCATTGCCCAGATAGGAAACAACATCATCGCAGGGTCGTTAAGACCAAAAGTACACGTCAGCAAACGTCGCATACCAAATAAATAATAACACAAGAGAAAGTTTTAATTAATTAACTAACAAATCACAGAACCGTACGCTTCGATCATGCTTATTAAGAATATTTATTTTCATGTAAAAGTTAGTCAGCCATACTGCTGTACTATCCAGCCATACTGCCGGTACACTCCAAACTCCATAAGCGAGACAATACATTAGGGGAAGCTAACCCCTAAGCAAGCCTCTACCATAGACACTCGCCTTACTTCGGTGCCTATGGTTAAGTATGCATACCCCCGCGGTGGCTCATAATGCCCTCATATACCGCGAGTAATTCTTTTCCGCCAATTGACGTCATACTACGTCCACTTTAAAGTTAGTGAGGTCATACTACCTCTGCTTATCAAAACAATGTATAAAAATTATTGATTCGAAAGATAACATTATTCGTACTATATATATCCATACTTTACTTTTGTATACCATTATTATATGATACATCGGACTAATGCGAACCACGCTGCGTGTACATACCTTAAGCAAAATAACCAACTCGCAAGCGTCTCAATCAATTCCCGGTCACGAATCGACTTCCTACAAGGTTCAATCGTAATCGGGAAATAAGCACGCATACACATTTTCCTTAAATCATCCAACACATACATATACAATCACATCCATACCTAGAATACTACACACAACATGAACATCCATCACATACTATGACATGGTATATACACAAAACCGGACAGCCTATACAATCTGTCCAGAAACTCATCTTAAAACTGTCAAACTGAAAATCCGACTTCACCGTTGCGTCCGGAAGGCGTCAAAACCCCCGAGTACCAATTTTCATAATTAATAACATAGTATAAGTATTTTTATCTTAATTTTAAAGCCAAAAATGCTCCAAAAACACAATTTTTCCATCATTATCAAAACCTACGGGATTTCATTTTTTTTATCACAAAAATATAAATTTCAATGCTTTATTCCCTATTAAATCTAAACAATAAAATTTACATAATTTTCATGATCACATCCAAAAAAAATAAATTTTAAATATTTATTTATGTTTTTCTCAAAAATAATTCTTTTTACACCAATGCACACACACAAACACACCACATATATACATGTATATTTCTCTACCAACATTATAAATCTCTTCTATTAATCAATAAAAATAAAAATAAATTTTCATCACCACATATATTTTTTTTTTATATGAGCAACCATTTTTATGTATATATATATATATATATATATATATATATATATATATTTTTTTTTTTTTCAATCATTCATCAAACAATTCTTCATACACATGTAAACATATCTAAAACCCTAAAACCATACATTAATCTAGAAAGAAAAATACATCATACTTTCACACATGAATTTTTAAATTATGAACAAATCATAACTATAAAATAACACACATAAAAATCATAGAAATTTAAATTAAAGCTTAAAAATAAAACTAGGTTAAAATTACTCACAATTGCTCAAGAACAACACCAAAATTGATGAACCAAATTGGAGGATTTAGGCGTGAGAAATGTAGTGTTTTGGGAGTGTTTTCTTACTTGCAAATGGTTTGAAAATGAAAAGATGTAAGGTAATTAGGAGATTAAGGAAATAAAGGAATTAAGGAAATTAAGGCAATAATTATGGAAGGCAATAATTCCTTGATCTTCAATCTTCCTAAGAGGTTACTAATCCCTCTTAATTCTCCATATGGCCGGCCAAACCAATCACCTTCCTACTTTAATTTTTTTTTTTTTTTTAAATTAAAGATAGATTAGGAAAAAGATTTGGGTTTAAAATGATTTTAATTGCCTTAAAAGTTGAAATCTCATGATCTAACCCACTAACAAAATAAATAATTTAATATAATTTAATAAATAATATATTCTTCTAATAATAATAATAATAATAATATTACTATCAAATCATTTAATATATCGGAAAAATATCGAGGTGTTACAGTGGGGGAGCAGACCAAATGTCAGTTGTTATGCTAACCCTACCATTAAACGATTTAAACATTTCAACTAATTCATAGCGCATTGATTCGTATAATTTAATTGTGCGTCTTTTAAGAGTGCTCCTAGGGATTGCTCTATATTGTGGTTGCAATTGTTGTCTAGTGATATGCTAGAAATTAGAAGTTAAGTTGCGATTTTAAGGGTTTTTAAGCGTTTTTGTCAATTTCGCGTGTAAAGTAGGTCAAACATGGTTTGTTATGCACGAAACTTGGCACACAACACTATTTGGCATATATATTATTGTGTTGAAATGGTTAGAGTTGAAAATAATAGTCATATGCTAGAAATTAGGTGTTAAGTTGCGATTTTAAGGGTTTTTAAGCGTTTTTGTCAATTTCGCGCGTAAAGTAGCTCAAACTTTGTTTGTTTTGCACGAAACTTGGCACACAACACTATTTGGTATATATTATTTTGTAGAAGTTGTTAGAATTTAAAATCATAGTCATATTCTAGAACTTACGTGTTAAGTTGCGATTTTATGCGTTTTTAACCGTTTTTGACACTAACATCTATTTTCTCTTAGTGCTTTCAACAACCTTCTTCTTCCGTTGACTGCGGCTACTACGCGCTGAAGTTTATGGACGATATTATAAATTCCGTGAAGGACTTTGGAGTCGAAAATAAAGTTGCCGTAAGTATTTGTTACTTTCTTAATTAAATATATTATTGGTAAAATCTAATGTTAATATTAATCTTTTATTTTAATATTATATATAGGTTTTAAACGACATTCCGAGGGAAACACGCCCTTTGAGAAGTGAAGAGATGCGCGAATTAAAAGACAAGATTGTCGTGCATCTTGCTAATATTTGTCCTTGATAAATTGTAATTATAGTAGATTATTTATACTTTAATGTATATAAATATATATATATATATATATATATATATATATATATATATATATATATATATATATATATATATATATATATATATATGTACGTAATATTATATTAAATATACGAGCGAGAGTTTATTATTACTGTTGCATTATTATAATGTTGATTAATGTGATTATCATTGGATTAATCACTGTTATTACATTGTATTATTATTGCATTATTATAAAGATAAAACAGAAATAGAAAAAAAAAGAGGTAGTTGCTGCGGTTTTTGCCTATGACTGCAGCAAATAAAGAGTGTTATTTGCTGCGGTTTTGGCTCATGACCGCAGCAAATAACACTCTTTATTTGCTGCGGTTTTCGCCCATGACCGCAGCAAATAAGTCTCATATTTGCTGCGGTTTTGAACCGCAGCAATTAAAGTACGACATTTGCTGCTATCACAATTGCTGGGGGCCAAAACCGCAGCAAATAATGGCAAAAAAACGCAGCAAATGATGTTTTTTCCACTAGTGAAAAGGGGTTCTTGGGTAGAGTTTTTAGCTTGTGTATGTAAGTATACAAAGGGCTATAAGGGGGAGTAGGACAGCTTTAGCATGTCTGGTTGGGGTTGGTTTTTTGGTGATTTTTGTCCATCATTTGATCTATTATAGTGTAGGAAAGGTTTATCTAAGATAGTTTAAGGTTTGGGTAAAAATTGTTGTATATGTAACAAGTTATGTAATTTGTACTTCATGTTTAAAAATCACGTGTATATGTGTGAAATATCTAATTTACTCCCATCATGGTTACATAATATGCTTGGGTAATAATTAATATTTTTTCGAACTGTTATGGATAGTTGCTCAACTTTAAGTTTTACCTCTACTTGTTACGATTCATAATCACGTTATAATATTCATTAGTAATTATGTATGTTTGATGAATTTAATATAGTATGAAAAATAAATACATTTTCAACGCATGTAAATGTCTAAAGCATATATCTTGATATCAAGGGCTTTAAAGGGTTTACTTTTATTTAGACGTATAAAAGCGTCTAAAATATTAAGCACTATCCACATGAAAAAGCGTCTAAAAAAATTCAGCATTTCCACACAAAAACCGTCAAAAATATTTTGCATTTTCCACACTACAAAGTGTCTAAAAACGTAAAATTTTAGTATGGATTTAAGGCAGAAAATCTTTTTTTCCACAATAAAAAGCGTAGGAAAACAGATATAACATGCACTGTAAAAAGTGTCGAAAAAAAAGTGTCGAAAATTTGTAACTGTATTTTTTTAGACGCTTCGTCATGCGTCGAAAATATATTTTTTGACGATTAAAACCGTCAAAAAAACCATAATTTTTCCATCGAAAAGCTCCGTGTTTTTTAGTAGTGAAAGTAGGAGTGTACTTAAATTAATTTTAATAAAAGTTTTTAAATATGTAACATCTCTTAAATCACTTCAAATAATACGAATAAACTCTTTAGTATAAAGAATCAGTTTTCCAAAATTAAAAAGAACTTTTATTTAAAATTTTAACTTTTCTTTATCGAATCACATATACATAAATAGCCTTCATATACGAAATAGAATACTTTTGTATCATATAAACTTAATAAAACTATAAATCATTCAAGATATATATGTTAACAAAATATAAGTATTCTCTTTAATATTGTAAACAAAACAACTCTCTTAATTTTAATGACAATAATACCTTAACTAGTGTAATACTCGTTCAATATGCCCGATATTTTTAAAAAAATTTTATAGATAGTAATTTAACTGTTTTGATAATTTTTTCTTAGCATGATATTTAATTATTCAAATAAAAAGGCATTTAATAATCATATTAAAATTTTACATACTCAATCAAAGTAGATATTAAATTTATAATGTAAGTTAATGATATGTTACCTCTTAATGCAACAATTGCAAAAATAAATTTAATATATATATAGGTATTACATTTTATAAGATGTCAACTTAAATTAAGCAAATGAAGATTACATTTTATATGAAGTTTTCTCAAATTCATTTGCAAAACGAACAAACAAACAATTAATTTAGTTAATAAACAATCATGATTTAATGAATAAACTATTATAATCGAATGCAGTTGTAATTAAATTAAATTACCTCAAAAGTTAGAGATAACCTCCTTGTGCACAACATTATCAGTGGAAGATTGCGGATTTTTGTCTTTATCACATATCAAAATCTTAAGACCGCGTCTGCTAGTAACCCGTGAAACAACATAATTGACCATGGCAAAAATACAGTTGTGGGAAAAAGATACCAACATATCCCAAAGATTGACCCTGACTCTTATTTATTTTCAGAGCAAAGCATAATAAGATTGGAATTGTCTCTGCTGTAAATTTACTGGGAAACATCAAAAATCAAATAGTGTAAGAGTAATCCTATGAATAAGGACTTTACTACCTTTGTTACATTCGGTAAGAATTTTAGCCTCGATGATGTGATCCCCCAAATGAGGGATAACCAACCTTGTACCATTGCACAAACTAGCCGAAGAGTCATTGTTTCTATGTATTGCTGTTACTGTTATAATATCAAGCGAATTTCATGATTTGGAATACCAAAACATATAATAGTATTGAGGAACTCAAGGGAACATGTATTGGTGTTACTGTTATAATATCCATCTGATTTGCTAATTGATGAGTCTCAACTAAAATAAATCCTTTCATCCTCGGGTAGTAATTGATAGCACGTATTCATTCAATTGTGTAACAATCTCATTTATTGGAGCCAAAACAACCCTCTCTTGGAAAAAGCTATCATCCTCCATGTTTTGTAGTAAATTTGGAGATGTACATTCAATTATTGCACCAATTGGATTTGATGCATTTGTTATTAGCAAATCATCTGGTATATCAATAGAAACTTCACCTTTATTTGTGCCACCAAGTTTACCATCAACAAGTCATAGGATCCAATCTGCAAATTTAAATATGTCCAAATTGTTTCTTATAGCATTTTGTAGCCTTATGTTTTTTCTCAATCGAACGACTTTACATGAATACTAGAGACTTGAAGAGTTAACTATAGCAAAGACAATATTTTGTTGAGTTCCTTTGGGAATAAAACACAATATTTGTTGAAAATTGTCACCAACGACAAAAACTTTTCCACAAAATTGTATTCTATATGGGTGTCCATCTTCACCACGTAATGCATCTCTCATACTTCTGTCTAAAGCTTTAAAACAATATTTATGCATCATTAGAACTTCGTCTCAGATGATGAGCTTGGTTCACCTTAAAAGAGATTATTTTTCACTATTTGGTTGTAAACTATTGCATATTAAATCTTGATTGATAGTTAATGGTAACCATAACTAAAATAAAGACCATTTCACATAGAAGTAGAAGCCAAAAAAAATAATAATAAAAAAATCATTCTCAAGAATAAATGATGATTGAGCAATTAAGGTTGCTAAAATAAAGGTCATTTCACATAGAAGTAAAAGTTAAAAAGAAAACAACATTTAAGGTATATGATATGATTTAATTACTTTAGTTTATTTTGGAATCTTTCAAAAAAGAAATCAATCTTTGAAGATCATTAATTACGTTTGTAAGTAACTTAAGCAGTTTTTAGGAGAAATAGACATTGATAATCTCAAATTCTTAATCATTATCCATGCCCTCAAAATAATCTCAAATATTGATTATTCCATAATAATTCCAAGTGTGGGGCATAGTTTCTTCAACAAATCTTAACTATTATGTTTCTCTTACAAATGCACCCAATTCGAGTTTATTATAGAATGAAATCAATCGTTGATATTTTAAGAAAATATGTCTCTTGCTTAAAATTATTATGGTATAATTAATGGCTTAGATTATTCTAAGCGAATTGACAATGAATGGGGTTATCATTGTCTATTTTTCCTTTTAAAAATTAACTTCATTATAGATTATTTTCAATTATGACATTTTCCAACATATATAGTATATTATAATACTTAATATTAAATTGTTTAAATTCAAAGGCGCAACTAACGTTGTATAGTCCCAATACTCAATACGATCAAACGTTGCAAACATAATAAAGTGTTTAAATTCAAACGCTCAGTTAATGATGCATTACCCTATACTCAATGCCATCAATCTTGCATATATATTGTCCCAATGGAGTAGCACAACATCAGCAGCTTATTGGCTATAGCACCATAGCAGTAGACATTAGCAGTGGCATCCATAAGCATCACCATGCATATAGCTCAGCAACAATGGGGCATCAGTGCTATTGCTTAATTCGATATATAGTTGGCAAGACTTAATCCAACAAATCAGCAGCAACATAGCCATAAGCATCTACCAACAGCAGCAATCAACTTTCTATTCAGAATAAAGACTTTTCTATCTAATCCAGTATATTAAAGTAAAACTTCAGTAAGAATGAAACTACAAATCTATAACAGTAGTCAATCGTCCGTTGCTAGCAGATTGTTTGTGAAAAGGAATAAAGCAAGAACAAACTACAAATAGACAAATGAAGAATATTTTCAATTATTTATACATAACAAAACATATTAACACAAAAACTTTCAAAACCTACTCACCATTGATTATGTGCAAAGAGCAACAACTAGCTTTTTATATGCATTGCTATTGATAAAAGATGGCAATAATTAGTAGTGTCCCTGTGAAAACTAAAGTTCAAACTTTTTATCCGCATGTCAAATGCAATTTACCTTCTCATGCTCATAATGATACCAACTAAAGATTGGGATGAGCGTGTTAGAACTGCACCAGTTATATTTAGAAGGTCTACAAATTAAAGCATAAAGATCCATAGTGTTGTTAGTGTTATACAACGCAAAAAGAGCTTCATAGATAGCATGTCACTGTTACGGTCCATAGTTTATAGACCACATTATAAAAATAAACTACAATTGAATTTCTATTTTGAAATCATAGCAGAGTTCATGTAAAGAGTATCAAACAAAACTAAAGTATAATGAAATGTTCTCAAACAAAACATATCAATTTCCGAAGCAATCTAATTCTAGTGAACTCATAAAAACCTATTTGAACAATAAATCATGGGAGAGAATGTCAAAATCATACTCATACTCTATGAATTGTCTTCTCAATCTCGCAATCCTTGTTCATAAGTATAGATTTAAAAATATTAAGTTTTCGATTAGTGTTGGGGTTAAGGTGGAGTCTTAAGGAGATGCATGTGATTTGCATATAGGAGGATGTGATTTCCTCACCAAGAATCGTGTATGTGACTTGAAACAGTCGCATCATTATGAGATTTCATTAGTCATTTTTAGCACTTCATTTTTTTATATATTTGTTCGTTATTAATTATAATTTAATTAGTGATGATAGTAATTTGAAAATTTTCTACGATGATTAATAACTTGTTAAATCGTAACGTGGTTATGAATCGTAACAAGTAACGTAAACTTTGGAGGTAAAACTTAAAGTTAAAGTTGAGCAACTATCCATAACAGTTCGAGAAAATTATAACTATTACCCGAGCATATTATTTAACCATGATGGAAATAAATTAAATATTTCATACATGTATGCAAATGATTTTATACATGGATTACAAACTATTTAACTTGTTACATGTATAATAATTTTTACCCAAACTTTAAACTATCTTAGATAAACCTTTTCTACACTATAATAGACCAAATGATGGACAAAAATCACCAAAAGAACATCCCCAATCAGCCATGCTATAGCTAATCCCAATCCCGCTTATAGCCATGCTAAAAACTCTATCCAAGAACCCCTTTTGTTCTAATCTATGTTGGGCATGATTACATGAATGCAAAGACCAAATACAAGAGACAAAGAATCTGATTTTTCTGTATAAAATCAGCTCCTCCATCATCTTCATTTCACACATAAATTATCACTTAATACACTCATAAACTCATTCAAACAACTTCCCTCAAAAACCTCTACAAGTCCTACATGTTTTCTTCTTCAAAATCGCACAAAAACCACTTGAAAAACACCTATTTTAGTGCATAATAGCTATTGTCCAAATTAATAAAATCATCATATACTCCTCAAAGTATTCATATAAACAATATATTTTATGACTAAAAAGATTTTACAACTTATATTAGAATAAGTGCATATAAAATGATTTTTGTATGAAATCTTTTCCATAAATTAAGTATGGTATAACAATATATTTTATGACTAAAAAGAAGAAAAATCATCACTTTTATAAATCTACAAAAATCGAAAACTAAGAACACATATATCCACAAACTTATAAATTTTGTTACTTTAAGTATTTAAGTAAAATTTTGGGACTTGATTAAGTATGTTGCTCAACATAATAAGTATACTCCAAATATATATTAAAAATCATCACAAGTATTAGTTTAACAACCCCAACGAAGGAAAGTTAAGTGCATATTAGAAATCCAAAGTTATTATTAATTTTTGGATAAATGCAATATTTTAGTTGAAGATTTGGAGTTGAGACTGGAAGGGCAAGGATCCGAAGTTGGAACCACTTCTAAGAACGCATAGGAGCTTACGTGGGAGCTTACGGAATACTTATATAGGCTTGGAGTCGAGGTATGTCACATGGGGTGATTTTTAAAGGAATTAAGAACAAGTTGAGAAAGTATATGTATAAACTTGTTTTTAAAAATAAAATTCCCATAGAGAAGTTCTTAAATCTTGAAAAATGATGTCAGGATGATAATTTTGAATATGGAATAATTTATTACATGTACTATTATTGTGGGCATCATGCATGTTGATTTTATGAATTGTTGTATGTTTAAAGGCATGTTTAACACTCTTTTGTGAAACTTATTGTGATGGAAATGATTATATGAACTTTAAAAATATTTGAAATTCATTTTAAAAGTAGTTTCTAGTAGCTATATGCTAAGAAAATCTCTTGAATATTTTTGTTGAAATTTATTCGTTAAATTGATATTTTAATGGATTTAAGGTGTTAAATACTCTTATTATAAAACATTGCATTAGATAAACTCTTAATGATCAAATATAATTAATAAAACCATATTATAATTTCTCCGAAACGATTTGGCCAGAATATATTTAGTTTGGAATTTTTCATGATTTTTGAGTAATCGTTAAATTTTAATATAGTAAAATATAAAATAATTACCAAATAAAGACATATAGACTTGCAATGTTTATCACATACTCATATGGACGGACAGTAACTAGAAGTGGCAAAAGTTTGGGAAGATTTTGTTGACGTTTAAGGACCTTACTAATTTTTACTTAGTTATTAATAATCGATAAGTTAGAAAACCGTAAAATATAAAATAAATACTAAATTATGTCTTTTGAACATGAAACTTTTATGAAACACTTAAATAAACAGTAGATACATGTAAAAAAAATTTATATAGATTTTCGTAACCATATATGGACTTAAATAAATTTTATTTGTTTTATCGGTAAAATAACAAAATCAATTATTAAAAATACTCCACGTGATTTGTAATGGTTATTTGAAATTTTATATCCCTTAAAATAGTTTCTGAAACATCATAGAATTTTTATATTATTTTATTCGGACTTAAATATTTTTAAACCGATTTGTTTTATTTATCGATAAAATGTCTATATAAAAAAAAAATAAAATATCACATATGACTTTTATAAGTTTAAATGGGCTAATAAAAGTCTTGTATGACTTCAAAAACTTTGATATAATTTTATTAAGCTAATTATTAATTATTTACTAATTTATCAAATTAATAGAAACTATTTATTTATTAATATTGTTAATTAATTTGAGTAAAAATGGACCTATATCAAAATTTTATATTGTAGTAATAACCTACTGCTTCATAGTATAAAATAAGTTTAACTTAGATGTTTTATAAATTTTACGAATTTAAGACATCATTTAAATAACGGTAAACATAAATGATCAAAAATAATTGTAAAATCGTTATAAATATGAATAATGTTGATGGGACAACCTTAAATTCATTTTATATAAGATTAATAATGTTGTACCTGATAAATATGAATATAAGGGTGTCAATATATTAGATAATTGATATCATAATTAATTATGATTCAAACAATTTGTTTTCAAAAGATAATGGTGGTGTTTAGCAAATAGATGATAGTTGATAGTAGTAACTGATTGAAATAATAGATTTGACTAGCTGATTTTATTAACTGATTTGATCAGCTGTTTATAATAGTTGATTATTAAAAAGTGTTTAGTAACATTTAGCTGATAGTTGAAAGCTAATTAGTGTAAAAAAGACAGATAAGAACATGACAAATAATTGTTTGGTTTAGATTATACTCTACAATACTGTTAAGTAAACTATTAAGTATTAAAAAAATATTACTCCCTCCAATCGATACTAATGTCTCATTTTATTATAAATACTATTTACAATTACTCTTAATTTGTATTTTACTCTCAATCTATAATTTAAAATATTGTCAAGTGATATTTTATTTGATTCGTCATTAATTATTAATATCTATTTTTTATAATTTTAATTTAGGCACACGTGATAATAAAATTAATTTTAAATAACCTTTTAGTTTTCATTGTCAGTTTCCCTTCCCCAAATAAAATTTCCATATGTGGTTTTTTTCTTCATCTTTCAACTCACCTTTCTTTCTTCTTTCTTCTTTCTTTTTTCCTCTCAGATCCCTTCTTCCTCTATTTTCAGTTTCTTTGATCCTCCTCTTCCTTTCCTTGTCCAAATTGTGCCACTCTTGTAACCCCATCAACTCTCTTTTTTTTTTCGTTTATTTTTTTCTTCATTTATGGTTTGATTTTGGATGTAGTGTGTGTCATGAGGTGGGGTTCTACCGATGCTAGTGGATGATGATTAGTGGTGCAATTGTGATAGTGGTGTCTGTCATTGGTGTTGTGGTGCCATATTTGAAGGAATATGTCCGTAGACATTTCCGACAATTACTAAATATAAATATATAGGATATTTATGAAGATAATAAAGTTAATTATTATTAGTAATTGTATTTACTTGCTAGAGAATAAATATAATTGGTGGGTCAATAATAATTGGACCACAACTAATATAATTAATCCTATAAGGTCTTACAAAAGAATCAATTGAACGGTAAATGACTCGGGCCCATTAGGAGAATGGGCTTGCGATCCAATTAGGTTAACAAAAGAATCGGTTTCTTTTGACCTAGGTTACTAGTATTATATGAGGACATAATGCTAGTAGTGGAGAAGTGGGGATAATGGTTTGATGGGTGTGAGTATTATAAATATGTTTATTTAAACTCTCATCATACACAATTCTCATACACAGTTATTGAAAACCAGAAAAAGCAAGAGATACAATCTCTTCCGTTCTAGCAAACGTTGGTGTTCAATTGATTCCGGTAGACTGAATAGAGGAGCAACGTTTGAGGCTCTCCATATTATCTTATCGCGTTATTTTCGTGGATTTCACGCTACAAAGGTAATATAGACTAATCCTTTTTGTATGATTCATATGTTTGATTATGTTTATGATCCTGAGATAGATGTTAGGGAAGTGTTTCCTGAAATTCCGCTTTAAGCATCCATCGAAACCCAACAGTGGTATCAGTTAAGCCTAATTCATAATATTCATATGATCTTTTTTTTCTCTGGAACAAAATACAACCGTTTCTTTTTCATGAAAATCAGTTTTTTTTATGATAACTGTTTGGAAGTTATTCATAATATTCCATTTCAATTAGATTGAAATTCAAATGCAAAAACTTGTTTTTCCTGATTTTTGAAGCCATTCATCCCAAATATTGTATATCCATTCGAATTTGTTCGAATTAATCAAAAAAAAAAAAAAAAAAAAAAAAAAAAAAAACATCAGTTTTTTTTTGGATGAAAATTCGAAATTTTGTGATAACTGTCTTGGGGATTTGATCAGTTACGAAACCCACACACAATGAATTGTTAAAACACAAATTTTGTTCATTGTTAATTGTGTTTTTCGTTAAGGAATTCAAGGTTTTGGATCGAAAACGCTTAAAACCTTTTTTTTATCCCCAATTCAATTTTAATTGTTAAAACACAAAATTTGTTCAATTGGCTTGAAATTTAAATGCGAAAAACTTGTTTTCCCTGAAATTTGAAGCAATTCATGCACAAAGATTGTATATCAGTTCGAATTTGTTCGAATTCATCAAAAAAAAAAAAAAAAAAAAAGCAAAAAGGGAAACAAAAACCGAAAACAAACCGGGAAGCATGCGCACGCCACGAGTTGTCTGAGGTGGCTTAGTGGCCGGAGGGAGGCACAGCTGCGTGGCACGGCAGTTGTGTAGCCGCTCCTCGAAGGCGGGCTGGTGGGGCAGTGGTGAACCGGCTCCTGGAAGGGTTGCTGGGTTCCCTTCTTTCCCTTTGCTGTTTTCTTTGTTCCAGTAGCTTAGATGAAGGTGACCATTTTTTTTTTTTTTTTTTTTTGGTATTTGTTTTAATATGTGCAAAATAACCCCTTTTTGAGTCTTAATTGGCTTTATATGGTGCGTTTTTTTTTCCTTAAAAAGTCTCACTTACATTAGTTAAGTTTGACTCAACATTTAAATATTTTATATGCTAAATTGTTTTGACCATTTAGTTTGATATATTGCATTGTTATTGTCGTTTATAATATTTGATATTATTTTGACATGTTATGACTAGTATGGCCCAAAACAAAATTTATATATAAAATTAGGATAGTATATACGATCTGCGAATCGTTTGTTTTGAATGTAATTATATACGATCTGCGAATCGTTTGTTTTGAATGTAATTAAATACGATCTGCGTATCGTAATATTTTTATTCAAAGTATGTAATCACAAATGAAAGGAGTTTCAAGGAAGGTGATCAATGGAAATTCATGGAAGCTTCATGAAGATTAGTTTTTTTTTAGGGGCCATACTAGATCATCTTTTATTCATGCTTTTATTTGCTTTGAGCGTTTATTTTGGTCTTTGCATGCATAAGTTAATGTATTGGTTAAATATGCTATGTGTTCACTTAATATTAACCATGCTAATTAACTTGAATCCCCATAAATAATATTGAGTTTTATTGTTTTTCCAAACAACACCTATAAGCCTTTGATAATGAATAATACATTCTGCCAAAGCGAGGTATTGCTCATAAATCTTGGGATATAGGGTAAATTTTTTTTTGAAAATTTACAGGTTCATGTTTGGTTTCACTCAACAAAATCATCAAAAACAAAGTTTTGGGTTTTGAAACTAAGAGATAGGATTGAACAGGAATTATCAATCTATCTACTAAGAATTATAATTAGTTATAATTAGTAAAACGTTTACTTACCTTAACTACTATAGTTAAAGGCAGGGCCAAAGTCCGTTTAACTGTAGTGGGAGAGGATCTTAGTTGTTATTTATTCAAAAGGGGATTTTAAAATTTTGAATAAATTATTAAATTGTTTAATTACTGCTTATTGATAGACTATTAATTTTACTTTATTACATTGTTGTAGAAATCATGTCTGGTTCAACTAACAACAACACTCCTGCTTTTAACTTGCGCTGTGTCTTGGAAAAAGACAAATTGAATGCAAACAACTTCCTTGAATGGGAAATGGCTGTGAGAATTGTTCTCAGAGCTGAAGGAAGGGAAAGTGTTCTTGACACTCCACTCCCTGAACCCCTGCCAGAAACTGCAACAGTTGCAGAGAAAAGAGCTAGGCAAAATCTCGAGGCCAATTCTGTGCAAGTAACATGTCTGATGCTTGCTTGCATGGAACATGATTTTCAAAAACGTTTTAACAATCTTGATGCCTACACAATAATCCAGCAACTTAGAACAATGTTCGAAAAGAATGCTCGATTAGAGAGATTTGAAGCTAATTGTAAACTTTTGGAATGCAAACTGGGCAAGGGAAAACCCGTCAGACCCCATGTGTTCGCCTTAATAGGGCATTTTCAAGTCATGGAAAAGTTGGGTTTTCCTTATCCCAAAGAGCTGGCCACTGATATTGTGATCAGATCCTTGCCAGAAACTTTTGATGCTTTCAGATTAAATTTTTACATGCAAGGAGGGGAAGCAACCTTGCCAGAATTGCATGGTATGCTTATTCAGGCTGAAAGGAGCTTACCTTCTGAACCCGCACTGAAAGATGTGCTTATGGTCAGAAAGAATAAAAAGTTCAAGAAGAAAGGGGTTCCTAAATGGAATGGCAATGGTAAGGTAGTTACCACTAATGCCTCTCCCAGACCAAAGGCTACTCCAAAGGCTAAAGTAGCAGCACTACATGAGTGCTACCACTGCCACAAGATTGGCCATTGGAAGAGGAACTGCCCCGTCTATCTAGAAGAAAAGAAGTCTGGTGCTTCATCTTCAGGTATATATGTTATTGAAATTAATTTAGCGACTTCGGCTTCTTGGGTATTTGATACTGCTTGTGGGTCTCACATTACTAGTAATGTGCAGGGTCTAAAAAGAAGTAGAAGCTTGAGCAAAGGTGAGGTGGATCTCCGAGTCGGCAATGGAGCAAGATTTGCTGCTTTAGCTGTAGGAGTTTATATTTTGACATTACCCTCTGGTTTAATTTTAGAACTAAATAATTGTTATTATGTTCCTGCCATCACCAAGAACATTATTTCAATTCCGGTTTTGGACATGGAATGTTTTTCATTTACTATTAAGAATAATTGTTGTTCTGCATATTTAAATGATATGTTTTATGTTTCAGCTAAATTATTAAATGGGTTGTATGTGCTAGACTTAGAAACTCACATCTATAACATAGACAGCAAGAAACGTAAAACAAATGATTCAAACCCCACTTACCTATGGCATTGTCGATTAGGCCACATAAGTTCAAAACGCATAGAGAAACTTCATAAAGATGGAATTCTAAAATAATTTGATTTTGAATCATTTGGTGTTTGCGAGTTTTGTTTGATGGGAAAAATGACAAAGTCACCTTTCACAGGTACGAGTGAAAGGGCCAATGACCTCTTAGCTCTCATACATACTGATGTATGTGGACCTATGAGCACCGTGGCTCGGGGTGGTTACAACTACTTTATAACCTTTACGGATGATGTAAGCAGATATGGATATGTTTACCTCATGAGACATAAGTCGGAGTCCTTTGAAAAGTTCAAGGAATTTCAAAATGAAGTAGAGAACCAACTTGGGAAGAAAATAAAAGCATTACGATCCGATCGTGGTAGTGAATACTTGTCTCACGAGTTTGATGATCATTTGAAAAATCGAGGCATAATCTCACAATTGACTCCACCAGGAACACCACAATTAAATGGCGTCTCTAAGAGGAGGAATCGAACTCTATTAGATATGGTTCGATCAGTGATGAGTCTTGCTGATCTTCCTATTTCATTTTGGGGATTTGCATTGGATACAGCTGCATTCACACTTAATAGAGCACCTACCAAAGCAGTGGAAAAGACACCATATGAGATGTGGACGGGAAAGGTTCCGAAGTTGTCTTTTCTAAGGATTTGGGGTTGCGAAGCTTATGTTAAGCGTTTAATATCTGATAAGCTAGCACCTAAATCTGACAAATGTCTTTTTGTGGGTTACCCAAAAAAGACAAAGGGATACTACTTTTACAACCAAAGCGAAAACAAAGTGTTTGTTGCTCGCAATGGTGTTTTTCTAGAACAGGAATTTATTTCTAGAAAAACAAGTGGGAGTAATGTATATCTCGAAGAAGTTCGAGATGAGCAACAAATGGATAAGGTTAACACCTCATCAGAGGCGCCCCAGCATGAAAATGCTCAGGAGGAAATGCATTCAACGCACTTACCTCCTACCGCCCCAAGTGGAGAAAATCCACTCGAAGTCACTCTACCTAATGAGGCAGAAACTTCTCTTGTTGTTCCCCTACGTAAGTCTAGTAGGACAATAATTCAGTCAAGAAGATATATTGATTTCCTTTTGACTGAAAACTCTGAAATAACCATGTTAGAATCAGAAGAGCCTACTAGTTACAAAGATGCTTTGGAGAGTCCTGACTCCGAAAAATGGCTTGAAGCCATGAAATCTGAAATGGATTCCATGTCTGAAAACCAAGTTTGGGACTTGGTTGATTTGCCTGATGGGCTAAAACCCATTGGATGCAAATGGATTTTCAAACTGAAAACAGACAAGGATGGAAACATTAGTGTTTTCAAAGCAAGGTTGGTAGCAAAAGGTTTCAAACAAATTCATGGTATAGACTATGATGAAACTTTTTCTCCAGTAGCCATGCTAAAATCCATTAGGATAATCCTTGCAATAGCTGCCTTTCATGACTTTGAAATATGGCAAATGGACGTCAAAACTGCCTTTTTGAATGGGTTCTTAAAGGAGGATGTGTACATGACACAACCACAAGGTTTTGAAGATCCGAAAAATCCAAGGAAAGTATGCAAGCTTAAGAGATCCATTTATGGATTGAAGCAAGCATCAAGGAGTTGGAACCTCAGATTTGATGAGGCAGTCAAAGAGTTTGGTTTTCTTAGAAATGAAGAGGAATCTTGTGTATACAAGAAGTTAAGTGGGAATAATATCACCTTTCTGGTCTTGTATGTAGATGACATACTCCTCATTGGGAATGACAAAAATATGCTTGAGTCGGTCAAGCAATGGCTTAAAAGTCATTTCTCTATGAAAGACCTGGGAGAGGCTGAGTACATACTGGGAATAAAGATCTATAGGGATAGATCGAGGAGACTTATTGGACTAAATCAAGAGACTTACATAGATAAGATTCTCACAAAGTTCAAAATGGAAAGCTCCAAAAGAGGGTTTATTCCTATGCAACATGGCATTAAACTTTGCAAGACTATGTGCCCATCGAGTTCAGAAGAGTTCAAGCGTATGAATAATGTTCCTTATGCTTCTGCAATAGGATCAATCATGTATGCTATGATATGTACTCGACCAGATGTTGCATTTGCTTTGAGTATGTGCAGCAGATACCAGTCCAATCCAGGAGATGCACACTGGATAGCAGCGAAAAATATCCTCAAGTACTTAAGAAGGACAAAGGATAAATTTCTGGTATATGGCGGAGCTAATGAGTTGTTTGTCACTGGATACACTGATGCAAGCTTCCAAACTGACAAAGATGACTTCCGATCCCAATCTGGTTTCATATTTTGTCTGAATGGAGGAGCTGTGAGCTGGAAGAGCTCCAAGCAGAGTTCAGTTGCAGATTCTACAACAGAGGCTGAGTACATAGCAGCAGCTGAAGCAGCAAAAGAGGCTGTTTGGATTAAAAAGTTCGTTAGTGAACTGGGTGTAGTTCCTAGCATTGAGAATGGCATCAAGTTGTATTGTGACAATGAAGGTGCTATTGCTCAATCCAAGGAACCTAGATCTCACCAAAAATCTAAACATGTTGAAAGAAAATTCCATCTTATTCGAGATATTGTTGGAAGACAGGATGTAATAATAAGTAGAGTTGATACCACGGATAACATAGCAGATCCGTTGACTAAACCACTCCCTCAGCCGAAGCATGAGAGTCATACTAGGTCTATGGGGCTTAAGCATATAGGAGAATGTCTTTAGGTTGTTTACTTCATGTTTACAATTATAAAGAATTTTGTTTACCATATGTTTGGAATGTTTATCAATAATATAAATGGTTTGTTTCTTATTTAATTGCTTGGTTTAGTATTAAATAAAATGTTCATATAATTTGTGTTTTCAATAGGACTATTGGAAATGTTTCGATAATGGAACCCTATAAGTGAACTGAAATCACAATTTATATAATGTCCCTAATCTAAATCACTAAATTGGACATAAGTGGTTTATTAAAGATTAGCATGTAATTAATTGATAGCTCGGTTCCATGGGCTATGGAAACATAGAGATGTTTAATCGATTACATGGATGCATACCTGATGCATTGAGACTTGACCTAATCTGATTCGAAAGGGCAGAATCAAATCCTTATATTTAGTGGATTCCTTAGACATGAGTATGTCTTAATCACTACGAAATAATTAGTTTAACCTTGACACTGTTAAACGTCGTGCTGTAAAAGGAGGCTATAAAGGCAGTGATCAGGTGGGCTAAGAATTGAGTGGGAGTTATGGTCATACAAGAATGAATAAGTCCTCCTATGTGATAGGATTGGTGTGTAGGCCTCTTGATGAGCGAGAATTGAAAATTGCATGGCCATGCGGAATAAGATTAAATGGTTAATCCTTAGTTGAACAATTCGAACTCAGAGATCAAGAAACATAATTTGAGAAATAACACGGTGTTGTCAAATTTCACATTAAGTGGCTTAAGGAATTTATAATTGTGCAATTGTCTTCGGACAAGTGGGAGATTGAAGGAATATGTCCGTAGACATTTCCGACAATTACTAAATATAAATATATAGGATATTTATGAAGATAATAAAGTTAATTATTATTAGTAATTGTATTTACTTGCTAGAGAATAAATATAATTGGTGGGTCAATAATAATTGGACCACAACTAATATAATTAATCCTATAAGGTCTTACAAAAGAATCAATTGAACGGTAAATGACTCGGGCCCATTAGGAGTATGGGCTTGCGATCCAATTAGGTTAACAAAAGAATCGGTTTCTTTTGACCTAGGTTACTAGTATTATATGAGGACATAATGCTAGTAGTGGAGAAGTGGGGATAATGGTTTGATGGGTGTGAGTATTATAAATATGTTTATTTAAACTCTCACCATACACAATTCTCATACACAGTTATTGAAAACCAGAAAAAGCAAGAGATACAATCTCTTCCGTTCTAGCAAACGTTGGTGTTCAATTGATTCCGGTAGACTGAATAGAGGAGCAACGTTTGAGGCTCTCCATATTATCTTATCGCGTTATTTTCGTGGATTTCACGCTACAAAGGTAATATAGACTAATCCTTTTTGTATGATTCATATGTTTGATTATGTTTATGATCCTGAGATAGATGTTAGGGAAGTGTTTCCTGAAATTCCGCTTTAAGCATCCATCGAAACCCAACAATATTTACAGTTGTGATTTAGTTTGTGATGTCGCATGATAATGATGATAAGTAAAATTACGGTTGTGAAAATGGGGGTAATGTTGTATGAATAAGCTATTTTATCAAAAATTATTTTAGCTTGTTTGACCACCTCAATCCTCTAATACATTAAATAAGCTAAAAATTCTTCAATCATCTCTTTTACCAAAAATCACCAATTACTTCTACATAATGTCACTTTTTTATATTGACTAATAATCACAAAGGATTTACTATTCTCTAGTTTGGATACATAATTGTAAATCGGCAAAATTAAACTTATTTGTTGGAATTGTGTTATCAATGCATTCCCTTATAACAAGAATTATCGAGAAAAATTATCTTGTGATTGTGTAGAGTCGAACTATAGTCTCTAGTATTTTCGGTCACTTTAAACCTGGTGAGATAGTAATGCTCTTCATCCTTGAATTTATCTTGATGTGCGAATAAAACATACTTTGAAATAGTACTTGAATTCTAGTACTCTGTATGTATGCGGCTAAAATAAGTATTAACCGAAACCGAAACACTTATATAAAATTATATGTAATGTTGTACTCTTTTGAACCTCTTCATCAATAAGAAAAATAAAAACGACATTAACTTCATTCTGCTCGTTTCAATGATAAACTGTATTAATTTTTATTCTTCATATTCTAGTTTCTTCCACAATATTTATAAAGATATGATAACTTTGAGTCATAGTAATAATTAGTTTATGTAGTGTTCGGGAATAACTATTTCATTTCACATTGTAGATTTCAATTATGAAATTATAAATAAAGAATTTGAGAATGACAAGGTTTTGGTAGTCTTTCTCAAATCCTCTACTTTAATGACTTTAAAAACAATGTTAGAATTCTATTCAAATCCAATAGTTTTCAAACATGGCATTAAAGAATTTGGTTCTTTAACAATTTATTAGTTAAAATGTTTGAAGGATGAATGACTATTGTGTCTAAATCATCATGTATTTATAATATGACAATAGTAAACCCTCAATTTTGCGGAAAGCTAATAAACCAATGTTTTATGCTATGATTTTGGTAGTGTTAGTGTTATAGTTTCTCATAACTTTTGAGAAATCTTTTATATTAAGAACACTTTTTAATAAAATATTCTACAAAGACAGTGAGCACATTTTGTGGCTGAGAGTATTTGATAGTATTGTTTACTTTTATATATTATAGTTATTCTAATGGATGAAAGATCGTTTTGCAAAGATTTTGAGGTTTACTTTAGCTTAATTAAGCGGGCTAATGTATATAAGAGCAACTTTTGTATGTAAAGATCCTCTTACGGTAACACAACTCTATAATAAGAGTGTAAATTTATAACATGAGTGTTCTAATATCAATAAGTGGTAATATTAAAAATAAAGATTTAAGCAACTTACTGGAGGTAAAAAGCCCCTAACGACAACTATAACTGCAGGAATGTGTTAGAAATTAGGCAAGGATTATTCTGTAGATTATTCACCAAATATTTTGCAATTATTTGTTACCTTATTTACTAGCTTTATTTGTGTATAAATAGTGATTATAATAGCTTAATCAAATAATACAAAATCAGTATTTACTGGCCAAAATATTTTTTTTGCATTATTATTTTCCTCATGGTATCAAAGCCAATGGTGTTTTTCGGTAATCTATAATCAGCTTACCTTATCGATTTTCATGATCTACCCAAATAACTTAACTGAAATGGAAATAAATTTCAGTTATCTTCACCAACACCTTTGTTGCAACTTGAACAGTTAAACACCAACAAAAGTGCGTTTAACTTCGAAATTTATTTTTAGATGAATTATATAACTGAAGTTGGGAAACTCACCCAACTTCACAAAACAACCAAACTAGAACTCAGATCGGGCACATACACAAACAAAAAATTGAAATCTGCCAAATCAAAGTCACCCTTTCCTTTCCTTCTTTTTTTCTCGGCTAATGCAAATTTCTTTCATACTGTTATGAATGGTAGTGTGTGACTTGAGTGCATATTAAAGGGTTGAATTCATGAGTGTGACTCTTGGATGGTGGTAACTAAATGGGTGTAATTATGTGTGGAGTATTCATGAAGAATTATGGGTGTTAATGAAGAATAATGAAGAAAATGAAAGGGTTTGATTTATGTATGCTCGATCAAGATTCTGACTAAAGAATCTGTAAGGTCGCTTGACCCACTCGCTCGACCGAGCGAGCCATTTTTGTGGGTCGAGCGGTCAGACAGAATGCCCCAGTTTTGGTTGATACTCGCTCGACCGAGCGAGCTCTCTGATCCTGTCAAGCGGATCCTCTAATATGCATGGGATGCTTGTTTTTCGACCTTTCAAATCCTTAGAGTTATTTCATAGTATTCATTACTCAATATTAACTATGTATTCAAGTGAGCTATTCATCTTCATGTACCTAGTACTATAAATAAGGTTCTCATACTCACACATCAAACACATAAAACACAACCCCTAAGCCAAACACATAACCTCTTTTGTTTTTATCTCTATCTCAATTGTAATTCTTTATTAAGAAGTGTTGTTTGTATTCTTTTGATATAATATAAACAGAAACTACACACCACGGAGGACGTAGCCATCATTGGGTGAACCTCCTTAAATCTTTGTGTCCTTTTTAGTTACATTGTCAAACTTTATTTTGTTCATTGTTGTTTGTTCTTTGCATCGTAATGTTTTTGGCGATCATTTTCAATTGGTATCAGAGCCAAGTTGTTTTTACGGTGTTTTAAGAAATTATTATTTGAGAATCATGACTACAATGAAGCTCGACATTGAGAAGTTTGATAGAAATGTAAATTTTGGCTTATGGCAAGTCAAAATGAGAGCCATTTTGATTCAAAATGATGTGCATAAGGCCATTGATGGTGTAGATAAGATGCCGGAAGGAATGTCCGCATCAAGATGGGAAGAGATAGACTCAAAGGCATTATCGGCAATCCAATTATGCCTTTCCAATGAAGTTCTAAGAGAGGTTGTTAAAGAAACAACAACCAAGAGTATATGGGAGAAGTTGGAATCACTCTACATGGCCAAGAGTGTTACCAATAGGCTACTTTTGAAAAGTAGACTCTACGATTTACGCTTGGAGAAAGGTAAACCTTTGAAACCTCACTTAGATGAGTTTTATTCCATTGTTATGGATTTGCAAAACATTGATGTCAATCTTGATGATGAAGACTTGGCAATTTATCTTTTATGTTCTCTACCCCCTTCTTATAAAAATTTTAGAGAAACTCTACTTTATTGTAGAGATAATTTGAGTAGTGATGATGTGAAGAGTGCCTTAACACAAAGGGACCTTATTGATTCACAATTATCACAAAAGTCACAAAGCAATGCTAGTGATGGTTTGTTTGTGAGAAGGAGGTCACAAGAGAAAGGTTCCACTAGTGGGAGTGGAAACAAGGGTAAAGGGAGGTCCAAGTCCGTTAGGCCAAATAAAAATAAAACTTGTAAGTATTGCAAGCTTAAGGGCCACATCAAGAAGGATTGTTGGAAGCTTAAGAAGAAAATTGAGAAAGAGGTTAGGGAAGGAACTAGCAATGCTAATGCTAGTTATGTGAATGATAGTGATAATAGTGATGTTCTTGTTGCCACTCATGAGTACAAAGATAATAAGGAATGGATTCTTGATTTGGGGTGCACGTTCCACATGACTCCCAACAAAACTTTCTTCCATACTTTTGAAAGTGTTGATGGGGGAAATGTTACCATGGGAAACAACACTACTTGTAAGGTTGTTGGGTTTGGGAGCATTAGAATGAAAATATATGATGGGATTTTGAGGACCTTAACCGATGTAAGGTATGTCCCGGGGTTGAAAAAGAATCTTTTGTCTTTGGGTACTCCAGATAAGATCGGGTGTAGAATCACTTGTGAAGGTGGAGTTATGAAGGTTGCCAAAGACTCACTAGTTGTGATGAAAGGGAAGTTGAATGGGAGTTTGTATACTCTTCAAGGTTCAACCATTCTTGGCTCGGCAAATGTATCCACAAACACAATGTCCGATCATGACACCAAACTTTGGCATTTGAGGCTTGGTCACATGGGCGAAAGAGGTATGTTTGAACTCTCTAAACAAGGTTTATTTGATGGGAAGAAATTTGGGAACCTTGGTTTTTGTGAATATTGTGTTTATGGGAAACACAAGAGAGTTAGTTTCAAACCCGCCGTTCACAACACTAAGGAAATTTTAGATTATGTCCATTCCGATTTGTGGGGGCCTTCTCGAATGCCCTCCCTTAGTGGTTGTAATTACATGTTGACCTTTATTGGTGATTTCTCTAGGAAAGTTTGGTGTTATTTTATAAAACATAAAAATGAAGTGTTTGATGTCTTCTTGGAATGGAAGAAGATGATTGAAAAGAAAACCGGTAGGAGCATCAAGACCTTAAGAACCGACAATGGTCTTGAATTTGTTGATAATAAATTTCTCAAATATTGTTCTAATAAAGGTATTGTTAGACATAGAACTTGTGCAGGATGTCCTCAACAAAATGGTGTAGCGGAGAGGATGAATAAAACATTGTTAGAGAGGGCTAGATGCATGTTAAAACAAGCTAATTTGGGGAAGCAATTTTGGGCCGAAGCGGTGGCTACGGCATGTTATTTGGTCAACCGTTCACCTCATACCGCCTTCTAATTAAAGTCGCCACAAGAAGTGTGGTACAACACTCCGGTAAACTATTCTAGTCTTAGAATTTTTGGTTGTCCAGCTTATCCTCATGTAAATGATGGTAAGTTAGAACCTAGGGCTAGAAAAGGTATTTTTATGGGATATGGAGTGGGTGTAAAGGGGTATAGGGTGTGGTGTAATGAATCAAAGAAAATAATTGTTTCTAGAGATGTTGTTTTTGATGAAGATAGCATGCTTGTATCTAGTGTTGAAAAATCTTTTGATAATGATGTAAACGATGATGCAAAAGTAGAGGTTCAACCTTCTAATATTGATGATGAGGAAAATTATGATCGATGATGTTCAACAAAGGTCTCCTCCTTTGTCCACAACTAGGCAAAGAAGGAAGATCATGGCTCCAAGGAGGTATATTGAAGAGTGTGATTATGTGGTTTATGCTCTCAACATTGCTAGCGAAGTCGAAGGGTTGAATGAACCAAGTACGTACAAGGAGGCTATGGCCTCAAATGACTCAAGCAAGTGGTTGATTGCTATGAAGCAAGAGATGGAGTCTCTTGCAAAGAATGAAACTTGGGATATCGTTGTTGCACCAAAGAAAAAGAAAATTGTGGGGTGCAAGTGGATATTCAAGAGGAAGGAGGGTCCTTCTAGTGATATTCCTCCCATCTACAAAGCAAGGGTAGTTGCAAAGAGATACTCTCAAATTAAGGGTGTTGATTTTCATGAGGTTTTCTCACCGGTGGTGAAACACTCTTCTATAAGGGCATTGCTTGCTTTGGTGGCGATGAAGGATTTGGAGTTACATCAATTGGATGTAAAAACGGCTTTTCTTCACGGTGAGCTCGAAGAAGAAATCTTTATGAAGCAACCGGAAGGTTTTGAGGTAGCCGGTAAGGAGAGTCATGTGTGTAGATTGAAGAGGTCATTGTATGGGTTGAAGCAATCTCCAAGGCAATGGTACAAAAGGTTTGATTCGTTTATGATTTCACATGATTTTATTAGAAGTTCTTATGATAGTTGTGTCTATTTTAAGAAGTTTGAAGATGGTTCTTTATTAAATTTGCTCTTATATGTTGATGACATGCTAGTAGCATGTAGTTCTTTGTTTCAGGAGGAGAACTTGAAAGAGTTGCTTTCAAGTGAATTTGATATGAAAGATCTTGGTGAAGCCAAGAAGATTCGCCTGACCTTTTATCCATTGTCTTCCCTTCTCGCACTCATATTTCTACTACTGTTCATTTAAAAAATTGTGTTTTAATTCTTAGTCTATCTCATAAATTGTTATCTGTTAGTCAATTAACTAAAGATCTTAATTATACTATTCTTATGACCTCTGATGGATGTATTATATAGGATGCTCAGACGGGGACAATTATTAGGCGTGGTACTGAGAAACGAGGCTTATACTATGTGGACGGGGCGATTCAAAAAGGCCACACTTCGCTTGCTAATGGGTCACTTGATCATCAATTATGGATGTGGCACCGACTTCTAGATCATCCTTCCTTAAGGTACTTAAAACTTCTTTTTCCTTGTTTTTCTAATTGCAAAACATACTTGAATAATGAATGTTGTGTCCTAGCTAATAGCTATATTAAAGTGTTTGTTTTAATACATTATGATGTTTGGGGTCCTGCTCCTAAATGTGATACACATGTTTTTTGTATTATGTCTTGTTTCTGGATGATTGTACTCGGATGATTTTGGTCTATTTTTTGAAACAAAACTCTAGAGTTCTCATGCAATTTCAAACTCAACTACAAATGCTTCGGTTTGACAATGGGGGTGAATATGTTAAGTTGAACATAAAAAACTTCCTTTCTGACAATGACTTAATTCACCAAACCATCTGTCCTGATATACCTCAACAAAAGGGGGCTGCGGAAATGAAAAATTGTATCCTTCTCAAAATTACCCTAGCTCTTCTGTTTGAATCACATGTTCCCACTAATTTTTGGCCAGAACTCATTGCTACTGCCTCTTACTTGACTAACTGTCTTCCTACAAAATCTATAAATTTCCAAACCCCTCTACATACTCTCTAAACTCATAACCTTATTCCTTCTTCCTACTCATGACCTCCCTGTGCTTTTGGTTGTGTTGTCTATGCTCATCTCCCTAGCGGCATAGGAATGAACTTGAACCTCGGGCTATTAAATGTGTCTTTGTGGGTTATAAGGTTACTTACAAAAGGGTATCAGTGTTTTGACCCAGTTCATAATAAGATGTATACCACAATGGATTGTGAATTTTTTGAAGAGTCCTACTATTTTTCCAAGCTTGGTCCTCAGGGGGAAAGTGTTAGTAATGACCTAAGCTAGATGACATATCTAGTAAGGGTGGACCCTCCAGAGCGAGTAGGTAATAGCGTTGACAATATTACTGACCACATAGTATCTTCATCTCAAATCTTTCCTGTCCTATCTGATGAGCATCCAAATGAGCCAGAGGTAACACCTGAACTTGCACTTTTTATTGATGATATGCCTAGTATGCCCGGTACAATGCCAACTGATGAGATATCATTTGATGATGTGCTTAGTGACTTACTCAATGTTGAGATATATAACAAGTATGAGTTACCTCAAAGGATCACACAAGGTTCCATCGAAGAGTTACGATCAAAAATTTGAGGCATAAAGATCTCAATATCTAGTGAGTAGAGAGAGTAAAAAAGCTCTCTCACAGTCAATCATGGCCTTTATTGCTTCTTTTTATTCTAACGTTGTAAAGAGGCTCTCCAGCATCCAAAATGGAAAAGGCAATGGAGGAAGAAATACATACTCTTGAAAAGAATGAAATATGGGAGAGATGTAAGTTGCCAAAAGCAAAGAAGACAGTTGGATGCAAATGGGTATACACGATCAAATATTTGAATTATGGTATTGTTGAGCGGTACAAAGCCAGATATGTAGCACAAGGATATACTCACACTTATGGGGTGGATTACTGCGAAACATTCTTTCCAGTGGCCAAAATTGATACAATCCTGGTTATATTCTCTATTGCTGCAAACAAAGATTGATCGCTACACCAGTTTGATGTGAAGAATAATTTGTTAGAAGTGTATATGAAGGCTCCTCCGGGCTTCTCTAGTAACTATAATCCAAGGGCAAAATGTTGATTGAAGAAAGATCTATATGCTCTAAAACAATCTCCAAGGGCATGCTTTGGTTACAAACAAAGCATTTCTGACCATACTTTGTTCCTTAAGGCAGAATGGTCGTATCACGTATTTGATTATTTATGTAGATGAAATGATCATTACTGGAGATGATAAATAAGAAATTCGACAGCTATTTGGCAAGTTTGAGATGAAGGACTTTGGGCAACTAAAGTGTTTTCTTGGCATCGAGGTATTGAGGTTAAAAGGTGATGTCCTTATTAGTCAAAGGAAGTACATTATTGACCTGTTAGCAGCAACAGCATGGTTGATTGTAAACATGCAGTAACTCCCATCATTGCAAACAATGGTCTTCAGATGATTGAAGGTGAAAAACTAGTAGACAGAAGGCATATCACAGAATGGTTGGCAAACTAATCTATCTCTCACACACAAGGGTAGACATTGCATATGCAGTTTGAGTAGTGAGCAAATTTATGCACCAACCACAAATACAACATATGACATCAATGATGAGGATTTTTAGGTATTTGAAAGGCACAAGTAACAAAGGCATGTTATTCTAGAAAAATGATCAATTAGACATTCTGGCTTACACGGATACAGACTGGACAGAAGATCTAGATAATAGGAGATCCATTTCTAGGTACTTTACATTGGTTAGAGAAAACTTGGTTACATTGAAGAGTAAGAAGAAAAAGGTGGTTGCTTTACTAACTGCAGAGGCAGAGTTTTGTAGTATTGCTAAGGGCATAGCAAAATCATATGGTTAAACAAAGTTATGAGTGAACTACACTTTCCACAAAAGAAGGCATGTAGCCTGTTCTGTGATAATAAAGTAATCAGTATATTTGGAAATCCAGTTCAACATGACCGTACTAAATATTTGGAGATTGATAGACAATTTATTAAAGAGAAATTAGAGCAGATTATAAGACTTCCTTTCGTAAGATTAAAAGATCAGCTGACTGATATACTTACGAAGGCAGTTACATCTGAAGCTTTTGAGCGGACATGGTGCAATTTAGGTATTGGTGACCCGAAGATCTATTTTGAGGGGGAGTGAAGGACTGTGCTGAAATTAGGCTAGGATTATTCTATAGATTATTCACCAAATATTCTATATTTATTTGTTACCTTATTTACTAGCTTTATTTGTGTATAAATAGAGTGAAGGTTGTAATAGCTTAATTAAATAATACATAAGTATTCACTGGCCAAACACTTTTTTCACATTAATCTTTTGTTCAATAACATGTTTACCTTGAATTATTTTAGGCTTGCGAAGACGTCGTTCTCGATGGTTTGCCTTTTTTACGTTATGTTTTTGTATTTTGTTCTTTATCCATTTGGGCTTAGCAAGGGTTTTATCTTAGATTGTTTGACTTCCTCCCCTTTTTAGTATAACTCTTTTAATGATAAATTTATAAAAACAAAAAGTTACGAAAATAGAAGGTTTATTTGATTAAGTTCATTAATTTAGTCTAATTTAAAACCGATGAAGTTTGTATGTGTACGTGTACTTAATAATCAAATCTTTATGATGTTTTTTACCAACATTGAATTGAAGTGGTTGAATTCAAAATCAAAGGAATTGATTTGCCATTAGAAGATAAATTGATCTTAGCAATTAAAACAATGGATCAAGAACTCAAGAACAGTTTCATTTAACATTGCAAAACCGCAGTCCAATTGAACCAGTAAACAGTTGATAATTATTATGATGCTTTTAATACAATTTATAGCTAATACCTTGTCTAAGACTCAAGATCCTGATGCCTTTTGCGAACAGCTACAGCCTGAGGATCCAGATGATCAGAAAGAAGAAAGCAATGATCTTTTCCTTTGTTCACCATCATCTCAACTCTCCCTTCCCAACCACTGGTCTTCAAATTTCTCCATATACTTCTCCCCAATATTATACAATCCAAATCTATCACTTTCAGCAAGGATTACCAACACTTTATTACATCCAATCCTAGCCAGATCCTCTACAGCATGCTTCATCTTAGGATCCTGAGGCCCTTCGTTATTTGGACACATACATACAATTTTCGTCTCCCTCCGCAAAATAAGGATGAATCAAGATCATCCCTTCCACCATAGCCTCCCCAAGAAGTCCCAAAGACCCTACTTTAGCTAACCAAAAATGAGACATATTTCCACCTACTGAATCTCCACTGATAAAAATTCGGTGAAGATCAGCGTGATGATTGATCAAGGTGTCAGGTCCAGAGCCGTTATTGTGTGATGCCACCCACTGGAGTGCAGCCTATGCTTGCTCATAACAGGCGGGAGTTTACGCTCAGGAAAAGAGACTGTACTCAATTGAGACTGAAATGACATTAGCTTTAACAGTAATGTCAGCCACAAAGCGTGTGTACTCTTCTGAGAAAGCAGACTCTGTACAGTAGGCTCCACCATGGATGTTGTGCGATAGCAAAAGTAGATATCGAAAATTAATGATTGAAAGCAACAAAGATTCAAATAAACAATAAAGAAAATCACACCGAGAAATTTAGCATGTTCACTATCAATGTAATAGCTACATTGAAACAGCTCAAACAAACGTAAACAGTGTAATAATACTGTTTATAAAGTATAGCGGAAAACTTATAGAAGTATGGGCTGAATCCGAGCTGTGGCTCGAAAGCCACAACAAACCAATATCAGAGTATTTAAAAAAAAACTTTACATAACTTTACTACAATTAATTACAAACCATTTATAAGCTAAGTCTATACATTATAAAATATCTAAATTCTTTTAATTTTACAACACATGATTTGTCAAAATATCATTATAAATTAAGTTTTCAAAAATGATGTCCTCTCTATCGCGGCACATGACACATAAAAGGAGCAGCACATCCATCCACACTAAAGTTGGCAATCTGTAGATAGATCTTTTCCCCATAAGGGATAAGCCCTATTAAAGAGTGTCAACAATTGAATTGTTGAGTACTTCAACAAACTATTATATTTATATACAAGTCATTAACAAACATTTCTAATTAAATTCCTTTGCTCATTTGTTAACTCTTTATAAAAACATTAATTTATCAAAACCCAAACTCTTTTAAAAGACCGTTTGGTATCAACATACATACGAATAAGAATCTTTAGTTCATAGTGAATCAAGATACGGCTATTACTTTACAAGTTATAGTGAAATCAAAATACGACTATTACCTTTTAAGTCAATAGCGAAACAATACAGCAAATTAAACATGTTTTCATTGCGAAACAAACAAAACTGTATATACCAAACGTATTTATTTATAACTCATATTAAAACAATAATATAACAATACTTTAAAACGTGGGAATATAATGGACCGTCAGGAAGTAGGCTTGATCTAAATCCTAAGAATACGGGTGATCATCATCACCGAAAATCCGGTTCTTGCAAGAAAGAAACGGGATCGCGGGCTTGAGACCAATCCGAATAACCATTACCTATTATCAAGCTATATGATTTCATAATAATCCAGATATAAATATCCGTTTCCAATTACCAAAAACGGACATTTTTTCAATGTCGAAGATTTTATTATAAAACAAAACAATAATTTAATTGATTTTCTTTGAAATCAATAATCATCACTAGATTTACAAAAAGCGTATTCGAAAAAATCTTTGGAAAAAAAAAGGGCATTGGGCAGCGTTAAAAGCCTTTTCTTTAGCAATATCTATTGCTACTGGGAATTCCAAAAGTTTTTTTGTAAGAAAAATAAGTAATCAAACCTTGGAATAATCCAAATCCACGTGACTCAAAGAAAAAAGGTATACCAAATTCGGAATAATTTCCTTTTTTATTTAGAATAAAAAATATCGAAAAGAAACGATTTAAATTTTAAATAAGTTTGGATTTACTAAATATTTCGAACTATATAAAATTGGGACTTTTTGTTTATGATATGGAAAATAACAACTCTTAAGCCGACCATAAAATAGTACTTTTTGTTTGAAAAACTATATATAGAAAATATTTCATCACCTTTTTTTGAGTCTATTTTTGTTATTTATAAGATATAAGATGGGGATTTTTTTCCCCATCAACCCTTAATCAACCCTTTAATATATTTATATATATTTATTTTGTCACAATACAATAAAAAAAACTCAAAAAAGTTTTTTCTATCTATTTTGTAAAAGAAGACAAATAGAAAGTGGTTCCACTTTAACTTACGGAAGCATTATTTCTTGAAATTGCTATATTCTCTATATTCCCCCGTTGAAAATAAATAAAAAGCCCTTTAAATTTAAAACTTTATTTTAGTTTTACTTGAATATTATATATATGTGGAAAGAATTTTTTTTTTTTGTTTTTGAAAAACGTTTCAATAGAGATCCGGATTTTTTTATATGCTATATCGGGTTCAATACTTACCCGTAAAAATTCTACCAATTTGTTTATTTTGTTTATTTTGGATAAAAAACTATCTATTTAAAGAAAAAATCCATTCGATGCCGTGTTGAATTTTGGATCCAAACTATTCGATTTTTTTATGTAGTGAAATAATCTATGTATTTGTTATTTGTTAGTTTTGAAATCAGCTAAAAAATTATTTTTTTTTATCAAAAAAAGAAAGTGAGAAAGACCTTTATTGAGGTCTATCCTGGGCTGAAACGAAGAATCTTCTAGTTACAAGGTTTTATTTCAAGAAAACATAAACTATACAAAAGTCCGTTGACAAATTAAAAGAGTACTATAAATTAAATTAAAAATTGATTTAAAATACAAAAAAAATAACGAAAAAAGTTATTATTATCATGAATATGAACCATTTCAATTTCGGTTTGCAAATACTTTTGTAGTCATTTTGATTTAATTGAAATGGTTCAAAAAATAAAATATTATATTGAATTAATCTCGACGAATAAATAAAAATGGGTTATTATGATTTCAAACAAGCCGCTATGGTGAAATCGGTAGACACGCTGCTCTTAGGAAGCAGTGCGAGAGCATCTCGGTTCGAGTCCGAGTGGCGGCATGACATTGTTGAAATTCTTAAAAAATTTCAACAGTCCTATAACCTATAATAAATAATGAAAATGCATTTTTCTTAAAATTTTATATTATGATTTTTTCCACTTTAGAGCATATTTTAACTCATATTTCCTTTTCAACGGTTTCCGTTGTAATTATACTCCATTTGATAACTTTATTAGTCAATGAAAAAGTAGGACTATATAATTCATTCGAAAACGGCATGATAGTTACTTTTTTCTGTCTAACATGATTATTAATTACTCGTTGGGTTTATTGGAAACATTTACCATTAAGTGATCTATATGAATCATTAATCTTCCTTTCCTGGAGTTTCTACCTTAGTCATTTGATTCCATATTTTTTAAAAAACGATAAAAATTCATTAAGTGCAATAACTGCGCCAAGTGCTATTTTGACTCAAGGATTTGCTACGTCGGGCTTTTTAACAGAAATGCATCAATCCGCAAAATTAGTACCCGCTCTCCAATCTCAATGGTTAATGATGCATGTAAGTATGATGGTATTAGGTTATGCAGCTCTTTTATGTGGATCATTATTATCAGTAACACTTCTAACGATTACATTTCAAAAATATATTTTTGATAAATGAAAATATGTATTAAATAAGTCATTTTTCTTCGCTGAGATTCAATACATGAATGAAAAAAGCATTAGTGTCCAAAACACTTCGCCCTTTTATGTTCTAAATTATTACAGATCCCAATTGATTGAACAGCTGGATCATTGGAGTTATCGTGTTATTAGTCTAGGCTTTATCTTTTTAACTATGGGTATTCTTTCAGGAGCAGTATGGGCCAATGAGGCGTGGGGATCGTATTGGAATTGGGACCCCAAAGAAACTTGGGCATTTATCACTTGGACCGTATTTGCAATTCATTTACATATCCGAACAAATAGAAATTTTCGGAGTGCAAGTTCTGCAATTGTGGCGTTTATAGGTTTTCTTATAATTTGAATATGCTATTTTGGGGTCAATCTATTAGGAATAGGGCTACATAGTTATGGTTCATTTCCATTAACGCTTAATTAAATGGAAGAAAAGACCTTACAAATACAAATATAGGACAAGACATAAGCAAGTTTATTATAAGCAGGTGAGAACCGTTTAAATCATGATTTAAACGGTTCTCACAAACGTTAAACATGCCTGATTCGAATTGCGATTCAGTTTTGTTTCTTTGTTATGTAAAGAAAACTTCCTTTTCATTTGATTTAATCAAATGAAAAGAAATCCATCTATAAAAAAAATTCGATACAATAGATTCCACTTTCACAACTGATAGTGAGAGAACGAAATCTGGGTAAACTCCAATACCTAGTACTGGCAGAAAGATAGAAGTCGAAACAAACAACTCTCACGGCCCAACAGCAAAAAAGTAAGAGTTTGTACTGTTAAATAATTTATATCCATAGAACATTTGACGTAACATAGATAATAAATAAATAGGAGTTAATACCATTCCAATTGCCATTCCAAAAATAATTAGTATCTTAGGTATTAATAAATATTTTTGGCTGATAATTATTCCAAAAACTACTATTAATTTTGCAATGAAACCATTCATTCCCGGTAGTGCAAGGGATGCCATTGAAAATCTACTAAAGAGTGTGAATATTTTTGGCATTTGAATCGGTATTCCGCCCATTTCATCGAGATAAACAAGACGTATTCTATCGTAACTTGTTCCCGCTAAGAAAAAAAGTGCAGCACCAATAAATCCATGAGAAATTATTTGTAAAATGGCCCCATTAAGCCCCGTATCAGTTTTAGAACTAATTCCTATAATCATGAAACCAATGTGAGATACAGAGGAATAGGCTATTCTTTTTTTTAAATTACGTTGCCCGGGAGATGTTGAAGCTGCATAGATTATTTGTATTGTGCCTATTATTATCAACCAAGGAGAAAATATAGAATGAGCGTGAGGTAATAATTCCATATTGATCCGAATCAATTCATATGCTCCCATTTTTAATAAGATTCCAGCTAGAAGCATACAAGTACTATAATGTGCTTCTCCGTGGGTATCTGGAAACCATGTATGTAAAGGTATAATGGGCAATTTGACAGCAAAAGCAATAAAAAAATCCAATATAGAATATTATTTCTAATGCTACAGGATACGATTGATTAATTAATGTTTCCAAATTTAATGTCGGTTCATTGGAACCATATAAACCGATACCCAGAACTCCCAATAATAGAAAAATGGAACCCCCTGCAGTATACAAAATAAATTTCGTAGCAGAGTAGTGACGTTTTTTTCCTCCCCACATGGATAAAAGTAGATAAACAAGAATTAATTCTAATTCCCACATTAGAAAAAAATAGTAAAAGGTCTCGGGACGAAAATGATCCTATTTGACCACTATACATTGCTAACATTAGGAAATGGAATAATCGAGAATCTCGAGTAACCGGCCAAGCTAGAGTAGCTAAAGTGGTGATGAATCCCGTCAGTAAAATGGGTCCTATCGAAAGTCCGTCAATTCCTAATCTCCAATGGAAATCAAAAAATTGGATCCATTTATAATCTTCTGACAGTTGGATTAATGGATCGCCCGGTTGGAAATGATAACAAAACGCATAAGTTGTTAGAAGGAGCTCTAAAATGGATATACATATAGTATACCAGCGGATAACCTTATTTCCTCTATGAGGAAATAAGAAAATTAAAGAACCTGCAAATATGGGTAAAACTACAATTGTTGTTAACCAGGGAAAATAATTCGTAGTAAAGACAAGATACACTTGGGCCAAAAATACCCGTACCCAAAAAGATATTTTTTGGGGTACGGGTTTTTGTCGGTAAAAAAAAATCCAATGATAGAATAAATGGATTCAAATGGAATTTTCTAAAACGTATCAATAAGCTAGACCCATACTGCGAGTTGTTTCATGCCATAAATAAACTCGAACGCTTAAAAAATCTGTTGGACAAGCAGATTCACATCTCTTACAACCAACACAATCCTCTGTTCTTGGAGCAGAAGCTATTTGTTTAGCCTTACATCCATCCCAAGGTATCATTTCTAATACATTTGTGGGGCAAGCTCGGACACAGTGAGTACATCCTATACATGTATCATAAATCTTAACTGAATGTGACATTGGATCTATAATTTTTTTAACTTCATTAATTTTCGTTCTAGTTCTAGTTCTAGTAAAGTAAATGAAATACATATTAAAATACCAGATGAATAAATTACCAGACGAATCGATGATTTCCCAGAAGTTCGATCTAATTCTGGATTGGATCGGCGACTTATTAGAATATTAGAAACTAAATATAAAATAGATAAAAGTAAAAGAGGTCCAAAATACTTTGATTTCTTACATTTGTGAAAGTATATCTTAAAGTGTGATATCTAGGAATTTAATTTGAATTAATGATTATTCAAATTTCAATTTCTAGAATAAAATTTTAGACTAAAAAAATGAAAAAATAAATACTATAAACTATTTATTCAATAAATTTGATTGATTGATACGAATTGATTTTTTGTTACGATAAATTGAAGAAACAATAGCCGGGCCAATAGCTGCTTCAGCGGCTGCAATAGCTATAAAAAAAATTGAGAAAATATTTCCTTTTAATTGGCGACTATCAAAAAAATCAGAAAATGTTACAAAATTTAGATTAACTGCATTCAATATAAGTTCAAGACACATCAGACCCCGAACCAAATTTCGACTCGTGACTAATCCATAAATGCCGATCGAAAATAAAAAAGAACTCAAAACAAGTACATGTTCGAGTATCATTGACCAACTCCTTATCAATCTCTATTCATTTGAATATGAACAACAATTAAACCCATTTGATTAACTAGAATATAATAAGTTATAACACAAAAAAAAATGAAGAACAAAAAAATGATATGATAACAGAATAATAAATTGAATTAAACCAATTTGATTGACTAAAATGAAAATGAATATGATAAAATATCATTTTTTTTGATTGCTATTTTAAAAAATCAAATGAATTATTATTGACGAGCCACGCCAATTGCACCTATTAAAGCAACTAAAAGAATTATTGAAATGAGTTCAAATGGAAGAAAAAAATCGGTTGATAAATGAATTCCTATTTGTTGACTAGCGCTTATCAGATCTTGTTCTAGAATCTGATTTGATTTTGTAGTCCAAATAATCCCATACTAGGACGTATTTAGAATAGTAATAGTTAATGAAACAAAAAGACTTGCACAAACCAATAAGGTAATCCCGTCCCCCACAGTCCACAGACGGAAATCTGTGTCATATTCCGGACCATTCATGAACATTACAGAAAATATTATTAATATATTTATAGCTCCTACATAAATAAGGAGTTGTGCAGAAGCTACAAAATGGGAATTTGCTAGAATATATAATAAAGATATACAAACAAGAACCAATCCTAACGAAAAAGCAGAAAAAATTGTATTGGTAAATAATACTACTCCTAGACCACCTAATATAAGGCCCGACCCCAGAAAAACTAAAAGAAAATGGTGTATTGGTCCAGGTAAATCCATTATATGTGAAATAAGAAATAAAAAAATCGGAATGTTTCATGATTTTATTGACTTGAACAGGAAAAAAAAAGTTGCATTTTTGATTTTAAATCCTAATGCGTATCACTTGATGTGAGTAAAGTAAAGTTATTGAACCTATCGCATTGGTTTGGGTAGTTCGCAACTAAAACTATTTAAAACCATTACAATTACAGTAAACATATTTAAAATCCAAATAAAGTTTCGATTTTCACCAATAAATAGGATTATTGAATAATCAAAATTTATAGTTATTGAACAAGAAAAAAAATAGAAATTTAATAATTGAGAATTGCTCTTCAATCACGGAATTGCTCTTTTGGTTGAGGTGAATTCAAAATTGGTCGAATTGTGTAATCATCAGTTATTGATCAATATCATAAGTCGAAATTTGATTATAATTTAATTCGTGAGGATCATAAGTCGAAAGCTCATATTCTTCAGTCATTGATAAACAATTTGTTGGACAATACTCAACACAATTACCACAACAAATACAAATTCCGAAATCAATGCTATAATTAAGCAACCGTTTCTTTCGAAGATCCGTTTCCAATTTCCAATCAACAACGGGTAAATCTATAGGACATGCACGAACACATACTTCACAAGCAATGCATTTATCAAATTCAAAATGAATTCGACCACGAAACGCTCAGATGTGATCAATTTTTCATACGGATATTGAATAGTTACGGGTAAACGATTAGCGTGGGATAAAGTAAACTTACTTTTCATTGATGTATCATATCATCGAGATTCAACTCAAATCACGATGTCATTTTCTTGTTCTTGAATGGGTCTCTTGAAATTGTTTGGTTTATGCTCTACTCCGGGTAACGATCTGCCCGATTTCGATTTGACCATATAGAACAAATGTTTCCATTACCGCTTGTTTTTATTTTTTTTTTGTTAAAATTCCCCTTTTTTATTTACTTCATATCTTTTCTTTCGTGAATTTCCATATTCAACAGATTAATTACTTTCATTCAAATCATTAAAGTTGAGAGCGCTATTTTTAATTTCAAATCGAAAAAATTAAGAGTTAAAGTAAATAACCTATATAATACAAGCAGTAATTTTTAATATATTCCCGATTGGGATTGGGGTTTTTATAAACGGAGCCTGGATACTTCATTTTATTGGTCCAACCGAGCCAACCATAAATTATTCTAAGTGAGAATTATTAACCTGAATCCCCCTAAAACTAAAAAACGGATCGAATTGCATTTCACGCTCCAAATTTTGGATGATTTAATCAATCTTTCTTGGGCGAAATGGAGGATATCTCAATCGGGAGAGATAATGGGGAAATCCCATATGACCCAATATATCTGACAAGTCGCACTATACGTCAACCCAAGATGCATCGTCCTCTCCAAGACCTCGAAAGGGAACTTTTGGAACATCAATAGGCATTAAATGAAAGAAAAAATAATTAAGTATTCTATTTCACTTTGATGTGGAAACGTAATAATGAAGGTTATTTTTTTTATAATATCACTTATTAATTCTGTTTTCTGCATATATTAGAAAGGTTTAGTTTAAGAAAAAATTCTTACCAATATAGCCTTCCAATAATGAACAAGTATGAAAGCATTTACTGATAGAAGATGGTATCAACTCCCCATTGCGTATTGCTACTTATAGGGTAAAAAATAGATTTGTTTCTCTTTGTACCTACAAACATAATTGTTCTATTATTACCAACCGAATAGAAGAAACATTAACCCTTGTTGCTAGATAATCGATTGAACAAAAGGGATCCATTGCATAGTTATAGTCTTTTCCAATGCAATAAAGTTACAGTGTCATTTTTCTTTGATATAAGGGGTATTTCCATGGGTTTGCCTTGGTATCGTGTTCATACCGTCGTATTGAATGATCCTGGTCGGTTGATTTCTGTCCATATCATGCATACAGCTTTGGTTGCTGGTTGGGCTGGTTCGATGGCTCTATATGAATTAGCAGTTTTTGATCCCTCTGACCCCATTCTTGATCCAATGTGGAGACAGGGTATGTTCGTTATACCTTTCATGACCCGTTTAGGAATAACCAATTCATGGGGCGGTTGGAGTATTACAGGGGGGACTATAATGAATCCCGGTATTTGGAGTTACGAAGGTGTGGCTGGCGCGCATATTGTGTTTTCTGGCTTGTGCTTTTTGGCAGTTATTTGGCATTGGGTGTATTGGGATCTAAAAATATTTTGTGATGAACGTACAGGAAAACCTTCTTTGGATTTGCCTAAGATTTTTGGAATTCATTTATTTCTTTCGGGGGTGGCTTGTTTTGGTTTTGGTGCATTTCATGTAACAGGCTTGTACGGTCCCGGAATCTGGGTGTCCACCAATCAATTTATCATCAACCATCGACATGTAAAAACTTGAGTTACAATCAATGGAGTTTAACTAATTTTACACAAATCTTAAATCTCAATATCCAACTTATATCAACTAATCAATCCCCAATTAATTCTTATGTTCCCAAATTTATACTTAAATCAAACACCCATATTAATCAGATAAGAACCATAACTCAACAACACCAATCAATAAAGAAGAACAATAACCCAAAATTAATCTCAAATACCCAATAAATAACCTTAAACATCCAATTTATTTCACAGTTTCTAATCCCACTTCATAAATTCCGTATTAGTATCATATCAGGACACTTTGTTAGTATTTTGGTCATAAATTCTTCATACGAACTCATATAGGGGCGATTTAAGTGGCTACGCGACCGTGACTCAGAACTCTACAATTCTTATGCAGACACTAAAACCCAAAAAATATCAAAACTCCCCTGAAAATGATAAAAGAGAAAAGTGATTCTCGATTTTTCATGACAGCCTATTAGTATTTTGGACAGTACTCTCTCATACGAGCTAATTTTGGGGTGATTCAAGTACCCATTGGACCTCTACAAATATCATGCAGTAATCAAAACCAAAAATGACTCAAACTATCTCAAAAATAGTCAAACATATTCGGACAGAAACTTACTCAAATAAAATGACCTTTACTCTCCACTTTGAGCATGAATCAACAACCATTGTTTATACTTAAGAACTTAAATCTACTTTAAAACATTCAAATTATACTTCAATAGATTAGTTTGTGAGTTACCTTTGAGCAAGTTAAATTTCCACACAATCACATAAAACTTCAAAACCAAAGATCCACTTCAATTGCTAGTTCTTCAATGACTTTCTCAAAATGGCAACTTCTTAATACTACAATTATTCCAACAAAAAGACATTCTAAGAACATAGCAAACAACAATTTAAATGTCAATTTAAGGTCCTATTGACCATTAAATCAACTTGCAAGTAAAATCAAGAACACATAGAAAAGACTTACTTCTAATCCAAAAAGAGATGGAGATGATGATCTACTTGATTTCTTCAATCCCAGAATTATCTATTTTCAAAAACAACTCCTAATTAGCTTCTCATAACCCTAACTTGAAATTGGGGGTTTTCAATATAAACACATACTACTTAATTCTTGATGGTCTTTGAATTTATGCCAGAAAAGTAGATTAAATTTCAGATTTTGGGCTGGTTTTATGCATAAGAAGAAATGAAATTTACTACTTTACTTTGAAGAAGAAGGTTAATATGGAAAAGTGATGGGTTTTTGCTTTGTCCAGATTCGGACTTTAGGTAGAAATTGCTTCAAGGTGAGTCATAAAATTTTTGAGTGAATCATAAGGTTAGGTGGCACTTACATGAGAGATTTGGCTACTCATACTTATCACATGTATGAGGTGTATAAAAATACCCATATTTTTCATTGTATAATTTATTTTATCCCCAAAAATAATAAAACAGATATCTAAAATTCGTAGTAAAATTTTACTTTGAAAATGACAAACTCATTTTACTTATTAAAATAATAATCTTTTAACGAAGACGTTTTTATAACTAAATCTCCACCGGCACCGAGAATTAACTTTCACTATAAACTGGGAGATTACAAGATGAACACGAGACACCACAACAATGGCTCTCCGAACTTTTCTCTCTTAGTTTCTCTCACTTTGTGTTGCATGCATGTGTAATTCTAAGATAATGGGGTCTTTATATAGTATACCTCGTAAAACAAGGAAATTAGGTTAACAATTACAAAAAAAACAAGCTCAAAAATTAAGTAACCGTCAAAAGAACGTGGAAAAACTAAATCCCGCACAAAACGCACTGCTCCGCGCCAAAACGCATTCTGTAAGTTGCCTACAACCTAAAGCCAAAATAGAAAAGTGTCAACCACGGAAGGTTGAGTGAGAGATCCAATCCACATAAAACAATTATTTTGAACTTAAAAAATGCTTTCATAAACAGAGAGAAGAGAATAACACGTACAAGCTTAAAAAACAAATCCTAGACCTTCGTCCGCCCTAAATATCTAGTTGAGAGGATGCTCCATAGCTCTAAGACTATGTCTCTCCCGGGTGATGCTACCAATATCTGAATGGCAACTCGCCTCAAAACATAGCAGAAACCCAATTTCATCCTGCTCACAATATAATATCATGGAGGATAGACTTATGGTCTTTTAAACATCACTCCGTCCCACAAATAATCAATCAAATGTTCATCATATCAGTTTTATCAAAAAATATATAATTATCATTAAATCACACACACAAGAAAAGATATAACGTGGCCACGCCATTTTTAGAAGGGGACCACAATCTACTCACCTCGATATCTGTCCTCAGGTGCCAATTACCAATATTTAACCAATCTACCAAGTAAACACCTCTATAAATCACAACCTTATCATAACAATGTATCAATCACCTATAATAATTGGATCAAAATATACTACTTTATCCGTAACTCTCATTTTAACCAAATTATATCGATAAGGATCTCTCTCTAATGATCAAACTTAAAAATAATATTATATAGGTTAGCTTCTTAAACCATTACGACATTAATTCTTAAGCTAATCAATTTATCATTTTGATCTCATGAGTTAAACATATTATTATTAATTAGTTTAATGCTAAATTAATTCTAAACTTGGAAGATATAACTTATATCCACTAAAATACTAGATTTAGTCTTCAAATCATTAAAAACTTAACATGAAAAATACTAGATGTACCTTCTGTACAATGGCGAGATGCAAAAGAAAGGCTTCGCGTGGGCCTCGCATGATAATAACAATTGTAAGGAAACTTTGTTCTTAGATAGAAAGTAGAAGTATTTGTTAGAGCAAGTGCCAATAATCTTAACAATGACGTTAACTTTAAACATTTAATCGAACATGCTTTGTCTTGTACTTTAGAGAGGGTCGATAAAGATGTGTCGAATATGGGTGGTTTAAGGTTTGGAACGGTTGATGAGGGTTGCTTGATCGAAGCAACAAGAAGAGGAACAGGCTGTGTGTGGCTCGACCAGCCGCTCGGTCGAGCGATGAGTGGCTCGACCGGTCGAGCGGGTGTGGCTCGGTCGAGCAACAGGTCGAGCAATGTGAGCAGTACAAGTCAGTAGCTTCTCTGGAAGCTCGCTCGGGTCGAGCGGGAGTGGCTCGGGTCGAGCGGAAGATCAGAAGACTGCATTGGATGCTGTTTTCGTCAGAATGTGAAATGACTATGCAATTGAATGGGTGCATTACTTGCTGGTTTATTGTAATGTTTATTGTCATAGTTAAATGGATGTTAATTGTGAGTTTATGGTGATTTATGAGGGAATACTAAGGGTGATGAATGTCTTGCCTATAAATAGGATTCATCACCCATAGTAACATACACCACAAACACACATATTGTTGAGAGGGCTATTGCATTGTTAGAAACTTGAGAGTGTTCTTACTTTGCTTTAGTATTTGTGATCTTGAGAGATTGTTCTCAAGATAAGGGAGGTTTATTATTCTTGTAATTGTTGAATTCGTTATAATAAACTTTATTTGAGGGGGAGGTATCCAAGATACCTCATAAACACTTGTGTTCATTTTGCATTATATTTTCATTTGTTTTTCTTTGTTGAACCTCTTTGAGGCTTGCGCTTTCAATTGGTATCAGAGCGGGAGTGCTTCTTGGGCTATTTGGGGTGCAAAAGTGAGGTTAAAAGAACAAGAAAAAACACAATGACTGACGGGAAGAATTTCTCTATTCAATTGTTTGATGGAAGAATTAATTTTTCCATATGGAAGAGCTCGGTGGAAGATGTTTTGGTGCAACAAGGCATCGATGATGCTCTATTGAAGGAGAAACCAAATCATGTAGAACAAGCAAGATGGGCACTAATGAAAAAGAAGGCGGTGAGCACAATCCGGCTTGCCATTGCACCCGAAATCAAGTATCACTACTTGAAAGAGACCGACCCCGGTGAGTTGTTGGAAAAATTACAAAAGGTGTATGCTTCCAAATCCCTAACAAATAAACTTTGCTTGAGGTGGGAGTTGTATCAACTCATGAAGGATGAAGATACAACAATGCAAGACCACATTAACACATTTAACAAGTTGGTGTGCCAATTATTAAATGCCGATGAAAAGTTATCCGATGAAGAACAAGCGTTACTACTTTTGGCTTCACTTCCCAAGGACTATAGAAACATAGTCCAAACATTGCTCATAGGTAGGGATTCTATCACTCTTGATCAAGCATTGGCGGCGTTGAGAGAGAATGATAGGTTCATGGTGAGAAGTGAGGGAGAAGTAAAGAAGGATGTTGGGGAGGGCTTGTTGAGTGAAGGTTCTAATAGGGGAAGAACCAAAGAGAAGAAATTTCAAGGAAGGGGTAAGTCTCAAGGGAGGGGTGACCTTAGTGACAAAGAGTGTTACTATTGTAAGAAAAAGGGGCACATACAAATGATGTGCAAAGAGTTTAAGGAAGACCTTAAGAGAATGAGAAACTTAAGGAATGAGAGTGAGAGTAGCGGGAATGCCGCTCTAGGCTTTGTTGATGATGATGACTATGATGAGGTTCTTCTAGCTGATGGGGGAGTGGATCATAGTAAGGAATGGGTAATAGACTCCGGTTGCTCATTCCACATTTGTTGTGAGAAAGAAAAATTTACTAAGCTTAGTTATGGGGATTATGGCCTTGTTACTTTACCAAATGATGAAAAGGTGAAAATAGAGGGTATTGGTGAGGTTTTGATTGAGACACATGGAGGTGTCAAAAGAAGACTTGGTGATGTAAGGTATGTACCTAAGTTTGAGAGGAACCTTATTTCATTAGGTAGACTTGAGAGTAAAGGATGCACTTTCAAAGCAAGTGGAGGGGTTTTGAAAGTCATTAGAGGGAGCATGGTGCTCATGAAGGGAGTAAGGAGTAAGAGGAACTTGTATGAGTTACAAGTTAATTGTGGTAGCCTAGGCCACAAAGGTGTTGATGATGGTGTGTTTGGGTCAAGGAGAGTTACTTTTGAGGATGATAAGAATATTGGACTTGAGGGGGAGATTGTTAGAGCAAGTGCCAATAATCTTAACAATGACATTAACTTTAAACATTTAATCGAACATGCTTTGTCTTGTACTTTAGAGAGGGTCGATAAAGATGTGTCGAATATGGGTGGTTTAAGGTTTGGAACGGTTGATGAGGGTTGCTTGATCGAAGCAACAAGAAGAGGAACAGGCTGTGTGTGGCTCGACCAGCCGCTCGGTCGAGCGATGAGTGGCTCGACCGGTCGAGCGGGTGTGGCTCGGTCGAGCAACAGGTCGAGCAATGTGAGCAGTACAAGTCAGTAGCTTCTCTGGAAGCTCGCTCGGGTCGAGCGGGAGTGGCTCGGGTCGAGCGGAAGATCAGAAGACTGCATTGGATGCTGTTTTCGTCAGAATGTGAAATGACTATGCAATTGAATGGGTGCATTACTTGCTGGTTTATTGTAATGTTTATTGTCATAGTTAATTGGATGTTAATTGTGAGTTTATGGTGATTTATGAGGGAATACTAAGGGTGATGAATGTCTTGCCTATAAATAGGATTCATCACCCATAGTAACATACACCACAAACACACATATTGTTGAGAGGGCTATTGCATTGTTAGAAACTTGAGAGTGTTCTTACTTTGCTTTAGTATTTGTGATCTTGAGAGATTGTTCTCAAGATAAGGGAGGTTTATTATACTTGTAATTGTTGAATTCGTTATAATAAACTTTATTTGAGGGGGAGGTATCCAAGATACCTCATAAACACTTGTATTCATTTTGCATTATATTTTCATTTGTTTTTCTTTGTTGAACCTCTTTGAGGCTTGCGCTTTCAGTATTATTGTTGCATCTAATCAACAAGAAATAAAAATTGTTTTCTCGGAGGGATAAAAGGATTAGGGTTCGCACATAATTGGATGTGTGGAAAATATCCGAAGGAATTAGGTTTAAGTGTATTTATAAAGTATAATTAGGTTAGGGTAAATTAGCCCAATCTTTTAGATATAATCAATCCAATAGTATAATTTTCTCCTTATTCAACCCAAATATCTCTCCAACAACAAATCCTACAATGAGTTAGATATATTCAACCTAAATATTTATTTTCTCCAATAACAAGTCCTACAATTAGTCAAATATAAATCAAATAAATATTTTTTTTCTACCGAAATGATACTAGATTTGGGGACCAAAATTTCAAAGTATTACAGCGCCCCACGTATATCTCCGCAGCCCGCGCAATTGCGTTCCATCACCTTTTCGACTCATCTCTTGATTCATCATAAAACCCGATCTAAAACTCGATTCAAGTCACAAAATCCCAACAATGAATGTAGAATAAAACTGAAAGTTTAATTCCTGAAGATGTACAGGAAGGGAAAAAATTTTGAATAGAAAGATCCAAGGAGATATCAACATCTTTGATCAAAACATCAGTGGAAGAGCAGGACGACGGAGGGATTTTAACAACAGGAGGCAAGAAGACATGAATCCGAAGGTCTTTAAGGACATTAAAGAACATGAACTTTTGGGCAATGTCTGAGTCTGTGTAGTTCCAATTAGATGTATTTATGTTGGTGTAAGAAGGCATATTTTGTTTTTAAGTGATCTTTATTTCTAGCTCGTGAAAATGATGACAAAAATCAAATGGATATTGAGGATTTTACTCTTGGGTTTATAGAAATTTGATGTGATATTAATAAGGAGGGTTTGATATTGACTTTTAAGCATGTTTATTTACGTTCCAGCAAGTCATTTATTATTTTTGTATCAACATTCACCCACTTGAGGTAACGATTTTGTGTATATAAATATGGAGCTGTAATATTCACAAAAAAATCAATACAAATAGTATTTATTAAACTTTAATTTCGCACTCTTAAAATTTTCATGGTATCAGAGTTGTAAGTTTGATCCGGGATGGAACAACTAAATCGAAACTCTTCATTTACCAGAGAAAACTTACCTCAGATAAAAATCAGCGGCCAATGACTGTCACTAACTCTATTATTGCAACCAGAAAAGGTTAAACCTTTTTTCGGTTATAAAACGAGTAAGTGGAAAACACTTGAAATACCGTGAGTGGGAACGTTATCTGGAGCGGCGATTCGTGGAAGGAAGTGACTTGAATTTTCTGCAATTCAACACGTTAGCCTTGTCCGGGGGTGATTTCCCGGAAAGCCCCTCCGACGCTCAAGTTAGAACCGGGATGTGAGATTAATGAACAAATAATTATAGATTGAATGCAAGAGCAGAGATATTGGGGTTGAGATCACTTGTATGGGGGTAGACTAATGAAATGGAGTGTGAGTAAGAATATTAAGAGGTTTATTCTTAGATGATCCCTTCCTCTCTAATGGTTGCCTCTATTTATAATGGTGAAGAAGGAAGTTATTTCTGAGAGGAGGTTGGCTGTCATGGGTGATAGTGGGCAATTACCATCATCAAAAGAAGGAGAACCAGTGAATGAGGAAGGAAGGGTAGTAGTCAAAAGGGAAGTTGGGTCAATCTGGAAGTTATTTCCCAGGGGAAGTTAGGGTATTTGGAGGGTTACTTGCTCATGGGCCAACTAAGGAGTTTGGAGAGTTCAGAAAAAGCCCATTGACTAAAAGTCAAGGTCAACATGAAAGGTCAAAGGGTATTAGGGTAATATGACATTAATAATTTAAATAAATAAATAAATTAGATAAGTGATACCATGAAAAACCCCAACAATGGAGTTTCCGTTAGCGAAGCCCTTTTTCAGACGACAAAAACTCAAATCAGAGGAGGGAGATACATCTGCCTCTACCTAAATCTTCAAACCCGATACAGGTTCAGGATAACGAAAAGATGCGAGACTCAATACTCACGTTTTTTCGTGTTTGCCCCATTTCGATTAGGCTACGACAACCTCCCACTCCGGCGACATCACCTAACGGCCACCGCCAAGGTAATAGCAACCCAGACCGGTGGCAAGGCGCGTCGGGATAGCTCCAAGCATAGAAAAATTGCTTGAAGTCTTAGAGAGAGAATGTGCACAGGTGGTAAAATCTCTCAGGGAAAAGAGAGAAAGGGGCGGTGTAAATGAGGAAATTGACTTGAATCAAGGAATGGGAGAAGGGCCATCATGCTTAATGATAAGAGTCAAAAACCCATGTTAGAATATCACATGAGATATAACTGTAAAAACCAAAAATTCCATAAAAAATTATAACAACCCGACTTACCGTTGACTGGGTAAACAGGGTCATCACGGGGATTATTTCCCAAGAAACTTAAATCATATCCCAAAACCTGGGCAAAGGAATCACCAGCTCTATTACGAAACCAACACAGCTAAATCTCAAACCAAATATCTAATCTAAACCTAAAGTAACCATACAACTCACTACGAGTCCATTATAATCAACATAATCAGAACTAATCAGAACTAATATACATTAAACAAATTCCTAATACAAACTATAAGCTTGCACGGTCTCATCTCAAAAGGACATCCTTAGCACTCTCATCAACATTACTAACCCGATTATTCTCGACCGGATCCGATCTGTAATCCGCTAAAAGATGGAAACAACAAGGAATCAGATTAAACTGAGTGAGAAGCAACAATCAAAACAATTAAACACAGCAATTCAAAACAATGGTTTAAAAGCAACATCAGTTCCCTAGATCTATGTGCGCACAGGGAGTCTAGTTTGAGAGGTGCCCCATAGCTCTAAGGCTATGTCGCTCTCGGGTGAAGCTAGTCAATATCTCGATGACAATTCTCTTCAAAAACAGGGAGCAGGGAACAATGTTGCTCAACTCCGTCAATGACCAGCTCGCAAGCCTGATCCATTGACCATATCATAATATCAACATAAGCAGTCACAACAACATTTGTCTCAACAGTTTCCAAATCAAAGAGCTTTAGTAAAAAGTTTATTTTCAAGAAAGTAGTCTGGCTAGACCCTTTAAGGGACTGCTACTACTCACCAAAAGAACGCTTCAAGAAGCTAAGTCTGGTACTTCGTGATCACTAGAAGGGCTCCTCGATAATGTCGCCTCCTGAAGTATAACAAACATAGCATCACAACAAAGCATACGATACTACAACTAGGTTCATATAGCTCATTGCATCTCCTCCTAAGACCGCATCTTAGTTTCATCTTCTATTCTAATATTTTTAATTTCAAAAATTGCGCAAGTTCTAACTCTAACCCCCAAAAATCATAAGAAATTATATAACCATATTTAAAGCTAGCTTATGTTCTTGTAAAGATCGTACGTCTCCACAATCTCCTTTGCATTTCCAATTCAAACACTTCTATGCTCATCTAGACTCAAAACCAAGAAATCAATCAAGAATAACAAACTATCCAAAAAGAACACTACTAAGTTATCCATTCAACTAATATTTTCCACACAAACCCAAGATACTCTCAAGAACAACCAATTGTATATATTCAAGGTCATATCCAACACTTACATTACCCAACTATTCAATTAATAACAACAAGATTTATCCACCATTAGCAATTTCACAAGAATCTCCTAATATTCAAGAACATCAAATTTCCATAATCTTTCTACATCTTTGAAAGCGCAAGCCTCAAAGAGGTTCAATAAAGAAAAAACAAATGAAAAATATAATGCAAAATGAGAACACAAGTGTTTATGAGGTATCTTGAATACCTCCCCCTCAAATGTAGTTTATTATAATGAATTCAATAATTACAAGTATAATAAACTCCCTTGTCTTGAGAACAATCTCTCAAGACCACAAATACTAAAGCAAAGTAAGAACACTCTCAAGTTTCTAACAATGCAATAGCCCTCTCAACAATATGTGTGTTTGTGGTGTATGTTACTATGAGTGATGAATCCTATTTATAGGCAAAATATTCATCACTCTTAGTATTCCCTCATAAATCACCATAAACTCACATTTAACAACTCAATTAACATTCTAATTAACTATGACAATAAACATTGCAATAAATAATAGAGTAATGCACCACATAATTGCATAGTCACTTCATATTCTGACCAAAACAGAATCCAAAGTAGTATGTTGATCATCCTGTTGCTTTGATCAAACAATTCTCATCAACCGTTCCAAACCTTAAACCACCCATATTCGACACATCTTTATCGACCCTCTCTAAAGTACAAGACAAAGCATGTTCGACTATATGTTTAAAGTGAACGTCATCACTAAGATTATTGGCACTTGCTTTAACAATCTTATCATCCTATCGATATTCTAATCTTTGTATACTTATTAACAATTCCAACAAATTGCTTCAATATTCCACAATCTACCATTTATACTTCATAAAATCCAAATAATATTTGATTTTAGAATTCTTCCTCAAAACTCCTCAATCCCAATCTATTACCATCACATATCAATCATTACTGAATTCATTTAAATTAGATTAAAGTGAACACACACATACAATTATACTTGAGGTTTCCATAGATTTCTCAATTAGGAACTCATCTAATTAGGAATCCCGTAATGGTTTTAGGACACCTCTTAGTAAAACAGGCATAACTCACTCATCCGGAAACCAAATGAGACGATTTAAGTGGCTACGCGACCATTACTCAGAGCCCTACTATTCTTATTCAGACAATAAAACCCAGAAACAATTAGAACGATCCCAAAATAGCCAAAACAGAAGGTTCGTTATGGATTTCCTAGACAGCCTGCTAGTATTTCACTATTTTGAACATAACTCTCTCATATAAACTCATTTTGGAGCGATTCAAGTGTCCACGTGATCGCTACTCGAAGCTCTACAAATCTCATGCAGACACCATAACCCCAAAACGACTCTAGCTGTTGGAATATGAAGAGATGATCAAATGCAACAAGAGGGGGGGGGGTGAATTGTTGTGTAATAGGTTTAAGATTTTTGCCTCTAATTTTTGCGGAATTGTATCAAGTAAAGAACAAAACTTAAACTCAAAAACGAAAAGAAAAATAATAAAAGGAGACAAAGATTTTACGTGGAAACCTTCTTGGCCTAATAAGAAGGAAAAACCTCGACCCCCCGGGATTTCAAAATTCTCACTATGTTTAGGCAATTAATTACAATTACACAAAACAAATTTTGCTTCCCTCGAAGCTTCTCAATTCTCTAAATGCTTCACTCGAAGCTTCTCTACTTAGGCCACTTCTCTTTCTCTATTCTCTTTCTCTCCTTCTCTTTCTCTTCTCTCGATTCTATTTTCTATTCCCTTAGACTTCCCATAAGTTTAATTACAACAAAACACTCAATTACCCTTTACAAGGCCATTTCTCAAGAGGATAAAAATTAAAATAATTACTTAAGAAAAATATAATAAATTAATTGGCATTGGAAAACTGAAAATATTTTTCTTAAGATGATCTCCCTTTAATGGACACTCTTGAATCCTAAAAGGATTAATTTTGGTTTGAGCAAAGTTCCTTCTATTTATAGAGGGAACAACCAGCAGTTACCATAAGCATAACGTCCACTATCTCAAACATACCTCCACTACCCCACGTTCTCAAAACAAAAGGTGGTGGAATTAAGAAAGTGTCCGGCTGTTATTTGCTCAAAGAAAAATCAGTTTCCTTAATGCTAAAAATAGCATAGGAGTTAAAAACATAAGATCCTAAAAAATAGGAGATCTAAATCTAATTAAGAAAAAGTCTTGGGCTATTTTTAGAAAACCTAAAAATAGATTTGCCAACCAATTTATTAATTAATTAAGCAATTAAATTAATTCTAAACCATTACATCAACTTAAAAACAGAAAATAATTAACTCGCAATTTTCCAGTCGATGTTATTCTCCAGACCTGCTACGTAGGAACAGCGCACTGTCTCCATCTACAACTTTCGTCAGGACTTCAACTCTAGGAACAGTAAACTGACTTCTAAAGCAATTGCCCAACTTTTTGGATATTTGAGACATGTACAACTTCCACGAATCAAGTCATAGGCTTCATCAACGATTCAAATTAAATCGGATATATACCTACAAAACAATCTCTAATAATATGTTTGTTTATTTAAAAGTAAAGTCATCATCAAAACCTTAAGAGGCCAACAAATTCCCCCTTTTTGATGATGGCAAACTTTATAAACAAACTTAAGTGAAAATCGAGTAAAACAAAATACATAGAGCATACTAGAGATTAAAGTAACTCTAATTAACTTAGCAAATCAACTTGTTAAAATATAATTTACCAAGTCATTCATAAACAAACAGTTTACTCGAAGATATCAAATAGTTTTTCAAAAATTTTCAAAATAGAATAACTTGAAACTTAAATGGAATAAACTAAGTTAGACTAAAATGAATAAACTGACATAATTAAAACTAATCTAATTAAACTATAATAAACAATTAAACGAAAATAAACCTAACATAACTTATTAAGTATTTTCACATTTTCACAGAAACAAATATTAATGAGAACTTCAACAAACTTAGCAACACAGAGGATCACTAAACTAGCATAAACACAGCAGCACATTATCATCCATAAGAATCAATATAAATCAACCAAGATATGTAACTGTGTATTCACTTCTCCTCTTAAGTTTGTGCATAATCTTCCCCCTTTTGTCATCAATCAAAATAGAATTGGAAGTTATCAAATCTCAGCACAAACCATATAGATTTGTTAATGATGAAAACAAGAAACAACAATAATAAAAGCAAGTGCTATCAACAATGATCAAACCTGCATAGAGTTAATTGTCACAGACCATTAAAATAAAAGCAAAGAAAGAAAAGTAGCAATTGTTCAACGTTACAACAACAATGTACCCCAGATGGTACAAAGTAAAAGGTGAAATTGTTTGATTAATATTACAGCCAACAAATCATAAAAGCATATGGGAAGAGGGATCAGGGAGCAGTCTCTTCTTCATCAACGAACTCAGTCTGTACTTCTACTGTGTCCAACTTGGCACCAAGACGGTTCTCCATCTGGTTAAGTTGATCAACAATTGAAGCAAGGGAGACACGAGTTTCATCTTGAAATGCAAGGAAGTGAGACTGGAGGTCATTTTTCCTCTACTTCTTCTTCCTTTTCTTTTTCTTTTTCTTCTTCTTCTTCTTTTTCTTTCTTTATTTTTACTTCTTTTTCAATTTCTTCTTCTTCTTCCTCCATTTCCTCCTCATCAGAACCTACATCAATTATTTCTTCTGATTCGTTTATTAACACCCCTTCATTATTTAATTTTAGATGCAAATTTTTCAGACACCGTGCACCAATTTTCATATTGGGTCCCATTGGGAACTCCAGCCCATCCAATGGTACCCCAAGCTTACGAAAAATCCATGTCAATAGCCCCCCATAGCCCACAACATTCTTCTTCTCTATACAGTCGGATAAATGCGATATCATTAAAGATGGAAAATTGATTTTGATTTGATTATCCATGCAATAAATCAAAGTTGCATCACGCAGACTCACCTCACTCCTCTTGGAGTTTCGGGGCAAGATGAATCTTCGTGCTACATTATAGAGTAATTTATGCAATGGAGACAACACATTGTGACTGATTTTACCCCTTTTCTGTTCAACCCCTAAAAACTTAAAAATGGTTTTTTCATTTATTCCAGAAAAGACTATCTTAGCACCAACACTGTATGTATCAAACCCTACATTCGGAGTTTTAAACCATTCTGCCAACAAAGCGTTGTTAAACTCTATTTTAATGTTCCTTACCACACTGGAACACATACCACAATCATTTGAGAAGTTTGAAATAAACTCTCTCATGATGTTTGGGAAGATGGAATTACAAGTATATTCTGTCATTAAAATCTCCCATTCTTGAAATTTTAAAATGTTATGAAGTTGTGGAAAGTAAGTAGAGTCATACTAGAACTTATCGACCCCAAATCCAACAGACATCTCCTTAGCAACCTCCTCAGCACAGTTAGGGTCAACTTGCTTCAAACGTTTGGCAGTTTTGGATGATGATTCACTTTTTGGTGTGAATGATTTGCGTTTTGGTCGAATGTTGTCAGAGGTTTCTTGTGATGGTGATGGTGATGGTGCATCTTTTAGCAATGGGGATGGATGAACAATGTTTAAGGGTGTAGGCTGGATGGTTTGGTGGGATGTGGATGCTTTCTTTCCTGATTTAGAAGTTTTCTTGCTTGATTTTGGTGTTTTCATGTTTGAATTTTGAAAGGTTGAAAGAAGAAGGGGGACGGTTTCTTGAGACGATTTTTGAAGAAGTAAGATGATGGTTTGAGTGATTTGATGTGGTAAAGGGTTTTTAAAGTAGGCTTACGGTTACCTCACGTCCCTTCTCATCAATGCCATTCATCATGGCTTTTGATTTTGAAAGATTGTGTGATTTTGTGTTTAAACCGTTTCCCATTTAATTTTTAATTTAAGTTGGCCGTACAATTTTTTAAGAAAATGTGAAATATGAATAAATTGTGAAATATGAAAAATAAAATATGAAAATAAAATAAAAGAATGAATTATAATATTATGAATGTTATGAAGAAGATAATGAACATATTGCTGTGGTTTGATCAAACTAACAACATGCAAACGTGAAAACATTCATAGTACAAACTTTATTACGTGTTTACCTGATCCATGCAATAATTGATTTTCAATCAAGATATTGAGATTGATTCCTGACCTTTTCATTCTCATGATGCTTTATTGGGAAATATATGCAACTAACTTTAGTGGAGCTTGATCATACCAAGTTCCAATCTCATCTTTTCATATTGTTCCCTAGGAAGTGGTTTGGTCAGAATATCTGCAACTTGTTCATTAGTGTTAACATGCTTTAATACAATATTTTTGTGTTCTACGTTATCCTTAAGAAAATGATGTCTAATATGTATATGTTTAGCACGTGAATGATGCACTGGATCTTTAGATATACATATGGCACTGGTATTATCACAATAGATAGGAATGCATTCAACTTTAATACCAAAATCTTTAAGTTGCTGTTTTATCCAAAGCATTTGGGAACAGCAAGCTGCTGCTGCTACGTATTCAGCTTCTGCAGTGGATAATGCAACCGTGTTTTGTTTCTTGGAACTCCATGAAACTAAACATGAGCCAAGAAATTGTACCATACCTGATGTACTTTTTCTATTAACAAGATCACCTGCATAATCTGCATCACTAAAACCTTTTAAATCATAAACATCACTTTTAGGATAAAATAGGGACAAGTCGTCTGTTCCCTTCAAATATCTCAAAATTCGTTTGACTGCAGTGAGATGTGATTCTTTAGGATTTGATTGAAATCTAGCACATGAACCAACACTAAAGGAAATATCAGGTCTACTTGCAGTTAGATACAATAAAGACCCTATCATGCCTCTATACATAGTTTGATCAACATTAGTCCCATTTAGGTCTCCATCTAGTCTAACATTGGTAGCCATAGGTGTATGATTGGTTTTAGCATTATTTAGTCCATATTTCTTAAGAAGTTCTTTGATATATTTTTGTTGATGAATAAAAATACCATTTTCAGTTTGTTTAATTTGCAAACCAAGAAAGAAATTTAGTTCTCCCATCATGCTCATTTCAAATTCTGTACCCATAAGGTTAGCAAATTCTTTACATAATAAATCATTAGTAGCACCAAAAATAATATCATCAAGATAAATTTGAACAACCAAAATATTAGAACCTTTATTCTTAAAGAACAAGGTTTTGTCGATTTTTCCTCTTACAAAGTTATTTTGAATTAAAAACTTTGAAAGTCTTTCGTACCATTGCCTAGGTGCTTGCTTCAAGCCATATAGGGCTTTGTCAAGCTTGTAGACATGATTAGGACAAGAGGTATTCTCAAAACCTGGAGGTTGTTCTACAAAAACTTCTTCATCAAGATAACCATTTTAAAAAGCACATTTCACATCCATTTGATATAGTTTAAAATTCATAAATGCAGCAAAAGAAATTAAGATTCTAATAGCCTCTAACCTTGCTACTGGAGCAAAAGTCTCAGTGTAATCAATACCTTCTTGTTGATTATATCCTTTAACCACAAGTCTAGCTTTATTTCTAACAATTATTCCATGCTCATCAAGCTTATTCCGAAATACCCATTTCAAACCAATAACTTTCTTGTTTTTCGGTTTGGGTTCCAAGTGCCACACTTTATTTCTCTCAAACTCATTCAATTCATCTTGCATGGCAACTATCCAATCGGAATCCTTTAAAGCTTCCTCGTGATTTTTAGGTTCAAGTGATGATAGGAACGCAAAGTGTGCACAAAAGTTTCTCAATTGAGATCTTGTTTGTGTTCCCTTATTTATATCACTTATAATCGAATCAAGAGGATGATGTCTTTGATACTTCCAAGGTTTAGGCACAAATTCTCGTGAAGGAACAGTAGCATGTTCTTGTTCAGCAACTTGATTGACATTCTGTTCTGCTACTGGATCATTTTGCTCATCTGTGGGAACAGCTGGATTGGGAACAGTCTGCTGGTCCTGTTGTGCTGGCAGTTCCTGGATTTGGTCAGTTTCTTCTGCTTCTTCTTGTATCGACTGTTCATCTACTGTTCCATGATCTTGCATTTTAATTCCTTCATCATCATCTTCCAAATTTGCAAGACCTATTTTAATATTACTTGTTTCCTGTTCACTTGTTGAAAAGTTAGTTTCATCAAAGATTATGTGAACAGACTCTTCTACACACATTGTTCTCTTATTATAAACTCTGTAAGCTTTGCTTTGTGATCAATAACCGAGAAATACTGCCTCATCACTTCTTTCATCAAATTTACCTATGTTTCGTTTTCCATTTACATGAACAAAACATTTGCATCCAAACACGCGAAAATAGAAAATATTTGGTTTAACACCTTTAAGCAATTCATAGGGTGTCTTTGAAGTGATTGGTCTAATTAGTACTCGATTCAAGGTATAGCATGCAGTATTAACGGCTTCTGCCCAAAAATTTCTAAGTAGACCACTAGCAATCAACATGGTCCTAGCCATTTCTTCTAAAGTCCTATTTTTCCTTTCTACCACTCCATTTTGTTGTGGTGTTCTAGGTGCGGAAAAATTGTGATTTATGCCATGTTCATTGCAATAATTCATGAAGTTTGAATTTTCAAATTCCTTCCCATGATCAGACCTTATGTGAACAATTTGATTATTGGTAGATTTTTGTATTTTGTTAGCAAAAGAGACAAACTCATCAAAAGCTTCATCTTTGCTTGCCAAGAATAAGGTCCAAGTGAATCTACTGTAATCATCAACAACAACAAACACATACTTTTTGCCACTACGGCTTTGTGTTCTCATTGGTCCACATAAATCCATATGAATTAATTCCAATGGTGTAGTGGTAGTCACACTGTTTTTTGATTTGAAAGATGACTGCACTTGTTTTCCTTTAGCACAAGGATCACACATTTCATTTTTAAGAAACTTTATTGCAGGTAATCCTCTTACTAGGTCTTTTGATCTTAAGGCGTTAATCAATGAATAACTAGCATGACCAAGACGCTTGTGCCAAAGAAGTGGGTCTTCTTCAATAACACTTAAACACGTTAGACTATTTCTGGGAACAGTGTCCAGGTCCACCACATAGGTGTTCCCTTTTCTGATTCCCTCCAGCACAGGGTCTCCTGTACTGTTCCTAGAAATTATGCAACGTTCAGAAGTAAACTTAACAGAGTTACCTTTGTCGCAAAATTGAGAAATACTTAACAAATTGTGTTTTAAATTCTCGACTAAAAATACGTTATCAATGGCATGGGAACTAGACCTTCCAACCTTTCCTTTGGCAATTATCTCACCCTTCATGTTGTCACCGAAGGTTACTGTTCCCCCATCATAGGCTTCAAGTGAGAGAAATTTAGATTTGTCACCCGTCATGTGCTTGGAACACCCACTGTCGAGATACCATGAGTTGTTCCCCCTCACTTGAACCTGCAAAGAAAATTAATGGTTAGGTACAGGAACCCATTTACCCTTGGGTTCCTTGTCGACAATACTTGAATCATCTTTCTTAAGCCATATTTGTTCGACATAATTTTTATTTGCTTTGATATGCTGTTCCTTCTTTATACACTGATGTTTCAGGTGTCCACTTTTACCACAAAAGGAACAGACTTTACTACTAGGGAGATCTACGTATACCTTTTTCTTTTTATCATTCTTAACATATCCTATACCTTCTTTACTCTTGGTTTTAGCATTAAGAATCCATTTGGGAATTTCATTGATTTTCACTTTTCCTCTTAAGTTAATTTGATCTTTTAGGAATTTATTTTCCTTTTCACTTAATTCTAATTTTAATTTTATTTCTTGAACTTCCGTGCTAAACTCATGAGTGATTTTATCATTTTCAACCGATTTTAATCCTAACAATTTGCTTTGATTCAATTCAATATTAAGAGTGATAAATTCCTGTTTTAATTTCTCCAACTGTTCTTTCAAAATGATATTCTTATCTAATAAATCAAAAAATCTACTTTGCACATCGATTCTAAAGGAATTTAGATATGAGATATGATCTTCACTTAAGTTAAGATCTTTCTCAATTTGGAGACACTTAGTTGTTTTTTCATCTAGCTTTTCTTGTGTTTCTAAAAGCAATTTGATTAATTTATTCTTACTTATGTTGGACAGTTGTTTAGGAGATGGACCAGAAGACATTACCTCTTTTTCTTTGGATTCTTCATGAGATGCCATAAGGCATAGGTTAGCTGTTTCCTCTTCCACTGGAGCTTCTGTCTCGGCCTCGCTCTCCGTATCTCCCGAAGCTGCTATCATTGCTTTTCTAAAATCAGTTTTAAAGTTTCCCTTCTTATATTGTCTTCCAGCTTCTCTTGCTTTTCCCTTGCCCTTCTCATTTTTCTATTGAGGGCAATCCTTGATGAAGTGTTCAGTGCTCCCACATTTATGGCATTCAAAGTTTGTCTTCAAGTTCGTTGTTCCCTTCTCTTTATTATTTCTTTGATTTCCATATCTTCTGTTCCTGAAGAATTTTTTGAATTTTCGAGCCAACAGTGCTGCTTCCTCTTCACCAGTTTCTGATTCATCGCTATCATCTGCTGCTAGAGCCAGTCCTTTGTTTCGGGAACTGTCCGCTGTTCCCAAATGCAATTCATGGGTCATTAGAGACCCAGCCAGCTCTTCCAAATTAAACTTGGTGAAATCTTTGGACTCCTGGATGGCAGTGACCTTTGCTCTCCAGCATTCGTCTTGAGGAAGACTCCTAAGTACTTTCCTAACTTGTTCATCAACGGGAATAATTCTACCAAGAGAGACTAATTCATTCGTAATGTTTGTGAACCTAGTGAACATCTCTTGAATGTTCTCCCTCGGTTCCATGACGAATCTTTCATATTTGGACATTAGCAAGTCAATCTTGGATCTCTTTACTTCACTAGTACCTTCATGGGTAACTTCTAGCAGGACCCAAATCTGCTTAGCGGTTTTGCAACCCATAATTCGATTGTGCTCATTTGGACCAAGCCCACAGTGAAGTAACTTGATAGCAAGAGCGTTCATCTCCATCTTTTGAAAATCTTCCTTTTCATATTCAGTGATTGGCTTTGGAGTTACTTCGTTATTGGGGTTGATGGTCGTCACCTCGAAGTCTCCAATTTCAATGACTCTCCATACTTGGTAATTTTCAGCCTTTATGAATATTTCCATTCTATTTTTCCAGTAGGTATAGAATTTCCCATCGAACATAGGTGGCCTTTGTGTAGAGTACCCTTCTTCCATGCGTTCGTTCATCTTCAACATCTTGACAGGGAACAGGATACTGCTCTCAGGGTTTCCTGATTAAATGAGGAACAGGGCTCTGATACCAATTGTTGGAATATGAAGAGATGATCAAATGCAACAAGAGGGGGGGTGAATTGTTGTGTAATAGGTTTAAGATTTTTGCCTCTAATTTTTGCGGAATTGTATCAAGTAAAGAACAAAACTTAAACTCAAAAACGAAAAGAAAAATAATAAAAGGAGACAAAGATTTTACGTGGAAACCTTCTTGGCCTAATAAGAAGGAAAAACCACGACCCCCCGGGATTTCAAAATTCTCACTATGTTTAGGCAATTAATTACAATTACACAAAACAAATTTTGCTTCCCTCGAAGCTTCTCAATTCTCTAAATGCTTCACTCGAAGCTTCTCTACTTAGGCCACTTCTCTTTAGTGAAGAGTCAGACGCTGGTGAAGAGGAAGCTGCTATGTTGGCACGTAAATTCAAGAAATTCTTCAGGAACAGCAGATATAGAAATCAAAGAAACAACAAAGAAAAAGGAACTGCTAACTTGAAGACAAATTTTGAATGCCACAAGTGTGGGAGCACTGATCACTTCATTAAGGATTGCCCTCAATGGAAAAATGAGAAGGGCAAGGGAAAAGCAAGAGAAGTTGGAAAACAATATAAGAAGAGAAACTTCAAAACTGATTTTAGAAAGGCAATGATCGCAGCTTGGGGTGATACGGAGAGCGAGGCTGAGACAGAAGCTCCAGTGGAAGAAGAAACCGCAAATCTGTGTCTCATGGCATCTCATGAAGAGTCTAAGGAAAAAGAGGTAATGTCTTCTAGTCCATCTCCTAAATAATTGTCTAAACTCAGTAAGAATAAATTAATTAAGTTGCTCTTGGAGACACAAGAGAAATTAGAAAAACAGAATACCAGGTGTCTCCAAATCGAGAAAGACCTCAACTCAAACAAGGATCATATATCCTATCTAAATTCATTTAGAATAGATGTACAAAGCAGATTTTTTAATTTGCTAGATCAGAATGTTGTTTTGAAAGAGACAATTGAGAAATTGAAACAAGAATTTATTTTCCTTAGTATCGAAATGAATCAAAACAGATTGTTAGGATTAAGTAAAGATGCAAACAATATATCTACTCACATGGTTAACACTGAATTTCAAAAGTTGAAATCAAAATTAGAATCCTACGAAATTGAAAATGAACATTTGAAAAATAAAATAAACTTAAGAAGAAAAGGGAAATTCAATGAAATTCCCAAATGGATTCTAAATGCTAAAATCAAAAGTAAAGAAGGACTAGGCTATATGAAGAATGATAAAAAGAAAAAGGTCTATGTAGATCTCCCTAGTAGCAAAATATGTTCCTTCTGTGGTAAAAGTGGACACCTGAAACATCAATGTATAAAGAAGGAACAACATATCAAAGCAAATAAAAATTATGTCGAACGAATATGGATTAAGAAATATGATTCAAGTATTGTCGACAAGGAACCCAAGGGTAAATGGGTTCCTGTACCTAACCATTAATTTGCTTTGCAGGTTCAAGTGAGGGGGAACAACTCATGGTATCTCGACAGTGGGTGTTCCAAGCACATGACGGGTGACAAATCTAAATTTCTCTCACTTGAAGCCTATGATGGGGGAACAGTAACCTTCGGTGACAACATGAAGGGTGAGATAATTGCCAAAGGAAAGGTTGGAAGGTCTAGTTCCCATGCCATCGATAACGTATTTTTACTCGAGAATTTAAAACACAATTTGTTAAGTATTTCTCAATTTTGCGACAAAGGTAACTCTGTTAAGTTTACTTCTGAACGATGCATAATTTCTAGGAACAGTACAGGAGACCCTGTGCTGGAGGGAATCAGAAAAGGGAACACCTATGTGGTGGACCTGGACACTGTTCCCAGAAACAGTCTAACGTGTTTAAGTATTATTGAAGAAGACCCACTTCTTTGGCACAAACGTCTAGGTCATGCTAGTTATTCATTGATTAACACATTAAGATCAAAAGACCTAGTAAGAGGATTATCTGCAATAAAATTCCTTAAAAATGAAGTTTGTGATCCTTGTGCTAAAGGAAAACAAGTGCGGTTATCCTTTAAATCAAAAAACGTTGTGACTACCACTAGACCATTAGAATTAATTCATATGGATTTATGTGGACCTATGAGAACACAAAGTCGTAGTGGCAAAAGATATGTGTTTGTCATAGTTGATGATTTTAGTAGATTTACTTGGACCTTATTTTTAGTAAGCAAACATAAAGCTTTCGATGAGTTTGTATCTTTTGCTAATAAAATACAAAAATCTTCCGATAATGTAATTGTTCACATTAGATCGGATCATGGCAAAGAATTTGAAAACTCAAACTTCATGAATTATTGTAATGAACATGGTATAAATCATAATTTTTCCGCTCCTAGAACACCACAATAAAATGGAGTGGTGGAAAGGAAGAATAGAACCTTTGAAGAAATGGCTAGGACCATGTTGATTGCTAGTGGTCTACCTAGAAATTTTTGGGCCGAGGCCGTCAATACTGCATGCTATATTTTGAATCGTGTACTAATAAGACCAATCACTTCTAAGACACCCTATGAATTATTCAAAGGTGTTAAACCAAATATTTCCTATTTTCGTGTGTTTGGATGCAAATGTTTTGTTCATGTGAATGGTAAACGAAATATAGGTAAGTTTGATGAAAGAAGTGATGAAGCAGTATTCCTCGGTTATTCATCACATAGCAAAGCTTACAGAGTATATAATAAGAGAACAATGTGCGAAGAGGAATCTATTCACATAATTTTTGATGAAACTAACTTTTCAACAAGTGAACAGGAAACAAATAATATTAAAATAGGTCTTGCAAATTTAGAAGATGATGATGAAGGAGTTAAAATGCAAGATCCAGGAACAGCAGGTGAACAGCCAATACAAGAAGAGGCAGGGGAAACTGACCAAATCCAAGAACTGCCAGCTCAACAGGACCAGCAGACTGTTCCCAATCCAGCTGTTCCCGCAGATGACCAAGATGATCCAATAGCTGAACAATATGAAAATCAAGATGCTGAATCAGAACATGCTACTGTTCCCTCCAGAGAATTTGTGCCTAAACCTTGGAAATACCAAAGTTATCATCCTCTTGATCTGATTATAAGTGATATGAATAAGGGAACACAAACCAGATCGCAACTGAGAAACTTTTGTGCACACTTTGCGTTCCTATCATCACTAGAATCCAAAAATCACGAAGAAGCTCTAAAGGATTCCGAATGGATAATAGCCATGCAAGATGAATTAAATGAATTTGAAAGAAATAAGGTATGGCACTTGGAACCCAAACCAAAACACAAGAAGGTAATTGGTCTGAAATGGGTATTTCGGAATAAGCTAGATGAGCATGGAATAATTGTAAGAAACAAAGCAAGACTCGTGGTTAAAGGATATAATCAACAAGAAGGTATTGATTACACTGAGACTTTTGCTCCAGTAGCAAGGTTAGAGGCTATTAGAATCTTAATTTCTTTTGCTGCATTTATGAATTTTAAACTATATCAAATGGATGTGAAATGTGCTTTTTTAAATGGTTATCTTGATGAAGAAGTTTTTGTAGAACAACCTCCAGGTTTTGAGAATACCTCTTGTCCTAATCATGTCTACAAGCTTGACAAAGCCCTATATGGCTTGAAGCAAGCACCTAGGCAATGGTACGAAAGACTTTCAAAGTTTTTAATTCAAAATAACTTTGTAAGAGGAAAAATCGACAAAACCTTGTTCTTTAAGAATAAAGGTTCTAATATTTTGGTTGTTCAAATTTATGTTGATGATATTATTTTTGGTGCTACTAATGATTTATTATGTAAAGAATTTGCTAACCTTATGGGTACAGAATTTGAAATGAGCATGATGGGAGAACTAAATTTCTTTCTTGGTTTGCAAATTAAACAAACTGAAAATGGTATTTTTATTCATCAACAAAAATATATCAAAGAACTTCTTAAGAAATATGGACTAAATAATGCTAAAACCAATCATACACCTATGGCTACCAATGTTAGACTAGATGAAGACCTAAATGGGACTAATGTTGATCAAACTATGTATAGAGGCATGATAGGGTCTTTATTGTATCTAACTGCAAGTAGACCTGATATTTCCTTTAGTGTTGGTTTATGTGATAGATTTCAATCAAATCCTAAAGAATCACATCTCACTGCAGTCAAACGAATTTTGAGATATTTGAAGGGAACAGACGACTTGTCCCTATTTTATCCTAAAAGTGATGTTTATGATTTAAAAGGTTTTAGTGATGCAGATTATGCAGGTGATCTTGTTAATAGAAAAAGTACATCAGGTATGGTACAATTTCTTGGCTCATGTTTAGTTTCATGGAGTTCCAAGAAACAAAACACAGTTGCATTATCCACTGCAGAAGCTGAATACGTAGCAGCAGCAGCTCGCTGTTCCCCACGATGCAGGTCTGAAGAAGACATTGACTGAAATTTACGAAAATTATGATTTCTGTTTTTAGTTAATGTAAAAGGTTAAAATTTAATTAGTTGCTTAATTAAACTTATTTATTAATTGGCAAAATGATTTTAATTCGCCTAAAAACATGGAAAAGATCAATTCCTTGTTTATCTCTTATAAACTCGGATGTTCAAGAGACTTGTTTTATTCTTTGAATTGGTCTCCTACAATTTAGGATCTTCTTTATTCCATGTAGTTTTAACCGTGCAAGCATACAGCAGTTACATTCCACTCCTACTTTCAACTAACTTCCCGTTTTCTTTGGGAGCAAGTATGTTATGGAAGTCAAGTGATGAGTGCATTTCATGGAGAACGTGGGCTGAGTGCACTGTCTGCTGTTCCCCTTATAAAAGAGGGAAATTACGGTTCAGTAAAAAAAAAGGTATTAAGAGTGTCCATAAAAAGGGAAATTTAATTGAGAAAAATATTCTAAGTTTTTAATGCCAATTAATTTATAATATTTTTCTTGAGCAACTATTTAATTTTGATCTTCATGAGTATTGGCCTTGTAAAGGGTAATTGAGTGTTTTGTTGTAATTAGACTTGTGGGAAGTCTAAGGGTAGAAGAAGAGAAAAGCATGAGAAGAGAAAGAGAAGGAGAGAATAGAAGAGAAGAGAATTAGGTCTAAGTAGAGAAGCTTTGAGAAAAGCACTTAGAGAATTGAGAAGCTTCAAGTGAAGCAAAACATTGTTATGTGTAATTGTAATTGATTGCCTTAACATAGTGAGAATTTTGAAATCCCGGGGGGTCGTGGTTTTTTCCTTCTTATTAGGCGAAGAAGGTTTCCATGTAAAATTCTTGTCTCCTTTTATTATTTTTCTTTTCGTTTTTAAGTTTAAGTTTTTGTTCTTTACTTAACATAATTCCGCAAAAATTAGAGGCGAAAATCTTAAACATACTACACAACAATTCACCCCCCCTCTTGTTGCATTCGATCATCTATTAGCATTCCTACACTAACTATTTTAAAAACAGCAACACAAATTCGGACAGAACAAAACGGAACCTCATTGTCGATCTTTATGACAGTTTACTAGTATTTTGGACATAACATCTTCATACAAACTCATCTCGGGGTGATTCAAGTGCCCACACGACCGCGACTCAAAGTTCTACAAACCTCAAGAAGACATAAGAACCCAAAAACAATTAGAACCATCCCCAAAACAGCCAAAACAGAAAGTTCAGTTTATGAACTGAAATTTCAGAATCCCAAATACTTAATTTGATAGTGAAACTTAAATAACCCAAATAACCAATTCTAATGAACACTAAAAATAACTCAATTACTAATTGAATCCATATACTCATCTTAAATTCAAGGTGATGCTTAAATTTGATTTAAAATCCTCAAATCAATTACAAAACTCTAACATTTAAATTGAAAACAAAACAATAAAAGAGGGAAAAGTGGTTACCAACAATAAAGGGAGGAGGAGAAGCGGTTGCTGTTGGTGGTGGAACTCATGGCTGGGCTTGGTTGCGCCGCCGCTGTGGGTGAGGGGAGTGGGACGTGAGAGAAGGGGAAGAAAGGGATTGAGAGTTTGAAGGTAAAAGATGATGAGGATGAAAAAAAGAAATGGGGAAGGGTATGTCGGTTAGAAGGGAAAATAATGGGTTCACTTTTAGCTTTGACCCGTTAAATTTTATTAAAGTCATCTCATCGTAAAACAGTCTTATATAAGACATACTGTAAGGGTATAATAAACGATTTACAAAATAAGAAAATGGGTAGTATGAATAAGGATTGCATTCGGGAATTTATTTTTCAATACTTTATTTAAATTTATCTTTATAAAGATAGGATAGTAATCAATTAATAAAATATAATCAAAATACACTTTTATCAAAGTACTCTTTATACGAATTTGATACATTAAATAAAATATACTTCTTTCTTTAAAATGTTAACAAATCAAATACTTGAGTCAATATTATCAAAATAATAATATTATTACTCGAATTAACTTACTTAATAACCCCAATCAACTTAATAAACTTATAATCAAGCTTTATTAAATGTAGTCTATTTCAAAAATACCCTTCCTACTCGTATCTCATGACCAAAATATGGGTTTGGGTCTCACATGTAAATCACCTCCGTTTTGTTGGATTTTTGATTGTGGGGCAACGGAAACCATGACTTTTTATCCGTCCGATCTTCTATCCAATGCCCTACTCCTCGAACCCACGTACAAACAACAAATGGTGAATGTGTAAGTGTAGATTGAGCTGGAATTGTTGATGTTTCTCCTTCAATTCACTTAACAAATTATCTCCTAATTCCTAGTCTATCTCATAATTATTATCAGTTAGTCAATTGATTAAGGAGCTTAATTGTACTATTCTTTTGACTTTCGATAGTTGTATTGTGCAGGATGTTCAGACTGGGACAATCATTAGACGTGGTATTGAAGGGGGAGGTTTCTACAATCTGGAGGACACCACTCAACAAAATCAAGTTGTGCTTACTCGTGGGTCCCCGACTCATCAACTCTAGACATGGCACCGACGCTTAGGTCATCCATCTCTACCTTACTTAAAACATCTATTCCCTTCACTTTAAAATACTGTTATGTCCTTAGATTGTGATTCATATGTCTTAGCAAAAAGCCATAAACATTCATACACTAGTAGAAAAAAACGTATTTGTTGCGTATCATTTGCTGCGGTTTTTGTATATACGCAGCAATAAATAGGAAAAGGAATTAGAAAAAAAAAAGTCTACAAATGCTGTGGTTTCCCTGATGCCCGCAGCAAATAATGCTTATTTGTTGTGGTTTTAGTATGCCCGCAGCAAATAAGTGCATATTAAACGGAATATATATATATATATATATATATATATATATATATATATATATATATATATATATATATATATATATATATATATAAGCATTATTTGCTGCGGTTTTTGAATGACCGCACAGCAAATAGACAAAGGCGTCACTCAATTGCTGCGGTTTTTAACTGACCGCAGCAAATACTCCCTCTCAACTGCTGCGGTTTTTGTGTGTGACCGCAGCAAATAACTTCTACACAATGGTAAAATTAAATCCCGCCAATGCAACGTTTCATTTCACAACTTTACAAATAAGTAAACTGTTGTATTCTCAAACCCACCATTTTTGCCAATCAACGTTTTATTCTTCATCTTCTTCTAAAAACCATAAATTCTTCATCATATATAGCTTTCTTCGCAAACTGATTCATAAACCCATTGAAAAACACTCGAAAAACACTACTGTACGTAAACTTATTCAACCTATTCTTCATCTTCTTGGTTCATAAACCCACGAAATTTGGTCTTGTCCATCTTCAAAACCCACGACATTAAGGTATTTTTTCTCTTTTTAATTTGTTAAGCATTTAAGTTTTGCAAGATATTCATGAAAACACTCGAAAATAAATTGTTTGTATACTAATTTTATTTCTCTGTTTTTCGTTGTATACATTCAACATCAATTGTAGTAGAATATTTTTAAAAGTAGTACTATATTTATATTCTATTAAAAAATAAATTTCTCTGTTTGTATACTTGAACTTTCTGATATTGAAATATAGTTACAATTTAATAATTATCTTGAATCATGAAATTTATTTTTGAGTAGAATATAAATAATACTTGTATTTGGACATATTTGCGTTGTATTCTTATTTTTGCAAGGTCTTTCACTACGATGTTTAGGTGGATTAAGGTTTCCAAGCTAGATATTATGATAAATATACTTTTTTTCACAATATCAACCATAACATATTAAAAAAATAACTAATAATAAGAATATTGAAAAAAAATACTCCTTAAAAAATATATGATAAAGAGTAAAACTGCATGCTATTAACTATTAGAATTTGTTTTTGAATTAATTAATCACACTAATTAGGATGACAAAAGATCGTTCTTGGATGTATGGAAGCATTGAATCGTCGGAATTTATTGATGACGTATTAGAATTTTGTAGTATTGCGGTTGAACATCAAGTTAGGACGGGGGGAGTTGGTTTTTATTGCCCATGTGTCACTTGTGGTAATGTATCAAAGGTAAAAAGTGTTGATATCCTTAGGAAGCACATACTTCAACGTGAGTTTAGGTCTCAATATCATGTTTGGGCCTGGCATTGTGAGAAGGGAGTTTACAAAGAGAAAAGTGTTGTTGAGGACGTCAATAATGTGGTCGTTGTCAATGAGGATGTAGTAGATCATGTTGATGGGTATGAGACAGATGAAGAGAATGTCGATGAGGATGTGGATCGTGTTGATGAGATGATGGAGGGAGTCGTGGATGAATTAGGAAAACGTCCTCGTGTTTTTGACTTGTTGACAGAGGCTTCTCAAAAGCATTTGTACCCTGGATGTACAAAGTTCACCAAACTAACAGCAGTGTTGACAATTTTCAACATTAAGTCAAAGTTCAATTGGAGTGATGCTAGTTTCACAATGTTATTAGAAGCGTTAGGTGAGATGCTTCCTGAGGGAAATAAACTTCCAAAGTCGACATATTATGCCAAAAAGCTCATGTATCCTTTCAGCTTAGAGTACCAGAAGATTCATGCGTGTCCGAATGATTGTGTGTTGTATCAGAATGAAAACGAGAACTTAGAAGAGTGTCCTAGGTGTGGGTTATCGCGCTACAAGCGTAAAGGGGCTCGGGATGCTAAAGGGTCCCCTGCTAAGGTATTGTGGTATATTCCAATAATACCTAGATTCAAGCGCTTGTTTTCTACAAAGAAAGATGCGTTAAATTTGAGGTGGCATGCAGATAAGGTGAAGAAAGGTCAATTGCTCACACATCCATCTGATTCTCCCGAGTGGAAGAGTATTGATAGGTTGCATAAGACTTTTGGGGATGAGGTTCGTAATTTAAGGCTCAGACTGTGTACGGATAGAATGAACCCATTCGGCAATCTTAGTTCTCAACATAGTACTTGGCCGGTACTTTTAGTGATCTATAATTTGCCACCTTGGTTGTGTATGAAGCGTAAGTACATTATGCTTTTGCTTCTTATCTCGGGTCCTAAACAACCTGGCAATGACATAGATGTATCTCTTGCACTTTTGCGCATAAAGTAGCTCAGAATTGGTTTCTTTTGCACGAAACTTGGCAGACAACACTATTTGGTATATATTATTGTGTTGAAGTGGTTAGATTTGAAAATCATAGTCATATGCTAGAAATTACGTGTTAAGTTGCGATTTTAAGGGTTTTTAAGCGTTTTTGGCACTTTTGCGCATAAAGTAGCTCAAACTTGGTTTGTTTTGCACGAAACTTGGCACACAACACTATTTGGTATATATTATTGTGTTGAAGTGGTTAGAATTGAAAATCATAGTCATATGCTAGATATTACGTGTTAATTTAGTTGCGATTTTATGCGGTTTTAAGCTTTTTTGGCACTAACATCTATTTTCTCTTAGGGCTTTCAACAACCTTCTAATTTTGTTGATTGCGGCTACTACACGTTGAAATACATGGACGATATTATTAAATCCGTGAAGGAGGTTGGAGTCGAAAATATAGATGCCGTAAGTATTTGTTACGTTCTTAAATTATATTATAATATATATATATATATACATATATATTTACTATATTAATTGTTATTGGTAAAATCTAATGTTTATTAATCTTTTAATTTTATATTACATTATAGGTTTTATACGACATTCCGAGGGAGACGCGCTCTCTGAGAAATGGAGCGATGCGCGAATTAAAAGACAAGATTGCCGCGTATCTTGCTAATTTTTGTCCTTGATAAATTGTAATTAGTATAGATTTTTTAGGACTTTAATGTATATCATATATACGTACGTACATAATATTATATTACATATACGATCGAAAGTTTATTATTACAAAGAGATTGTTGGTGATTATTTGTGATTATCATTGCATTATTGGATTAATTATTGTTTATTACATTGTACAGTATTATTGGATCAATATTAGTATTAAACAAAAAAGAAAAAAAAAACTAACTATTTGCTGCGGTCAACGCAGCAAATAAGTGAGGGTGTTTGCTGCGGTCAACCCCAAAACCGTAGCAAATAATCTTACTTATTTGCTGCGGTTTTGAGGTTGACCGCATCAAATACTCTCACTTATTTGTTGTGGTTAAGGGTTGACCGTAGCAAATAATGCCCTATTTTGCTGCGGTTTTAAACCGCAGCGGTTAAAATAGGTCATTTGCTGCTATCGCTATTACTTGGGGCCAAAACCACAGCAAATAATGGCCAAAAAACCGCAGCAAATGAGGATTTTTCCACTAGTGATACTTGACTAGTGTTTCTCATTCTACTAGTCCATTTGCTTTAATACATTCTAATGTGTGGGGACCTGCTCCAATTTTTGCTACTCATAATTTCTCTTATTACGTTTTGTTTGTGGATGATTGTACTCATATGAGTTGGGTGTACTTTATGAAGTTTTTTCAATTTTTGTTGTCTTTTATAATATGCTTCAAACTCAATTTCATGCTAAACCACAAATACTACATTCTGATAATGGGGGTGAATACATTAACTCAGCCATAAAACAATTACTATTAGACCATAGGATGCTCCACCAAACTTCTTGCCCTGACACAATACAACAAAATGAAATCGCTGAACGCAAAAACCGCACCCTACTTGAAATCACCCGTGCTCTTTTGATAAAGTCTAATGCTCCAACTACTTTTTGGCCTGAAGCAATTTCCACAGCCACTTATCTCACCAACCGTTTTCCTTCAAAGCCTTTAAAATACAAAACTCCCCTAAAAACCTTAGGAACTTTTGTATCTCTTCCTTCTTCTCATTCCTCACCACCTTGTATCTTTAGG
>NC_080056.1:19216245-19237626 GCF_026212465.1 Amaranthus tricolor | reverse complement strand
TTCTGTTTTAGATATATTTCTTTATCGACGGAACGTTGACGTTCCTAGAGAAAAGTCTTCTCTAGAGTCCAAAGAGTGAACCGAAATTTGTATTTTCATATGGATTTCCGGGTTACTTAAACCGGGCTGTTATATATACTATCAAAGTGAACAAATTTTGAATTTAGAATTTTGGCTTCTAGAGTATCATATTTTCTTATATTATTTTAAAATAAAATTAGGAAAATGTACTGCATCCTTGTTCAATTTTCTTTTCATCAATACTCGCTATTAATTTGTATTTTATTTTTAATCTATAAGTTAATACATAGTCAAGTAGTGGATTCTTGTTTAATTCATCGCAATGCAAGATTATAAATATCAGCTTTCCATAATTATTAACTATGCACAATAAGATATATTAAAGATTAAAATATTGCCTCGGCAAGAATGGAAAAACTACATGAGACTATTAGGATGTATAAGAGGGAGTATATATGTAGTATAAAATACGTGGACACGCGAATATTATATTAGGATATATAAGAGGGAGTATATATTCCTAGTCCATATATTATTTTTTTTAAGAAAATAATGTCCAAAGCCACCCGTTTCTTGAGCCGAATGAGTCAAATATGACGGATAGTCCAACCATAAACAACACTAATGTCAACTTCTATTGACATACAGTTGAAAGTGGTTTCAAAGTGAGTATGTGAAGAAAATTCAAAAATAAAAAAAAAATCTAATGTGAGTTTGAATTAAATGTAAAAGTCAATTTATGTTAATAAAATCTAATATAGCAAGGTGTAAAGATTGGAATTACACTCTATCATATTCACACCCTTGGTTTGATTATTAATGCATGAAAATTTGTATCAACCATATTTAATTTTACTTTTCTCTATATCTGGTCTAGAACTTTTCTTTTCATTGACCTAGACAACATAAAACTACTATAAAGTCTCTCTTTGAATGCAATTTAAATGGGATAAAGGAGAAAAGTGGATACGCTCTTTTCTCTATTCTTTTATCTCTAAAAACATTCCTGTTATTTTTAGGGCAACTATCAAACTTAAGGTTAATGGCAAACTGTTAATTAAATAAAATTCATTTTCTCTATATATTGAATTATATTCCTGTATATTGAATTTTAAAATCTCATGGAGAGAGTTAAGAGTCTATAAAGAATAAACGATTTGATAAATACTTCTTTTCCGGCACGAGACAACAATTTCTTCTTACTCCGCTTAAGTTTCTTCCAAATGCGGTCTTTAACACTACTTAAGGAAGTCTCTTTTAATCACCCAAAAAAGGTCGGAGACCTATATTAAAGTTTTTCATGACTTAGAACTTCTGGAAATTCCAAGTTTGTAACACGGCTTCCTTAGTAGACCTATCCAATGGTCTCTCAGAAAGAAGCCTCGCACTTCTCGAAAATGTCTTGAAAATATCAAGATTAACATATATAGCGTATTGGGGGTAACAATATATCTTATGGGATATTTTTGGTTAGGATAATATTCTTAGTACATATCTTGTATTTATTTCCTTATTTTCGTGATTTCCTTTGATTATAGTCAGTTACGTTGTATGTGTACACATATGTTTGGCAAGGCCAATGAAGAGACCAGAGTCATTGTTGTGTAATCTTTCATGGTCTCAAGAGCAGGTTAAATTATTTCAAAAATCGTAAATTATGGTCGGTGATGCATTCACACCGCCACCTCCACCGTCAAAAATCGAAATAAATAACCCCTTTGATCTCGGTACTCATGACAGGCCGAGTGATTTTATTACTCCAGTTCGTCTCAAGCTCGACAATTACGATGCTTAGTCTCACGCCATCTTCGTTGCTCTCTCTTCCAGACGCAAATTTGGATGGTACTATTACCGATTTTGTTCCTCTTACAACGAAGGAGGATTGGGTTGTTGTTCATTGTATGCTCGTCTCTTGGATTATGAATACCATTGATCCCGAGTTAAAATTTATGCTTTCAAACTATGATAATGCCGAACGTTTGTGGGATGATTTTCGTGAACAGTTTTGTGTTATTAATGGACCTCGCATACAACAATTAAAATCACAAATTACTAAATGTGAACAATCTAAGACAATGACTGTTGCAATTTTTTTTGGAAAATTAAAACTTTTGTGAGATGAATTAGCTAAATTGCAACCTCTAATTCATTGTAAGTGCGGCAAGTGTTCTTGTGATGTTAGTAAACAACATGAAAAACGGCATGAAGAAGATATGTTGCAACAATTTTTACTTGGTTTGTATTACGAGTATTATGCTCCAATACGGTCCAATATTCTTGCACAAGACCCTTTGCCCTCGTTAAACAAAGCATATAAGCAGGTTTCGCAGGAAGAATTGGTCCGTGGTATAGGCCGTGTGAAGGATGATCAACCTCTGGCCGTGGGGTTTGCTGTTCGTACAGGTACAGGGAGAGGTCGAGGGTTGAGTGACAGACATTCGTCTAATGCGAAACAAGTCTGCACCTACTGTAAAAAACTGGGTCATCTGGCTTCTAATTGTTTTTCGTTACAAGTTTGCACACATTGTAAGAAGATCAGCCATGACGTCTCTCGTTGTTATGACATTATTGGTTATCCTGAGGGTTGGAATGCAGGGGACAAAGGTACTAAACCACCCACGACTCAGCAACCCACGGCTCGACACGGACGTGGAACAATCCGAGCAAACGCTGCAGCCAGCAGCAGCGCCTCGTCTACAACATCAGTAGGTTTTACATCTTCTTCATCCTCCAATGGTCAAGTCTTCACAACCGAACAATGGAAGGTTATCATGGGATTTTTTAGTAATGCTAAAATATCGAAAAATCGCATGAGTGGTAAGTTCGATACTTCTTCTTGGATCATTGATACAGATGCTACTCATCATGTAACAGGTGAAAATCATGGTTATTTGACATTCAACAATCACATTGTCTCGTTGGCTTACCTAACCGTGACACGGTTTTAGCATCCATGGAGGGATAGGTTAAATTTTCTGATACGATTACTCTTCATGGCGTAGTTTATGTTCCTAACTTAAGTTGCAATTTACTTCCAGTTTCACAACTCAATTATAATTTAAGAACAATTGTCACATTTAATCGTGATGTGTGTTGCATAAAGGACCAAATGAAGGAGCTGATTGGAACAGGAGTTAGGCGGGATGGACTGTACTACTTTAGCAAACTGGAGGTGGTGTCTGCAATTGAAGCTACAACTAATTTGGAATTATGGCATAGACGTTTGGGGCATCCTTCCGAGAAAGTAGTTAAGTTACTTCCTCATGTCAGTAGATTTAAGCATAGTTTGAATAAAGGATGTGAAGCATGTTTTCGTGCTAAATATCCTAGAGACACGTTTACTTTGAGTAAAAATAAATGTTTTGGAATTTTTGAGAAAATTCATTGTGATTTGTGGGGTCCTTATAGACATGAATCCTCTTGTGTTGCTCGTTATTTTTTGACTATTGTTGATGATTTTTCAAAGGCTGTATGGATTTATTTGTTAATTGATAAAAAAGAAGTGTTTCAGATGTTTATGGCTTTTATGACTATGGTTAATAGTCAATTTTGTCAAACTATTAAGATTGTACAAAGTGATAATGGCACTGAATTTAAGTGTTTACTTGATTATTTCCGTGCTAATGGCATAATTTTTCAAACCTCGTGTGTCCGTACACCACAACAAAACGGGAGGGTTGAGAGAAAACATAAACACATTTTGAGTGTAGGGAGAGCTTTGCGTTTTCAAGCCAAATTGCCTATTTATTTTTGGGGTGAGTGTGTCCTAGCTACAGCCCATTTGATTAACCGAACACCTACTCCTATTCTCCAAAACAAAACACCATTTGAAATTTTATTTCACAAACACTAGTGGTAAAAACCTCATTTGCTGCGATTTTTTGGCCATACTATTCTGCGGTTTTGGCCCCAAGCATTAGTGATAGCAGCAGATGGCCTATTTTAATTGCTGAGGTATTAAACCGCAGCAGAAAAATGCACCATATGTTGCGGGCCACCAAAAAACCGCAGCATATAGTTAAAGACTATATGCTGCGGGCCTCCAGAAAACTGCAGCATACAGTCTTTAACTATATGCTGCGGTTTTTTGTGGCCAGCAGCATATATTATAATTTTTTTTTTTCGTTTAATACTAATAATAATCCAATAATAAAAAACAATGTAATAAACAAAGATTAATCCAATGATAATCACAAATAATCACCAATAATCTCGTTTTAATAATAAACTCTCGATCGTATATATAATATAATAATATGTACGTACATATATACATTAAAGTCCTAAAACTCTAAACTAATTACAATTTACCAAGAACAAAAATTAGCAAGATACGCGGCAATCTTGTCTTTTAATTCACGCATTTCTTCATTTCTCAAAGGGCGTGTTTCCCTTGAAATGTCGTATAAAACCTATAATATAATTGTAACACCCCGATATTTTTCCGATATATTAAATGATTAGATAGTAATATTATTATTATTATTATTATTATTATTATTATTATTATTATTATTATTATTATTATTATTATTATTATTATTATTATTATTATTCTTTTTTTAGAAAAATATATTTCTTTTTATTATTTATTTTGTTAGTAGGTTAAATCATGAGACTTCAACTTTTAAGGCAATTAAAACCATTTTAAGTCCAAACCTTTTTCCTAATCTATCTTTAATTTAAAAAAAAAAATAAATAAAAGTGAGAAGGTGATTGGATTTGGCCGGCCATATGGAGCAACATTAGGGGATTTGTAACTTCTTAAGAATATGAAAAGATTAAGGAGTAATTGCCTACCATAAGTATTGCCTTAATTTTCCTTAATTTCTTTATTTCCTTAATCTCCTAATTTCCTTACATCTTTTCATTTCAAACCATTTGCAAGTAAGAAAAACACTCCCAAAACCCTCAAATTCCCACGCCTAATTCTCCATTTGGTTCATCAATTTTGGTGTTTTGTTCTTGAGCAATTGTGAGTAATCCTTAATCTAGTTTTTATTTTTAAATTTTAATTTAAATTTCTATGATTTTTATGTGTGTTATTTTATAGTTTATGATTTGTTCATGATTTAAAAATTCTTGTGTGAAAGTATGATGTATTTTCTATCTAAATTGATGTATGTTTTTTTAGGGTTTTGGATATGTTTACATATGTGTGAAGAAATTGTTTGATGGATGATTGAAAATATATATATATAAAAATGGATGTTCATAGAAAAAAAATGTATGTGGTGTTAGGAATTTATTTATTTATTTTTATTGATTAGTAGAAGGAATTTATAATGTTGGTAAAAAAAAAATATACATGTAAATATGTGATGTGTATGTGTGTATACAATTGTGTAAAAAGAATTATATAAAAAAAATAATAATAATTCATTAAAATTTATTTTTATGTAAATTTTGTTGTTTAGATTTAATAGGAAATAAAGCATTGATATTTATATTTTTGTGATAAAAAAAATGGAATGAGAAAATCCCGTAGGTTTTGAAAATAGTGAAAAAAAATGTGTTTTTGGAACATTTTTGGCTTTGAAATTAAGTTAAAAATACTTATACTATGTTATAAATTATGAAAATTAGTACCCGGGGGTTTTGACGCCTTCCGGACGCAACGGTGAAGTCGGATTTTTAATTTGACAGTTTTAAGTTGAGTTTCTGGACAGATTGTATAGGCTGTCCTGTTTTGTGTATTTACCATGTTATGGTATGTGATGGATGTTCATGTTGTGTGTAGTATTCTAGGTATGGATGTGATTGTATATGTGTGTTATGGATGATTTGAGGAAAATGTGTATGTGTGCTTATTTCCCGAATACGATTGAACCTTGTAGGAAGTCGATTCGTGACCGGGAATTGATTAAGACGCTTGTGAGTTGGTTATCTTGCATAAGGTATGTACACGCAGCGTGGTTCGCATTAGTCCGATGTATCGTATAATAATGAAATACAAAAGTAAGGCATGGGTATATAGTTCGAATAATGTTATCTTTTGAATCAATAATTTTTATACATTGTTTTGATAAGCAGAGGTAGTATGACCTCACTAACTTTAAAGTGGACGTAGTATGACGTCAATTGGTGGAAATGAATTACTCGCGGTATATGAGGGCATTATGAGCCACCGCGGGGGTATGCATACTTAACCATAGGCACCGAAGTAAGGCGAGTGTCTATGGTAGAGACTTGCTTAGGGGTTAGCTCCCCCTAATGTATTGTCTCACTTATGGAGTTTGGAGTGTACCGGCAGTATGGCTGGATAGTACAGCAGTATGGCTGACTAACCTTTACATGAAAATAATTATTCTTAATAAGCATGATCGAAGCATAGTGTTCTGTGAATTGTCAGCTAATAAATTAAAACTTTCTTTTGTGTTATTATTTATTTGGTATGCGACGTTTGCTGACGTGTACTTTTGGTCTTAACGACCCTGCGATGATGTTGTTTCCTATCTGGGCAATGACTAGCAGTAAGTTAAGTTGCAGGTCTGGGGAGTGAGGATTGTCCCTTGGAGAAATAAATCTTTAGGATACAGAAGTCTTGATAAGAACTTCTAATAAAGTTTAAAGAATATTTGGTGTTATGAGGTGATTTCGTTCTCAAGTTGTAATAAGTAGATTTAATTTAACGTTCTTATCCGCTGCTAAGAATTTCTTATATCTAGTAGTTCATAATAACACTAATAAAACTCGATCCGCAAGCTTCCCTTAATTTCAAATCCGTTTTTAACTGCCTTCTAACATCCTGGTTTAACTCGGACGATATATACTTGTTTTTAAAAGGTCATCTTCTCTTTTCGTACGATCCGAGTTATTCTGAGATGTTACAATTGGTATCAGAGCGGGAGTTTTATTTAGTGTTATTTATCTAAATTGATAGAATAACGCAAAAAAAAAATGATGACGAGAGTAAAGGGGTAGACATTAAGGGGATATGATGTGTTTTGCTTGGTGTCTTTAAGCATGATGTTATGGATAATTTTGTTGTGTGCTTGTTAGATATTTTGTTGATGAATTATGATATTATTTGAGCTTAGAAATTGATTGTTCCTTTGCTCTTTCTTTCATTCGTGAGTCATGGATTACGAACATTTTTTTTTATCTGTCATGGATAAAGGAAAAAGACCTGCTGAGGGAATAATAGCTGAGGGAATTGCTGAGTTGAATGAGAGAATTGCTCAATTGGAGCGAGAGTTTGATAGATGGGATAGAGGAATGGATGTTGTAGACAATGAGAGATGTAAGAATGCTGAGGCTAGTAGGGCAAGGGCTGAGATTGTTGAGGAGGATGTTCTAGTGGTCGACCCTAACTCTGTTCTGCAGATAGATTTTGATAAGGAGGATCCTGAGGAGTATCTAGGAGAAGATCCCGAGGAAGTCCCCGAAGAAGGTCTGGAGGAAAATACTTGGGGAAATTCCGAGGAGGAGGCTGAAGAGTTTTATGAGGATAGTGCGGAAGGGGGATATAATGCTGATATGGAGGTAGAAGCAGCTGATAGGGAAGATATTATGAGCGAGAGTGATAGTGATATTACAATGTGGGAAGAAATATTACCCGAACCAGAAATTGTTGAGCTTTCAGATTCTGAGGAACAACTAGATATGAGTGACTCCCAACCCATAGAGACACCCACTTATTCTGATAGCACATCCAGTGACGACTCCGGGGATGCTGATTTTGACCCTGACTTATATGAGGAAGATCGGGACCGTATGGATGCATCGCCTTTTACTATATGATCTTGCTTTTGATTGTAGTATTTATGCTTATGATTTTTTATGACTATTTCCACGCTAATAATGATGTATGGATATTCTGTCGAGAAGTTTCTTCTGCTTTGTTTTGACAATATGGTTAAGAAGAACAGTGATTATTTTGGATTTTGTACCCAAGTATTTTGGAATTTAATAATATGTTATGGCAGAGTATGCGGGTTGAATTATAATATCATCTTGATTTTCTGTTTAATTATTTATAACCTCTTCTCATTAGCTAAATTTGTGAAGTTTGATATATTATGATATTGAAATTTTGTGAATATTGAGCATTAGTATAATTAATTAAAATATTTTTTTATTTGGCGGAAGCTTAGGAGCCGTTTAACAGGCTTAACTTTTTAATTCTACCAACTATTAGAATAGACCTCCTTATCTCTAAGAAGTTATATTAGCCTAAGTTTTGTTTAACCTCGATGATGGAAATAGAATATTTATATATATACCTTGTTTATTAAAATGCCGTATACCTTCCATCATGCCTCCATTCTTGAGAAAGAACGGAAATAGAGGTCACTCTGACCGTGTACTTCGGAACCTAGTGAAAGCCCTAGTTGGTACAAGAAACCCCAGACAGAAATCCTTGGAAGAGAGGGCTTCATCGATTAGTAAGAGAATAGCCCAGGTAAGCCCTTTACTTATGATGGGAAAGGACAACCTTCTGCGCTGGAAAACTGGCTTCGAGAGTTTGACAAACTCTTTAGTGTAGTTCGATGTCCCGCGGAATTTTATGGTCGACCAGGCTGCATTTTATCTGGTTGAAGATGATGACTACTGGTGGACACATAGTAAGGCGAGGCTGATAGAGGAGAATGATGGTGAGTTAAGCTGGGAATGTTCTAAGGGAGCGTTAAGGGATCAATTATACCCCCCTCACGTGAGGACAGATAAGTCAAACGAGTTTGCTAGGTTTGAAATGGGGAATTTGACTGTGGATGAGTATTATCAGAAATTTATGGAATTTCTGAAACTAAAACAAAGAAAATGCAACGCTTCGAATTGGGTTTATCGTACGAGATTCAAAAACACATTGAGATCGATAGGTACGATACTTTAGACCAGTTATATAAGAGGGCAGCCCAGATATGAAATGTTATTAGGAAGGAGCAGGAGAAGTTGGCCCATAGTGGGGACAAAAGGAGGGAACCTATGTTCCAGAATGCAGAGAGCGGGAGTAATCATGCACAAAACCACTTTAAGAAACACAAAACCTATGGGGTTATCAAGAAAAAAATGTACTAGCCAGGACAGTCAAGTAAAGGTGGGAGAGGTTCGATATTTGAGGCCAGGGTACAGAAACCACTTTATGACCACAATGGAAAGGAAAGAATTTATAGCTGTAAGAGATGCTAGAAAAATCATCCAAGGAGAGATTGTCGGGGAGCATTAGTGGACTGTTCATACTGTGGTAAATCGTGTCATAGAATGTATGAGTGTTATGCTCGATTGGGACAACAAGAACCTCAAGGGGGGAATCACAGAGGTTTTCCACAACAACGCTTCGGTAATGATCGGAGTGGCAATGACACGGGAAATGAAAATCAAAACGGTGTTTGGTTTGGTAGAAACCCTGGGGGTGTCTCAACCTTAGGTTTTAAAGAAATCATTTCGGAATTCAGCAACCTCAAGGGAATGCTAGGAATGAGAACCTTCCAGGACAAGAGGTAGTCAAGAAGGCGCTACCCCAGTCTTTCAAAATAATGGCAGACTATCAGCAGTTAACGCTAGGGAAGCAGCACAAGTGTCCGATGTGGTCACAGGTACTTTTTGCATCAATTCAAAGTCTGTTAAAGTTCTTTTTGATTCTGGTGCATCGTACTCGTTTATTTCTAAGTCTAGAATTAAAAGACTTAGGATTGGAAAATCCCGAGAAAACATCTTTCTCAGTCGCTATCCCTTCCGGAGAGACCTTTCATTGTAGTATATTATTTCGTGGGGTGTCGGTCAATATAGGAAAGACAAAATTCTCGAGTGATTTGTTTCTTTGGAAATGGAAGGTCTAGATGTAATCCTTGGGATATATTGGGTTGGTAGATATAAGGCAGTAATAGATTGTGAGGGGCAATCTGTAACACTAAGCAGACCCCGAGGAGAGAAAGTTAAATATAGAAAGCTTCCCAAGGACCCAAGGTAAAAATCGTATCGTCATTGAAGGTCAGGAAGTTAATCAAGCAAGGCCAACCGTGGTTTCTGTGTAGTATAAGTAAGGTGAAGGAGCGGGAGGTGCGACTTGAGAACATTTCGGTGGTCTGTGATTTTAAGGATGTTTTTCCAGAAGAAATTCCTGGTATGCCGCCAAGAAGGGACGTGGACTTTTCGATTGACTTAATCCCTGGGATAGGGCCAATTTCAAAAGCTCCTTACCGAATGGCCCAAAGGGAGATGGAAGAATTGAAAGCCCAATTGGAGGAGTTGTTGGAGAAGGGTTATATAAGACCCAGTGTGTCGCCCTAGGGAGCCCCGGTGTTGTTTATAAGGAAAAAGGACGGAACGATGCGTCTCTACATTGATTACAGAGAACTTAATAAGGTCACTGTTAAGAATAAGTACCCATTACCACGGATCGATGATCTTTTTAATCAGTTACAAGGGGTAGGAGTCTTTTTCAAGATTGATCTGCGGTCATGGTATCATCAGTTACGTATTAAGGAGGAGGATATTAGTAAATCGGCTTTTAGAACCAGATAGGGACACTTCGAATTTACCGTGATGCCTTTTGGGTTGACCAACGCACCTGCAGCTTTTATGGGGTTGATGAATCGGGTTTTTAACGCGTACCTCGATAAGTGTGTGGTGGTGTTCATTGATGATATTTTGGTATATTTTAAGAACCAAGAAGAACATCGAGAGCATTTAAGGATAGTCTTGCAGATTCTGTGAGAGAATCAGTTGTATGCTAAGTTTTCGAAGTGTGAATTTTGGTTAGAGCAAGTGGCTTTTCTGGGTCACATTGTTTCTAAGGAAGGAATTTCTGTTGATCCAGCAAAAGTAGCAGCTGTTCGGGATTGGTCTACACCTCGGAATGTTACAAATATCCGGAGTTTCTTGGGATTAGCAGGATACTATCGTCGTTTTGTGAAGGACTTTTCTCGCATCGCTCGTCCACTGACAGCCTTGATGAACAAGGAAAAGAAGTTCGAATGGACAGAAGAGTGCGAGAGGGCATTTCAGTTGTTGAAGGAGAAGTTAACTACAGCCCCTGTGTTGACCTTACCTGATCCATCTTTGGAATACTCCGTCTACAGTGACGCTTCCAAACATGGATTAGGTTGTGTTTTAATGCAAGATAGGAAAGTGGTGGCGTATGCTTCACGTCAACTAAGGACTCATGAGGTGAATTATCCAACACATGACTTGGAGTTAGCGGTTGTGGTTTTCGCATTGAAAATCTGGCGACATTATCTTTACGGTGTCAAATGCAAGGTCTTTACGGATCATAAAAGCTTGCAATTTTTGTTCACTCAATCCGAGTTGAATTTGCGCCAACGACGTTGGTTAGAACCTATCAGTGATTATGATTTGGAGATTTCATATCACGAAGGCCGTGCGAATGTAGTTGCTGATGCTTTGAGCAGAAAATCGAGGCATTCAGTCTCAGCGTTAATAACCTCTGAGGAGTTGTGTAAGGAGTTTGGGAGAATGAACTTGGAGATAATCCAAGAAGGGGAATTGGAAGCCAAGTTGAGTGCCTTGTCTATTCAACCTACCTTTTTCGAAGAGATTATGGCTAAGCAACTGGAAGACCCAAAGTTCATTAAACTTCGGGAGCAGATAAGTGAAGGGAAAGCTGAAGGTTTTACAATTCATGAGGACGGTAGTCTTCGTTTTAAAGGACGGTGGTGTGTGCCGGATGGGTGTGACTCCTTGAAGGAAAAATTATTGAACGAAGCCCATTATTCTAGATACTCGGTTAATCCTGGTGGGGATAAGATGTATCAAGATTTAAAATGCATGTTTTGGTGGTCTTGTATGAAAAAGAATATTGCTGATTTTGTTTTCAAGTGTTGAACGTGTCAAAAGGTTAAGAGTGAACATCGAAGACCAGCTGGGTTACTACAACCTCTGGAAGTCCCGGTATGGAAGTGGGATGACATATCTATGGATTTCGTGTTAGGGTTGCCACGAACTAAGGCTAGTAATGATACTCTTTGGGTGATTATGGATAGGCTTACTAAGTCTGCAAGGTTTATTCCGATGAACTGTAAGTGGGATATGGAACAACTTGCTCGTGCCTATATTAGATACGTTGTTCGATATCACGGAATACCTCGTACTATTGTCTCCGATCGTGATACTCGATACTTGTCACATTTTTGGAAATCATTACAGCAGGCTTTGGGAACCACTCTTCTTCATAGCACGTCTTTTCACCCTATGACGGATGGTCAGACTGAACGTGTCAATCAGATACTAGAAGACATGGTGAGAGAAATAGCCATGGAATGGCAAGGTTCATGGGATGAACATTTGGATTTAGTAGAATTCTCTTATAATAACAGTTATCAGGCAACGATTCAAATGGCTCCGTTTGAAGCACTTTATGGTCGTAAGTGCCATAGTCCTGTATGTTGGGATGATTTTACTGAATCTGTCACCTTCAGACCTGATATGCTTGTGCAAATGACTGAGAAAGTAAAGTGAATTCGCGATAAAATGAAGGCAACCCAAAATAGACAAAAATCGTACGCCGATCTCTGACGTCAGCCTGATGAGTACGAAGTGGGCGACAAAGTTCTACTCCGTGTGTCTCCGTTGAGAGGGGTGGTTCGTTTTGGTGCTCGTGGGAAGTTAAGCCCGCGTTTCATTGGTCCCTATGATATTGTGGAGCGGATTGGGAAGTTAGCTTACCGGTTAGCGTTACCTAATGCGCTGGGTAAGGTTCATGACGTTTTTCATATCTCCCAGTTAAAACGTTATGTTGCGGCTTCTTCGCATGTCTTAGACCCGGAACCGTTAGAACTTGATGAAAGCCTCACCTATGAAGAGCAACCTGTTCAGATTTTAGATAGAAAGGTTCGCAGTACTCGGCGAAAAGATGTTGCAATGGTTAAGGTTCTATGGTCAAATCATCGGTCACAAGAGGCAACTTGGGAAACAGAAGCTTCAATGCGAGAGAAGTATCCGTATCTTTTTCCTCATGATAGTAAGTTACGGGGACGTAACTTTTTAAGGGGGGTAGGAAGCGGTAGAATTTTGCGCGCTTTGAGGTTTATTTTGATCTATTTCTTTTGTTGTGTGCTTGTTTTGTCGTTTTTATGTGTGTGATTGTTGTGTGTTTTGTGTTTGATTGTTGTGTGTTTGTGTTTGTACGTTGAGGTTTTGGGGTCAAAACCTTTTTAAGGGGGTAGTCTGTAACACCCCGATATTTTTCCGATATATTAAATGATTAGCTAGTAATATTATTATTATTATTATTATTATTATTATTATTATTATTATTATTATTATTATTATTATTATTATTATTATTATTATTATTATTATTATTATTTTAGAAAAATATATTTCTTTTTATTATTTATTTTGTTAGTAGGTTAAATCATGAGACTTCAACTTTTAAGGCAATTAAAACCATTTTAAGTCCAAACTTTTTTCCTAATCTATCTTTAATTTAAAAAAAAAATAAATAAAAGTGGGAAGGTGATTGGATTTGGCCGGCCATATGGAGCAACATTAGGGGATTTGTAACTTCTTAAGAATATGAAAAGATTAAGAAGTAATTGCCTACCATAAGTATTGCCTTAATTTTCCTTAATTTCTTTATTTCCTTAATCTCCTAATTTTCTTACATCTTTTCATTTCAAACCATTTGCAAGTAAGAAAAACACTCCCAAAACCCTCAAATTCCCACGCCTAATTCTCCATTTGGTTCATCAATTTTGGTGTTTTTTTCTTGAGCAATTGTGAGTAATCCTTAATCTAGTTTTTATTTTTAAATTTTAATTTAAATTTCTATGATTTTTATGTGTGTTATTTTATAGTTTATGATTTGTTCATGATTTAAAAATTCTTGTGTGAAAGTATGATGTATTTTCTATCTAAATTGATGTATGTTTTTTTAGGGTTTTGGATATGTTTACATATGTGTGAAGAAATTGTTTGATGGATGATTGAAAATATATATATATAAAAATGGATGTTCATAGAAAAAAAATGTATGTGGTGTTAGGAATTTATTTATTTATTTTTATTGATTAGTATAAGGAATTTATAATGTTGGTAAAAAAAAATATACATGTAAATATGTGATGTGTATGTGTGTATACAATTGTGTAAAAAGAATTATATAAAAAAAAATAATAATAATTCATTAAAATTTATTTTTATGTAAATTTTGTTGTTTAGATTTAATAGGAAATAAAGCATTGATATTTATATTTTTGTGATAAAAAAAAATAGAATGAGAAAATCCCGTAGGTTTTGAAAATAGTGAAAAAAAATGTGTTTTTGGAACATTTTTGGCTTTGAAATTAAGTTAAAAATACTTATACTATGTTATAAATTATGAAAATTAGTGCCCGGGGATTTTGACGCCTTACGGACGCAACGGTGAAGTCGGATTTTTAATTTGACAGTTTTAAGTTGAGTTTCTGGACAGATTGTATAGGCTGTCCTGTTTTGTGTATTTACCATGTTATGGTATGTGATGGATGTTCATGTTGTGTGTAGTATTCTAGGTATGGATGTGATTGTATATGTGTGTTATGGATGATTTGAGGAAAATGTGTATGTGTGCTTATTTCCCGAATACGATTGAACCTTGTAGGAAGTCGATTCGTGACCGGGAATTGATTAAGACGCTTGTGAGTTGGTTATCTTGCATAAGGTATGTACACGCAGCGTGGTTCGCATTAGTCCGATGTATCGTATAATAATGAAATACAAAAGTAAGGCATGGGTATATAGTTCGAATAATGTTATCTTTTGAATCAATAATTTTTATACATTGTTTTGATAAGCAGAGGTAGTATGACCTCACTAACTTTAAAGTGGACGTAGTATGACGTCAATTGGTGGAAATGAATTACTCGCGGTATATGAGGGCATTATGAGCCACCGCGGGGGTATGCATACTTAACCATAGGCACCGAAGTAAGGCGAGTGTCTATGGTAGAGACTTGCTTAGGGGTTAGCTCCCCCTAATGTATTGTCTCACTTATGGAGTTTGGAGTGTACCGGCAGTATGGCTGGATAGTACAGCAGTATGGCTGACTAACCTTTACATGAAAATAATTATTCTTAATAAGCATGATCGAAGCATAGTGTTCTGTGAATTGTCAGCTAATAAATTAAAACTTTCTTTTGTGTTATTATTTATTTGGTATGCGACGTTTGCTGACGTGTACTTTTGGTCTTAACGACCCTGCGATGATGTTGTTTCCTATCTGGGCAATGACTAGCAGTAAGTTAAGTTGCAGGTCTGGGGAGTGAGGATTGTCCCTTGGAGAAATAAATCTTTAGGATACAGAAGTCTTGATAAGAACTTCTAATAAAGTTTAAAGAATATTTGGTTTTATGAGGCGATTTCGTTCTCAAGTTGTAATAAGTAGATTTAATTTAACGTTCTTATCCGCTGCTAAGAATTTCTTATATCTAGTAGTTCATAATAACACTAATAAAAGTCGATCCGCAAGCTTCCCTTAATTTCAAATCCGTTTTTAACTGCCTTCTAACATCCTGGTTTGACTCGGACGATATATACTTATTTTTAAAAGGTCATCTTCTCTTTTCGTACGATCCGAGTTATTCCGAGATGTTACAATAATATAAAATTAAAATACATAAACATTAGATTTTACCAATAATAGTAAATATATGTATTACAATTTAAGAACGTAACAAATACTTACGGCATCTATGTTTGACTCCAACCTCCTTCACGGATTTTTTTAAAATATCGTCCATATATTGAGAGTGTAATAGCTGCAATCAACGGAATTAGAAGGTTGTCGAAAACATTAAGAGAAAATATATGTTAGTGCCAAAAAAGCTTAAAAACACATAAATTCTCAACTTAACACGTAATTTCTAGCATATGACTATGATTTTAAATTCTAACCCCTTCAACACAATAATATATACCAAATAGTGTTGTGTGTCAAGTTTCGTGCAAAACAAGCGAAGTTTAGGCTACTTTATGCGCTAAAGTGCCAAAAACACTAAAACCCATAAAATTGCAACGTAACACATAATTTCTAGCATATGACTCTGATTTACAATCCTAACCACTTCAAAAAAATAATATATACCAAATAGTGTTGTGTGCCAAGTTTCGTGCAAAACAAACGAAGTTTAAACTAGTTTATGCACGAAAGTGCCACAATTACTTAAAAACCCATAAAATCGCAACTTAACACGTAATTTCTAGCATATGACTATGATTTTCAAATATAACCACTTCAACACAATAATATATACCAAATAGTGTTGTGTGCTAAGTTTCGTGCAAAACAAACCAAGTTTTGGCTATACTTTATGCGCGAAAGTGCCAAAAACACTTAAAAACCCATAAAATCGCAACTTAACACGTAATTTTTAGCATATGACTATGATTTTCAATTCTAGCCACTTCAACACAATAAGATATACAAAATAGTGTTGTGTGCAAGTTTCGTGCAAAACAAACCAAGTTTGAGCTACTTTATGCGCAAAAGTATCAAAAACGCTTAAAAATCCTTAAAATCGCCACTTAACACGTAATTTCTAGCATATGACTATGATTTTCAATTCTAACCACTTCAACACAATAATATATACCAAATAGTGTTGTGTTCCATGTTTCGTGCAAAACAAACCAAGTCTGAGCTACTTTATGCGCGAAAGTGCCAAAAACATTTAAAAGCCCATAAAATCGCAACTTACCAACTAATTTCTAGCATATGACTATGATTTAAAATTCTAACTACTTCAACACAATAATATAAACTAAATAGTGTTGTGTGCCATGTTGCGTGCAAACAAACCAAGTTTTGAGCTACTTTATGCGCGAAAGTCCAAAAAAAGCTTACAAACCCATAAAATCAAATAGTGTTGCTTTGTGTACCTTTACTGCTGTCCATTTCGGAAATGTGGCTCTGGATATAGATCCTATTTGTCCACGCACTTTCTTCATTGTGCTGAAACGCATGGCAAAAGTAATACTATTTATATATATATAACACTTAATTAGATCAAATTGGTAAAATAATTAATATTACGTACGCATTCAAAAATGCTTTGAATTTTGTGTTGCGAGGGGGGGTTTGAGGTTTTTTTGTAATGTGTCGAGACGTGCATAGTGTTCGTTAAAGGACAAACCAAAAGTATCCAATGCAAACTACAAACACAAATTTAAAATCAACAAATTAGAGATTATGTGAACTTAAAAATCAAAAGATAAGTTCAATTACAAAAATAAAACTTACTCTTCCACATATGGAGCCAGATTGAACGTGTGTTTAGATGCAAGGGAATTATTCAAAGTAGTCTCAATGTATGCTTTGACGTCATCTGGATCATTTACGCTTTTAGTACCCTAAATCGACTTAGGACAAAACCATCCAATTTTTTATTGGAGGATCGCAAGAATTTAGCTCCTTGTAAGCCGCACTAAACTCACGAATAAAAAAATTTTGTCAGTAATTTGGTTATTAAAACAATTAAACAACAACGCCTAACTTGTAAGATAATGAACATCACCTCATGTAGACATGGATAAGAGCTACGTTCAACATCTCTCCACTAAAAAATGCCCAATGTCACTAGGACCAATAATTACAAATGGGCTCTCCACAAAGCAGAATTGTTCCTTCTGCAGTTTAAGAATGATTGGGTCCTCATCATTTATGCGAGATGCACAAGTGTGAAGCCATTTGCAATCTTGAGAGAGATCTTTTAGCTCCGCATCAGTTAAAATTAGAGTGATTGCCATCGACTTTGACCCAGTCGACATCTTTGCTGAGGAACCGATCTCTCTCCTTGATCCCTTTGGACTCTTTTGCTATTTCAATTTATACAATTAAATTAGTGTAACCATGGAATTAAAAAAATAAAAATAAATAAGGTACAAATGATTATTACCATGTTAGTGAATCGGACCTAAGCATATGGCCGTGACGAAACTACCTAGGGCGTCTGATAGTTTCTCAAGGCTCCATTCTAGCATTGAAACCGGGAGTGAGAAATCTTCAAATCTCTTTAGAATAGTTTCTACGGTCACACTTATGTGGCCACTTGTAACAGGCATCGAATGCACTGTTTGGCCCTCTTTGGTTGGCAGGGCCACACCATATGCAACCTCAGTTATGTCACCATCACTAGCGACACCTAACTGAGGCAGCAAAAGAGAACAAGGAGTTGCCTCCTGAAAATTGTTAAGTTCAGTATAATAAGCATCATAATAAAATATTAAAACGCATTGCAGTTAAAATTAATAAGTGCTTATATATTTAAAAACTATGTACCTGTACCACTGGCTCCGGAGTTGTCTTTGGATTTTGAGCAACAGAGTACATGGTCTTTGGTGTGGGGTTTTGCCCTTCAATGGTACTAATGGGCGGGGAGTCTTCATACCTTGTGAATCGCTTAATTTAAATGTATTCCTTCCGTGTGATCTAAACGCATATAACCAACATCTACATCATCTTGATCCACTGATTTTGGATTGATAAAGGGCGGGCAGTCTTCAAAAGCTTCTTATTCTTCCTCATCCTCAACATCACCTATACCAAGGATTCTTCTTTTTCCCGGTACAACAATAGACCATTTTTTATCAGACGAGTCTACAATGTAGAATACTTGCTTAGCTTGTGTGGCTAGTATGAATGGCTCTTGACTATCACACAAACAAGCTAAGTCTACAAGAGTTGATCCACAAGGGTCGTCATTTTTTATGCATCATCGTTTATTATCTACCCACTTACATTTGGAAAGACCAATAGTGAAAGTAGAGTAGTCAAGCTCCCATATTTCATGTACCCGCCCATAGTATACCAGTTTAGCATCAACCGGCGCTTGATCCTTGGCTCTCGCATAAAATGTAGATGACGCCAAAATAGAAACCTCACTATTCTGTAGATAAGATGACTTCTTATCTTGCCTCTCAGTCCAAAATGTGAAGCCATTAACTTCGTAACCCTCATATTTGTTGAAATCATCACGAGGACCGAAAGCTAACCACTTAACAATTTCTGATACACCCTTGAGTTCTTCACTTATTACTCGATTATGAAACTAATCAATAAATGTCTTGTTATGCAACTGCATCAATCCCCTATCCCCTTTACAAGGATATTTTGCGCGCAATATATCTAAATGCTCACTCAAAAAAGGATGGACTTCTAGAATATGATGCAACACATACAAGTGTGCTTGTAGAAGATTGTCTCAAGGAGGTGTGATCGATTTGGAGCCAATTGTTCCTTTTCCCTCAAGCCTTCCTTCATATCGAGAGGTGGGAAGTCCAATAGGCTATGCCATGGATAAATACTCGGCTATAAAGTTACTAATCTCATCACTCACAGTGCCTTGAATCATACTCCCCTCGGGTTGTGCTGGATTCCTCACCTTGTTTTGTAAAACACCCATGTGCCTTTCAAAAGGATAACACCACCTTAAAAAAAACTGGACCCAAAAACTTGATCTCACGAATGAGATGGACAATAAGATGAACCATTATGTCAAAGAAAAAAGGTGGAAAATACATCTCAAACTTGCTTAAAGTTACAATCACGTCGACTTGAAGAGCATCAAGTTTAAAGGGATCAAGAACTTTACTACAAATTGTGTTGAAGAACAAACATAGCTTGGTAATAGCATATGTCACATGTTTTGGCAGTATTCCACGGATTGCAATTGGTAAGAACACTTGCATCATTACATGACAATCGTGAGATTTCATGCTTCCCAACTTCAGCTCACCATTTAGGCTCACAAATCTCTTCATGTTGGATGAGTACCCAGACGGTACCTTAATGCCATACAAAGACTCACAAAATGTCCGCTTCTTTGCTTTGGACAAAGTGTAGCAAGCTGGAGGCAAATAAACTTTGTCATTACTCATCTTCTTCTTACCCTTCTTTCCCTTGTTACTGCCATCAACTTCATCAGCTCTATTTCTTTTCTTACTCACCTTAACATGTGTCCACAACTCCGGACGAAGACCCTTACATTCAAACCAATCTCACATAGCGCTAACATACTTTGTCATACCCGGAATGTTCATGAGAGTCCCGAGTATGGCATCGCATACATTTTTCTCTATAATTCTAACATCAAGACAATGCCTAACCTGTAGATCTCTTCAATATGGAAGCTTCCAAAAGATTGATTCTTTTTTCCATAATCGGTCTTCACCCCCTTGCACTTGCCCTGTTTTACCAAATACAGTCTCAACTCCCTTAACCTGTTCATAAACCTCATAACCGGTCAACGGTCGACGACCTACACGGTCCCCAACCTCCCCGTTGAACATCTTCTTCTTCTTACGATATTGGTGATCTCGTGGGAGGAAACTTTCGATGGTGCATGAATACGTGTTTGCACTTTGGAATCCACGTGGATTCCATGTCATCGATACATATTGGGCATGCTTTCTTCCCTTTGTTCTTATACCCCGATAAGTTGCTATATGCCGAAAAATCATTAACGGTGCCTAAAAGCATTGCACGCAAGGTGAACTCCTCATTAGCATATGCATCAAACACGGAAACGCCTTCATCCCACATCTTTCTCAAATCTTCAACGAGAGGTGCAAAATATACATTTATGTCATTGCCAGGTTGTTTAGGACCCGAGATAAGAAGAAAAAGCATAATGTACTTACGCTTCATACACAACCAAGGTGGCAAATTATAGATCACTAACAGTACTGGCCAAGTACTATGTTGAGAACTAAGATTGCCGAATGGGTTCATTCCATCCATACACAGTCCGAGCCTTAAATTACGAACCTCATCCCCGAAAGTCTTATGCAACCTATCAATACTCTTCCACTCCGGAGAATCAGATGCATGTGTGAGCAAGTGACCTTTCTTCATCCTATCTGCATGCCACCTCAAATTTAACGCATCTTTCTTTATAAAAAACAAGCGCTTGAATCTAGGTATTATTGGAAGATACCACAATACCTTAGCCAGGGGCCCTTTAGCATCCCGAGCCCCTTTACGCTTCTAGCAGGATAACCCACACCTAGGACACTCTTCTAAGCTCTCGTTTTCATTCTGATACAACACACAATTATTCGGACACGCATGAATCTTCTGGTACTCTAAGCCGAAAGGACACATGAGCTTTTTGGAATAATATGTCGAATTTGGAAGTTCATTTCCCTCAGGAAGCATCACACCTAACGCTTCTAATAACATTGTGAAACTAGTGTCACTCCAATTGAACTTTGACTTAATATTGAAAATTGTCAACACTGCTGTTAGTTTGGTGATCTTTGTACATCCAGGGTACAAAGGCTTTTGAGAAGCACCTATCAACAAGTAAAAAAGTCGAGGATGTTTTCCTAACTCATCCTCGACTCCCTCCATCATCTCATCAACATAATCCATATCCTCATCGACATTCTCTTCATCTGTCTCATACCCATCAACATGA
>NC_080056.1:19111245-19211245 GCF_026212465.1 Amaranthus tricolor | reverse complement strand
AGAGTATGGATTTCTTCAATCTTATTCCTATTATTCGTTATTTACATTCACTAAAGCACATATTCAAATTAATGTCTTAGTTTATCTTAATGATTTGATTATAACTGGGAATGATTCCGTTGCTTTGTGTACTTTCAAGTCTTATCTTGGTGACCGTTTCAAAAATGAAGGATTTAGGTCCCTTGAAATATTTTCTGGGTATAGAAGTTGCTCGTAGCTTTGCAGGATTGTTTTTGTGTCAAAGGAAGTATACTCTAGATATTGTGTCTGAAGTAGGTCTTTTGGGTGCCAAGCCAATTGGTTCTCCTATAGAGCAAAATCATAAACTTGGTTTGGCTAATGGTGAGTTGCTTGCGGATCCACAGTCGTATCGCAGGCTAGTTGGTCACTTGATATATCTTGGTGTTACTTGTTCGGACTTAGCATATTCGGTACACATTATCTCTCAATTCATGTAGGAGCCGAGAATCGAGCATTGGGAGGCAGCCTTAAGGGTTGTCCGTTACTTGAAAGGGACACCAAGACAGGATATTTTGTTGAGTGTAGAGTGCGATCTATCTCTGCAAGGTTGGTGTGATGCGGATTGGGCAGCATGTCCTATTACACGGCGATCTCTTATGGGTTGCCTGGTATTTTTAGGTCACTCTCCTATTCCTTGGAAAACAAAGAAGAAACAAACGATGTCTCGGTCCTCCGCTGAGGCCGAGTACAAGTCCACGGCCTCCATTACTTGTGAGCTGAAATGATCAAAGGCTTTATTGTCGAGTTTAAGGGTGATTCATCCATAGGCAATCAAGTTGTTTTGTGATAGTCAGTCAGCTTTGCATATAGCAAAGAATCCGGTTTTCCATGAAAGAACGAAACATATTGAAGTGGATTGTCATTTTGTTAGGGATGCGATCAGTGACAATTTAATTTCTCCGTCTCATGTTTCAACAACTTCTTAGTTAGCAGATATATTTACAAAGGCTCTCGGTAAAACACAATTTGATTTTCTTCTCTCCAAGTTGGGTATTCATAATCCTTATGCTCCAACTTGAGGGGGTATTGGGGCTAACAATATGTCTTATGGGATATTTTTTGGTTAGGATAATATTCTTAGTACATATCTTGTATTTATTTCCTTATTTTTGTGATTTCCTTTGATTCTAGTCGATTAGGTTGTATGTGTATACATATGTTTGGCAAGGCCAATGAAGAGACCAGAGTCATTGTTGTGTAATCTTTCATGGCGACATCTTCTTTTATGGGCATGGACATGGATTATTGCCTCAATTCCCCAGACCTTGATCCTCCTTAATGATTTTCTTACTAACATCTAATTGAAGTGGTTAAATTCAATATCAAAGGAAGTAGTACATTGTGTAGAAGCAAAGTTCGCCAATATAAAAATAATTTATTAGCTAAATGCATCTGCATCCATATCAAAGCTAAAAAAATAGAGTCAACTAAAAATGACTGTTATACATAATATAATCAATTAATTATACATAAACAACGACATGAAATTGTAATTGATTTGCCATTTAAAGATTCAATATAATTGATCTTACCAATTAAAACAATGGATCAAGAACTCAAGAACAATTTACAAATAACATTGCAAAACTGCAGTCCAATTGAACCAGTAAGCATTTGACAATTATTTCCATACTTTTAATACAATTTATAGCTAATACCTTGTCTGAGACTCAAGATCCCTGATTATAGATGAAAGAAACAATCCTTTTACGAACAGCTACAGCCTGAGGATCCAAATGATCCGAAAACATAAAGCAATGATCTTTTCCTTTGTTCACCATCATCTCAACTGTCCCTTCCCATCCACTAGTCTTCAATTCCTCAACATACTTCTCGCCTATATTATACAATCCAAATCTATCATTTTCAGCAAGGATTACCAACACTTTATCACATCCAATCCTAGCTAGATCCTCTACAGCAGGCTTCATCCTAGGATCCTGAGGCCCCTTATTAGTAGGACACATATACATCCAATTTTCGTCTCCCTCCGCAAAATAAGGATGAATCAAGATCATCCCTTCTACGTTAGCATCCCCAGGAAGTCCCAAACTTCCTACTTTAGATAACAAAAAATGAGACATATTTCCACCTACAGAATTCCCACTGATAAAGATTCGGTGAAGATCAGCGTGATGATTGATCCAGGGGTCAGGTCCAGAGCCGTTATTGTGTGATGTCACCCACTGGAGTGCAGCCCATACTTGCTCATAACAGGCAGGGAGTTTACGCTCAGGGAAGAGACTGTACTCGATTGAGACTGAAATGACATTAGCTTTAACAGTAATGTCGGCAACAAAGTGTGTGTACTCTTCTGAAAAAGCAGACCCTGTACAGTACGCTCCGCCATGGATGTAGAGAAATACTGGAAGTTTATTTCCTGCAGATGTAGTGCACGCGCTATTTGTGGACATACATGAAGGGAGAAAAATTCGAACAGAAAGATCCAAGGAGATATCCACATCTTTGATTAAAACATCAGGGGAAGTATAAGAGGACGGAGGAATTTTAACAACAGGAGGCATGAAGACATGGATGCGACCGTCTTTAAGGACATTGAAGAACAGGAACTTTTGGGCAATGTCTGAGTCGGTGTAGTTCCAATCAGATGTATTCAAGTTGGCGTACGAAGGCATACTTGTTTTTGTGTGGTCTGTGTAGGTGTTGAAAATGAAGACAAAAATGGATGTGGATGGATGAGGATATCAATCTAGGGTTTACAAAAATGTGATGATGAGGACTGAGGAGGGTTTCATGTTGACTTTTAAGCACGTTCAACCACGTTCCAGCAAGTCATTTACTCCGTTTGTCATTACGGTGATCGTGTCGGTTTCGAATGAATGTCATTCGGTTTAGTTAAATTCGGGTCGATTACTTTTCGGATGCGTGTTACGACGGGTCACACTCGGGTCAGGTCGATTTGTCACGATTTGGTTGAAGATCAGTTATTCGACATATCGGGTTTGCATCGGTTTAGTGTAGGTTGAAGTTCGAGTCGAGTGTCAATACAGGTATTTTTTTTAAAGTAGTATTCGGCTATGAGTTACTAATTACAATCGATCAAGTCAATGTCACATAAAGTCGCTAGTCATATTTTAATTCATGGCAAGATTCTCTTTACTTAAGGGAAATACTTAAAATGCAAATCAATTAGTGATTATTACTTTGTCACTTTTACTTGTTTGACTATAAATTAAAATTAAAGTTATATCATTTTTCATCTAATTTGATTGACCATTGATTATTAACTCTAAATATATAAAACCATGTATTTTTAAAATTTAATTTATAAAAATATCTATCACTTTATTAGATTAACTAATAAGATGATTGAAAATGAGTTGATCAAACTTCTATGTTAGAAATTGGTTCAGATTTACAGCAGTTCGATTAAAATTGGTTCGGGTTAAGTCGGATATAGCCGGGTTGAGTTCGGTTTCAAGCATGATATGGGTCAGATATGACTCGATTTGATCACTATTAGGTTCGGGTAATCTCGGTTAACGGTTGTATGTCGGTTATAAAAATCAGACGTAGTTCAGATTCAATTTTTCCATTTTCGATTGTCAATCGGTTCAGGTGCAACTTCAGTTCGTTAAGCCTAAAAAAGAAGCGCATTTTCGGGTCGGATAACTTTAGATTTCAAGTCGGGTCATATTTGAACAGCTCTACAAATCACAAGATTTATTTTTTAGTTACTATTCATTAAACATGTTTTAATTAATATTTTATTTTTAATCGATGCATTAAAAAATAGTCAAATAATATTTTTTTTTGATTCGTTTCAACATAAAGTTTATTAACATCTAGTGCATTGACTATCAAGTATTAAATTAGTGCATTGACAATCGTACGTGCAAACAGCAAGTAAAACATTTGAAACAAAAGTGAGGAAGTACTAATTTTTATCAAATTAGTGCATTGGCTATTAAGTATTAAATTCGTTTCAAAATAAAGGTATGTAACGTTATATGACTATGGTAGTATGAGTATTGTTAGCATGCAAAGAGTCTTGTAAATTGAGTTTTAAAAATAAAAACTCATCTAAACACTTATAGGAAGTCTCTTGAGCGGGTTACTCGAAATCAAATTCGTTCCAAACCGCTTGAAACCGTCTAGAAATCGAAATCGTTCCATAAAAAAGTTGCCGGAACCAGATCGGAACGGGTTCATCCGGTCCAACGGTTCCTTGGAACCGAAACTAGACCGGAAATGTTCATCCGGCTCAGCGGTTCTTTGGAACCGATCAAAACTAGCCGTTGTGTATTTCTCTATAAATACTCCACGCTTTCATTCATTTTCATTCACAATTCATCTCTTCTCTTACTCTCCCTACTTATTCTCTCTACTTAATTACTTAATTACGCAATTATTCTCTTAATTACATAATAAGAACTTAATTATTTCTTAATTATATAATTAGTTTTTTAATTATTTATTTATTTCTTAATTACATTATTATATATTATGTCTTCATTTTTTAAAAAGCCTCTAAAAAAGTTACTAAAGTGGCAAAATAATTGGGAGGTTCTAGCTCTAAAAAAATACAACTACAACTCTGTCGATATCAACAACACCTTCGATTAGTAATTATAAACCAAATTGTCCAAAAGGGTACAACCAAGAATTACACAAATTGAAGAAGAAGAAGAAGAAGAAGAAGAAGAGAAACAAACGACCCATATTTGAGATAATTAGATCTCGACAATCATCAATGAGATCACTAAAAGTAGAAAAAAAATAACAACAACAAAAACAAGCTCGTGGTAAACGAGTCAATTTTCAAAGTATCGATTAGTTTTAAAATTTTATTCTGCAAATTGATTAAATTTTAAATTATTATTTATTGTGGTATTTGAGTATTTTATTTATATATTGTGGTATTTGAGTATGTCTTTATGTTTAAATTTAGATGAAGATGAACCAGTAAGATAACCTTTTCTGGCAATCCCACCTCCTAGTGGTAGAGCTGTTTTACATGTGTGGTCGTATTTAACAAAACAACCAACCGATAATCTGGATGTTTTCTTGTGCACTTGTCAAATTTGTGAAAGTTAAGGGGTAAAACCTTTAGTTTCATACAATTTTAGCAGAGGTAAATACTTTTTATTTTTTTATACATGATATTTATATTTAGTTTCATTTATTGTGTTTTGTGAATACGTGTTATGTGGTGGTACGGGATCTTTCAAAAAACGTTTGGCAAAGAAGCATGGAATCACAAAAGAAACTCATGCAGCAAGCGGCAGCGGGACAAGTGGAAGTCGACAGTGGACAATGGACATCCCCGGCGGAGGTATGCCTTTTAAATATAATCGTAATGAAATGATTGATGAATTTTCTAAATATGTAATTTGTGATGAATTGCCATTTAACCATGGTGAAAGTAAGGCATTCGAATATTACACTAGAAAAACTTTACAACCACAATATAGAGTGATCCCTAGGAACACTTTTTAACGACGCACAGGAAAATTATATGAATCAAAGCACTATTAGTTAGTAGATATGTTTAAATCTTTTAATGGTAGGGTTAGCATAACAACCGATAATTGGTCTGCTCCCCCACATTTAGAACCTTATATGTGTGTAACAGCCCGAAAGACATATCGGTGATAACATAAAAGATAGATTAATAGAGATATGTAAAGAATGGAACTTGTTAGATAAGATATTTTTTTGTTCTACCTATAATGCAACCGCCAACATTAAATGCATTGAACTTTTGTATAACGAACTTGCTTTTAGTTTACGTTGTTGTGCTCATATTGTTAACTTATCTTGCCAAGCAGGTATTAAATAACTAAGTGATTTTTTACATGCTATTAGAGACATAGTAAAGTGGCTTAGATTAGGACAATTTAAGAGAAGATATAAGCAATTATATGACCATTATCAACTAAAAAAAGTATATTAGTTATTAGATACTAATGAATTTTTAAAGCTGATTCTTGCAAATATGATGGAGAAGTGGAAGATGTATTTTACTAATTTTCCTTTAATTTATGGAATTGCGACAGTTTTAGACCCATGTTTAAAGATGGAAAACCTCACTAAATTAATTGGATTTTACTACCAATCATTAGATCACCCGCCTAATGAGTTACATAATTATGTTGGAAATTGTAAAAAGCTTTTAGGAGATCTTTATGATCACAAATCTAGTGTATATAACCCAAGTCGCGATACGTCTAGGCATGCTAGCGTCTTGACACATCCCACTTATTATAATCCCATAATAGCTAACATAATAAGCCAAGATGTTAGCTTTGCAGGACCATCTTCTTCCTCACCCTCCGCTTCATATTTAGAACTAGATAATTACATTAAACATCACTTTGAGTTGAACAAGGTAGTTAGAATATTTTAGATTGGTGGAAAGAAAAATCAATGAAATTCCCTATATTCTCAAGAATTGCAAACGATATCCATGGATGATGATGGATACATCTACATCATTATCTGGAGGAGAGACAGCGAAAGCATCTAACCAATAGGATGATGATGACGAAGACGAATAGAATCATGAATATCGGACAACAATCAATCAATATTCAACAACTACAAATAAAAGGTCTGATAAAGAACTATGTGGGCTTTGATTTCTTCAGGATTCGTAGGCAGCTTAGAATTCCTTCGGGATACTAGGTTCAAGTCCATTTTCTCCCTCTTTTTTTATTAATCATATTTTATCATTTCTTATTAATTTATTTTTTTCATTCTTTTTAGTAAATATTTTAATTACGATGACAAGCAAAGAATTTCGCTAATAATCAAGTTATCAACAAAGGTACGTCCGTATTATTATAGTATTTTTATATTATATATAAAGGAAAAATAAGAATGGAACCGATGGCCCGACCCGCTCGACCTGGTAGTTGGAACTGTTGGAACCGTTTGGAACCGCTCAGAATCAAAAACGGAACCGAAAATGTTCGAATTAGGTTCCAGATGGAACTGAAATTGGATAGAACCGGAACCGAATGGAATCGGCCCAACCCGAACCATGGCAATCACTAAGCCCAGCCCATGTGTTTAAAAATAAAAAAAATCAATAAATGCTTCTGAATGTCAATTCACAGGCGTCTTCGGAAAATCGTTTGATATTCAACTACCCACGTTTAAGGCAGCCTCGAAAATCAACAAACAGTTATTCATCTTTCCTTTAGAAGCTACAAAGAATACCATTCTGGTTTTCCTCTCAAATCAACAAGCATACAAGCTAACAATGGAAGATTTAATACGTGAATTTGGTTTTCGAAATACAATTCAGTTCCAAGACAATGATAATGATATGAAAGGTATGCAAATTTAAGAATTTCATTTATTGAAAATGATTAATTGTAAAATTTCATATTGTAAATTTTCAGTTTTTAAAGGATCATCAATGGTGGAAAAGATACGGGAATATGGTGGACAAATATTAATATTGAAGAAGACAACAATGTCATTTGCTTAGGGAAAGTAATAAAAATAATTGGGTTAGAAATTTATATATTTTGGGGTTATAATTATAAATAGTTTGTAATATAAGCTTAAAGATTTGACATTGTTAGATTGATTAATTATTTTTTTTAACAACAGTTCGAGTTAGAATATATATATATATATATATATATATATATATATATATATATATATATATATATATATATATATATATATATATATATATATATATATATATATATAGTTGGTATTATGACTCTGAATAGTTGGTAATATAACCTTTAAGAGTTTACATTGTTTGATTGATTATTTATTGTTATAAAAGCATTTGGAGTTATGAATATATATATATAGTTGATATTATATTCCAAAATAATTGGTAATATAAGCTTATAGAGTTGAGTTTTATTGTTTTATTTATATTATTCATATTATATTACTTAAATACCCCTTGACCTTTTGGGTTGACTTTGACTTTCGGTCAACGGGCCTTTTCTGGATTCCCCATCTTCCTTGAATGGCCCATGGGCCAATTATCTCTAAAAACCCTAACTTCCCATAAGGGAATGACCATCAAATTGACTCACCTCCCCACTCTCCCATAATGCATGGTTCTCCTTGCTTGGTAACTTCCCACTTCCCCTTAATTGTATGGTAATCCCTCCTCCATGGGAATGGACTGCCCATGTCTCCCATGATCTTCAACTCCCATTCTATGATATAACTTTCCTTCCTCATCATTATAAATTGGGGCTACCATCAAGAGAGGAGGAGGCATCTGAAAATAATCCTCTTAAGCATCCTTGCTCATACTCCACTTCATTAGCCTACCAACATTCCAATAACATCCCCCACTGCATCTTTTTGTATTCATTCTGTACCATATTCTCATATCCACGTTCTAACTTGAGCGTCGGAGGGATTTTCCGGGAGATCACCCCCGGAAAAGGCTAACGAGTTGTTTTGCAGGAATTCAAGTCACTTCCTCCCACGAGTTGCTCCTCTTGATCACACTTCTACTATCTCCAGGTATTTTAAGTGTCTTTTGCACTTCCTCGTTTCATTACCGAGACAATAACCATATAGAGTTTGACACTATTTTATTGATTACTATATTAAGATTCATCAGTGGTTGGTATGATGATAGAATCATATGGGAAAAATAGAGATGTACAAGAAGGTAACAATGACATGTGCTTGTATGAAGGTAAACCAATAATAGCAAAATTTATAACCCCAACTAAACTATGTCAATCCCAACTAAACTATGGTATAATCCCATCTAAACTATATTATACCCCTAACTGAATAATGTTATAACGCTAACTTAACTATGTTATAACTCCATCTAAATTATCTTATAGCCTGAACTAAACTAATAATCCCAACTAAATTATGGTATAACCCCAACTAAATAATGTTGGCATTATAATTTATTATAGTTGGTAATTAAACACTATGTATTTGGTATTTTGACACCCTATAATTGCACTTAACATGTTAAAAAATTCATTTGTTATTATTATGTTATGATATCTAAAATGGTTTTAACTACTTATGTCTTGTAGGGTGTGGATAGAAGACATCACAGAGGTTTAGAAGTTAATAACGTTGCGAGAAGACTCAGTTCAAGAAAAACCCTCGCAATCTTTTGTATCATGTTCAAAACTTGTGGTGTTAGACACGGAAAAATCAGTCCCCCAAGGGATCTAAAAAGTGGATTAAAGAACATTTTTAGATAAAGAGTTGGATTGAAGAGCACTAAATAAACACATTATATATTGTATATTGTTAATCTTTGGTATTAAATAAACAATCAATTATTTAATGGTTCAACATTTATATCAACTGTATAACATTATTATACCAACTATATGTGTTCAGATACCAAATCAATTAAGTGTAAACACCAATTCTATAACATTATAATACCAATTGTATAGTATCATAATAGCGACTCTTGCAATTAAACACTGCTAAAAAAGTATAAGATACCAATTGTTTAGTATTAATACCAAATGCATATTTAAATACCAACTATATATTATTACAATAAGAACTGTATAATATCAAATTACCAACTCAGTTGGCATTAAATTACCTTATGTATTTTTCTATTTGTAAAAAACTATCTAATGTATTAGTGTATTTGTAAAAAACTATCTTATGTATTGTTTTTGTAAAAAACTATCTTATGTATTGTTTTTGCAAAAAACTACCTAATGTGATATATTTCTTTGCGAATGACTACCACTTAATGGAAAAAGGTTAGTTGACTGTTAAATTTCAAGGTTTGACCAAAATAAAAAGATAAATTAAAAAGAAATAACAAATGTCAATTTTTTGTTGGTTAACTCAATTTTTTACCCATCATAACGATATTTTTTAAAAAACGGACATCGCGATTACACTTGAAGGATAACTCTTTAGAAAATTTTTTCAAACCAAGTACTTATTTGCCTAATTTTTGACACGTAAACCGAAAAAAATATTTAAATTCATTTTTACCTATCATAACGATGATTTTTCAAAAAACAGAAGTTGTGATTTCCCTTATGAGATAACTCTTTCAAAAATTTAATCGCAAAAAGTATTTAATTTCGGTAAAAATAATGTTAAATATCTATTTTCTGTTTACATGTTGGGAATAGGCGAATAAGTTCTTGTTTTGACTGAATTTTCGAAAGAATTATCCCATAAGAATAATTATAACGTCTCTTTTTTCAAAAATAGTCGTTATAATGGGTAAAAATGATGTTAAATATCTTTTTCGGGTTACGTGTCAGGAAATAGGCGAATAAGTATTTATTTCGACCGAATTTTCGAATTACTTACCCTATAAGGGTAATCGCAACGTCTGTTTTTTGAAACAAAATATCGTTATGATGTAAAAATGACGTCAAATATCTTTTTTTTGTTAATTTATGTGTTTTAATTTTTCATTATTTTAAAATACGAGGATCAATAAGATACTGCCATTTCAATTAACTTTTTCCGTTAAGTGGTAATCATTTATAGAGAAGTATATCACACTAGGTAGTTTTTTGCAATTCTGCTAATAGTTGCACTCTTTAGATAACGTTGCCACTCATATCCTCCTTTTGCAGGGCTCTTACTGTGAAGGGAGTATGGGCTTGGATTGTCCGTTACATTCCCTCAGCTAGACCTTGCTTTCGCGCGGGATATTGGGTATAATGAAGATGATGAGGTAGTTTTTTGCAACACAAAAATACATAAGGTAGTTTCTTGCAAATAGACCTATACATTAGTTAGTTTCTTATAATTTTTCTTTAAATTAATAACAACTTGTAACATCCTTCAAATTTGATATTCGTAACATCCTTAATTGTTTGAGAGTTAGCTTCAACACCGCTTTAACATTGGAGAGAAACAAATGAAGCTTTCAGTTTGTATAAATATATCATATCACAATAAATAAATTACAATTTTATTAAGAACATATAAATATATATATATATATATATATATATATATATATATATATATATATATATATATATATGTATATATATATATATATATGTATATATATATAGGGGAGGGATCCATTGAGAAGTGGTTGAAAATGAGAAGGGTAAGAAGGACTCTACACCCTTGATTTCACTAAAATAAAAAAATCTATGGTCACGATTGAGCCAAAAACTCATAATTGTAAAAGTTACTATGTTACACAGAAAGGTAACTATGAAATAAAATTTAAAATGTTCTTAAATTTATAACATAGTATCTTTTTTTGTATATATAGTAACCAAAAAAAATCAAACAAAAATCCTTCTCACCCTTCTCATTTTAAAATCCTTCTCATTTGATCCTACATCTATATATATATATATATATATATATATATATATATATATATATATATATATATATATACATATATATATATATATATATATATATATATATATATATATATATATATGTATATATATATATATATATATATATATATATATATATATATATATATATATATATACATATATATATATATATATATATATATATATATATATATATATATATATATATATATATAGGGGAGGGATCCATTGAGAAGTGGTTGAAAATGAGAAGGGTAAGAAGGACTCTACACCCTTGATTTCACTAAAATAAAAAAATCTATGGTCACGATTGAGCCAAAAACTCATAATTGTAAAAGTTACTATGTTACACAGAAAGGTAACTATGAAATAAAATTTAAAATGTTCTTAAATTTATAACATAGTATCTTTTTTTGTATATATAGTAACCAAAAAAAATCAAACAAAAATCCTTCTCACCCTTCTCATTTTAAAATCCTTCTCATTTGATCCTACATCTATATATATATATATATATATATATATATATATATATACATATATATATATATATATATATATATATATATATATATATATATATATATGTATATATATATATATATATATGTATATATATATATATATATATGTATATATATATATATATGTATATATATATATATATATATATATATATATATATATATATATATATATATACATATATATATATATATATATATATATATATACATATATATATATATAGGGGAGGGATCCATTGAGAAGTGGTTGAAAATGAGAAGGGTAAGAAGGACTCTACACCCTTGATTTCACTAAAATAAAAAAATCTATGGTCACGATTGAGCCAAAAACTCATAATTGTAAAAGTTACTATGTTACACAGAAAGGTAACTATGAAATAATTTTTAAAATGTTCTTAAATTTATAACATAGTATCCTTTTTTGTATATATAGTAACCAAAAAAAATCAAATAAAAATCCTTCTCACCCTTCTCATTTTAAAATTCTTCTCATTTGATCCTACATCTATATATATATATATATATATATATATATATATATATATATATATATATATATATATATATATATATATATATATATATATATATATATATATATATATATATATATATATATATATATATATATATATATAAGAGCTCATACTTTGCCAATGGGCGCCGGGAGGCCGATAACGCCCTTGGCCGTGTGACTATGCCAGGAAGTAGAGAAAAGATCCACTGATAGAAAACTATTCAGTGACAGAAAGTTTATTCATTGATCGAAAGTTATTTAATGATAGAAGGTTCATTTTTTGGTAATGAGCTTACGCGCTGACAGAACGCTTACTTTTGATAGAATATTTACTCATTGATAGAACATTTACTTATCCATAGAATAGTTTATGCTAGTGAGAAGTGTGCCTAAGTTAAGTTACCTCAAGGGTATTACAAACTATGATCACACTTACCTTAAGATAGACAAACTCTATAAGGTCATGCGTTAGGTACTCTGTTAAGGCCTTGGTCGAGTTGATACTATACGTGTTTTGCAAGAGTTATGTTTAAAAAGAGGAGCGTGAAGACCTGCATTCTACCTAAGAACACATGGTTCGAGTTAGAAAGCACGTAGTGAAATTAAGAAGTATAAGTGGCCGATAAACGGTTACTACATGTGCTGGTGTCTTATGAAATCGTCTTATGTTGTTTTATAATATAATGATATCTAGTAGTTGGCCTTAGTATATTTGATGCTAGTTACTGACGTGTACGTGTTTTTGCTTATATTTGTTTCTAGATGACTATCTATGATTGTCCTGCTGTGTCACATTGGCCTTTGGTCTAATGTCGAGCAGCAGGGGGATCATAGACAAGCGTAGCAGGTACTGGAGCTTCTTTTGCATTGCATTGCATTTGGGGAGAGTGAGGAGGGCGAAGCATACCCTGTGTCATACTGCTATCTTTCGATTTTGTAGCTCTTGTTATATTTTGTAAACTTTGGTTGTATATGTTTTGTTACGAGGCCTTGTTTCCTCCCTCGTATATTTGTATTTCCGCTGCGTAGTTTATAATTCTGTATGGTTTTAAGGAGTTAAGTCTTTTTAAAACGCAAACGTCGACACTGGAACCACGATCCATGTTTGGCATGTTGATTTGAGAAGCCGGCGACAAATCATTCCGCCATAACATAGTCTTGATAGGCCGTTAGTGCCTTTACTTTATTAGCTTCTTAATTAACTTTTGTTTTTCTACAAAGGCAGACAGTTTTAAGGCAGATGCTGCCAAAATTTCCACTCACCTTTTTAAAGTTAATAGTTAAAGTATTTAAATTCTTTTCCTTTTTCTTTTATGTAACACCCGAATTTCCTTCCGTCCTCTACGGTTTTGGTTTCGTTAAGGGGTCGGAAATTCTGGGGTGTTACAGGTGGTTACCAGAGCCAGTGGCCCCTATTTTCGACGCTTTGTGTCTTCAAAATCGTTTAGAAATTGCTTGAAGTTAGAAGTCATTCGTGAGAGTTTGGGTAGATATGGGATAGGTGCATATATTACATATTCATGCACAATTATTACCATTGCACGTGCATAGATCAATATATAGTTTGTTTAGCTTGTTATGAGACTCATTTGGATGTGTGTTGTTATTATAAATAATAATTATGATGGTGGTTTGAATGGTGACATGATTTAACAACTCAGTAAGATTGAATTATGCATTATCAAGAAATAATGAAATTTTTGGAGTATTTGGTTCAACTCGAGTTGTATTATAAGCAATCGTTATGGAGATATGAAGTATGAATGATGAAATTCTAGTGAAGTTGGTTGTATCGGGAACTTTCTCTTGCTTGTGATGATTATATGAAGTTTATTCTTATGTGTCTGAATATTTATTCATGTTAATTGTTTTCATAAAACTTACGAGTTTTGATATCAATCCTATACATGAACCCACTGTTTATTTTTTCTGCTTGAGCATTCCTTTTGTAAGTGCAGCCGTTCATCATAACATAGAAGGTGGTGATCATAATTCTCTTGAATATGTTTGATGACTGTGCAAGCATGATCGTAAGTAGTTTGAACTAGAATAAGGATAAGAGCTAAAGTGTAATAAGAATTCTGTAACACCCCGATATTTTCCCGATATTTTCTTCCCGATATATTTAATAATTCACTAGTAATATTATTTCTATATATATATTTTATTTATTAATGGGCTTAGTCATGAGATTTGCAATCCTTTTTGGCAATTAGAATTATTTAGGCCCAAACTTTTCCTTAACCCATCATTTCTTTTCAAAAAAAAAAAAAAAAAAAAAAAAAAAGGAGGGACTCTTGGTGGAGCTTGTAACTCCCTTAGGGTAATGAAGGATCAAGGCATTAATCCCATATAATTAACCCTTCTTAATTCCTAATTATTTTCATATTGACATCCTTTCAAAATTCCTCCTAATTCACATTCCTAACTCCATCACACTTCATCATTTGGTGTTTTCCTTTATAATTGTAAGTGTAATTCTTAATCTATGTTGAATCTTAAGTTTTAATTTAAAATTCTATGATTATTATATGTTTTATCTTATAATTCATGTTTACTTTATGAATTTAAAATTTCATGTATGATTTTGGGATGTATTTTTCTATCTAAATTGATGAAGAATGTTTCTTTTTAGGGTTTTAGATATGTTTATATGTGTGTGAAGGATTTGTTTGATGGATGATTGTAAAGTATATATATATATATATAAAATGGATGCTCATAGAAAAATGCATATGGTGTTAGAAATTTATTTTATTGATTAATAGGAGGAATTTATAATGTTGTTAGAGAAATATATATAAATATATATGTGATGTGTGTGTGTGTGTACATTGTGTAAAAAGAATTATTTTTAAGGAATAAAAATTAATTTCATAGATGGTCATGAAAATTATGTAAATAGTCGTTTAGATTTAATAGGAAATAAAGCATTGAAATTTATATTTTTGTGATAAAAAAAAAATGAAATGACAAAATCCCGTAGGTTTGGAAAATGGTGAAAAAAGGTGTTTTTGGAACATTTTTGGCTTTGAAATTAGGTTAAAAATACTTATACTATGTTATAAATTATGGAAATTGGTACCCGGGGGTTTTGACGCCTTTCGGACGCAACGGTGAAGTCGGATTTGCAGTTTGACAGTTTTAAATTGCGTTTCTGGACAGATTATGTATGCTGTCCTGTTTTGTGCGTTTACCATGTTATAGTATGTGATGGATGTTCATGATGTGTGTGGTGTTCATGATGTGTGTGGTATTCTAGGTGTGGTTGTAATTGTATGTGTGTGTTATGGTTGATTTGAGGAAGGTGTGTATGTGTGCTTATTTGCCGAATACGATTGAACCTTGTAGGAAGTCGATTCGTGACTGGGAATTGAATAGGACGCTTGAGAGTTGGTTATCTTGCTTAAGGTATGTACACGCAGCGTGGTTCGCATTAGTCCGATGTATCATATAATAATGGTATACAAAAGTAAAGCATGGATATATAGTACGGATAATGTTATCTTTTGAATCAATAATTTTTATACATTGTTTTGATAAGCAGAGGTAGTATGACCTCACTAACCTTAAAGTGGACGTAGTATGACGTCAATTGGTGGAAATGAATTACTCGCGGTATATGGGGGCATTATGAGCCACCGCGGGGGTATGCATACTTAACCATAGGCACCGAAGTAAGGCGAGTGTCTATGGTAGAGACTTGCTTAGGGGTTAGCTCCCCCTAATGTATTGTCTCACTTATGGAGATTGGAGTGTACCGGCAGTATGGCTGGATAGTACAGCAGTATGGCTGACTAATCTTTATATGAAAATAATTATTCTTTATTAGCATGATTGAAGCGTACGGTTCTGTGAATTGTCAGCTATTAAATTAAAACTTTCTCTTGTGTTATTATTTATTTGGTATGCGACGATTGCTGACGTGTACTTTTGGTCTTAACGGCCCTGCGATGATGTTGTTTCCTGTCTGGGCAACGACTAGCAGTAAGTTAAGTTGCAGGTCTGGGGAGTGAGGATTGACCCTTGAAGAAATAAATCATTAGAATATAGAAATTTGATAAGAACTTCTAAATTAAGTTTAAAGAACATTCGGTTTTATGAGGCGATTTTCGTTCTCAAGTTCTAAAAAGTAGATTTAACTTTTCGTTCTTATCCGCTGCTAAGAGTTTCTTACATTTAGTAGTTCATAATAACACTAATAGAACTCGATCCGCAAGCTTCCCTTCACTTCAAATCCGTTTTTAACTGCCTTCTAACATCCTGGTTTGACTCGAACGATATATACTTGTTTTTTTAAAGGTCATCTTCTCTTTTCGTACGATCCGAGTTATTCCGAGATGTTACAAATTCGGTATATTGTAAATGAAAGAAAGGGGTCTTGTATGCAATATCTTGTAAATATAGTTTTAATCACCAGTTGATGATAATAATGCGGTTATAGTTAAAGTATAGATGTATTAAAAACCTAAATATTAAGGAGAAGTTCAAGAGCACGTTAAGAGTTTATAGTTTGAGAATTCAACTCCCAATTTCGAACCATGATCTATAAGAGTATTATTGATATACTCTTTATATAGTGCTGAGTTGAGGTTAAGTGATTGTTTTTTTTTACGTCTCTAAGTGTTTAAAGATAATGCTATATTAGCTGAACCAAATTATCACATTAGTATTGTTGTTCAAACTGGAATTGCCTTAATATTTTCATTTGAAGTTATCATTCTTATTAGGTTGAGGCTCTTGACCCGTGTAATTAGCCATAGTAACATTGGTGTTGAGTTTTAGTGTGGCATAATCGTGTCTACCAATAAACGTTTTCACTCTCATACGGTGATTGATACTGATAGTCAACATATTAGCCTTAGTAATCACTTTATATATTTTTTGATGAATTATATACTATAAGTGTCCCATGTCATTGATTTTGATTTTTGTAAGCATCCAACTCTCATCATAATGAATATAGTATTTAATGTTTGTCGAGTGATAATGAACTTTGAATCACTATTTTCTTTAAAAAAAATAAAAAAATAAAAAATAAAAAAAAAAAAACTAGTTGAAGTGGCTCTTTGGATAAAATATGGGAGATTTTGAGTTTGAGTATCAGAGGAGAAAATTTTCGTTCGCAAGTCCTTTGAGTTTTGTATTTCATTGAGACATGGTATCATTCATACATAAGTCGGAAACTTTATATTAAAGTGGATAGCTAAAGAATAATCATCATAAACAAATTTGCATGTTAGGGGCCTAAGGATTGATTCGAGGGAGCACTATGGAGTTAAAATTGATAATTTTGCCTTATTAAATGCTTATATGGAGTGATGAATGTTTTAATCGGATGACAATATGAAGAAGAATCGTGACGGTTTTAAACGTTAGCTAGATAGAATGATATTTGAAATTAAAAGGGAATCAATGATATTATAACTTGTTTTCCTCATGGCCTTTTGGGCAGTTACAAGCCATAAGGATAAAATAATCTGATGATGTGCATGTAAGATACAGTTAAATGTTTTAAGTCTTTTTGAATATCTCATTGATCACCAATTTAATAGTCCTGCCAGTATACTGAAATGATAAGACCTAGATGAGATTCTAAATGAAGTTGACTTTACGCAAGTTATTGTTTTAATTATGATTAATGTGATAAGTTGGAGAGTTACTAAAGATAATGTAGTCCTAATAAAAGTCAAGAGGTGTTTTAAACCTAAACATTGAAGAAGCGACTATGAGTATGCAAATAATTATAATTTGATAGATGAATCGAGATAATGGATTATGTCATAAACGATTATTATACACAATCGTTATTATGCGATAAAGAGTTGTGTTAAGAAGAGTTTTAATTTGATGTTACTAAATCATTGAATCGTAATAAGCATTTGATGAAAAGAGTTTTGAAATTCGGACGTATTTTAATACAAACAATTATGTTATAGTTGTTAGTTTTAAGTTTCGCATCTTAGGTCGAAGGGCGATTGAATTCCACTTGTTTGCGAAGGAATAATTGTAATGCATAATTTCAAGTGTTGCGTTATTTTGTTGGCTTGTGTCGTTGTACTTCAGTATAGTGTTAGGATTATTAATGTAGCAGTCATATGGTTGCGATAACGGTCTTATAGTTGGAGGTAGTATTGTGATGGAAATGTTATGATGTAGATTGGATATTATGAAATTAGTGTTGTTATCACAACCTTATCAAATTGTATGATACATGACTGCTTTGCTATTGATATTGGAAATTGCGGTGATATAGGTGTGTTCATCAGTTATTTTTCACCTTGCATTTTTTTGTATGTATACATAAAATGTCATCTTTGTTGATCATCACTATTATTATTACCCTATTAGTACCATTAGTATTGTCGTCATATATGAACATGATGTATTACTTTAATCATATATTAGCTCGTGATCTTAATTGATATAAATTATATACTTTCAACATATCTAGTCGTAGGGTAAATGAATAGCTGAAAAGTGTTGGTGACCTTTGACATTGCCCTTCATGATTCTAAATCTTCTTCATATGTCGTAATTAAAATTTGATATTATGATGGATAAAAGATGTTATTAATGAATAATTACGATATGTGTATTAGTATCATGACTGTGAACGTATAATTATTAACTATAGTAACTGGCTAGAACGTAATATATATAATTTGATTATATACTTGAAACATGTATTATGTTTTGAGTTATTAATTTGAGTTTTTAATCTATTAATCAAGTCATGATGTATGATTTAATATGTTATAAAATGATTTGATCATACATGATTAATGAAAAGAGCATTTCATGTTAAGTAAAAGGTTAAGGTTATGTTATGATAAGTAAAGTTAGCGGTGAATCGATCTGGGAGTTGATAACCAACCAGTTTAGTAAGATTCAAGTATCCTCAGGTCTAGGGTGTCTAATTATAATACGAGTTAAGTGTTGAGCAACTTCGTGCACTTTACTTTTAGGACTTTGTTGTTTTGATACTTTACCCCCATTCATGGTTTAAATTATAATAGTTAAAACTTCCGTACCTTACAAGATTATCACAAAGTACGACCCTAGGTGGTCATGTAGAATTAAAAAAACAAAAAGTCGTTTAAAGAATTACATTAGAAAACAGGACGTTTCGTGTTGTTACGAGCTCAAGTGATACAATTTTTAAAAGGCACATGTGCTAGATCCAATACTTTTGTAAACATCGAAGAAAGTTATCTTACTTGAACATATTGAGACCTAGATACTAAGGTGTGTAGTACTGAGATCAAACATATTAAATAATTAAAGTTCCATGGTCTAACCACACTATCCTTGCATGTGTTTCGAGGTTAGTGAGTTACGGGGTCGTAACTAAGTTTTAAGGGGATAGAATGCGGTAAAATTTCGCGCGTTTACACGCATTTTCTCCTGCGTTTTCACGCATTTTTTTTGCCTCTATGATAACAACCTATTACAAACTTACATGCTTTTGATTGATTGTTTGAACCTATCTGTGTGATATCTACATGCTTTAATTGATTGTGTGAATCAATTGGTGTGATATTTGCATGATTTTGATTGATCGTGTTGAGTCAATTGTATGATTTTTACATGCTTTTGATTGATTGTGTTAAATCAATTGTGTGATATTTACATGTTTTGATTGGGTGTTGAGTTAAATTAGGTGATTATGAATACTCGAAATGAGATATGTATGAATATTCTAATAGATTGAGTATCCTTTTGTTAATAGTGTCAATAAAATCACGATCCTTGAGTCAATTATGGAACTTAAAATCGTTAAAACACCTTCATGAGTTATTAGAAATACAATTGTAATGAATTGTACTCTTATTACTCTAGTTTCGGGGACGAAACTTCATTTTAAGGGGGGTAGTCTGTAACACCCCGAGATTTTCTGACGTCATTAATTAATATTTTAATGACTTTTGGGTATTTTATAATTATATTAAATTAATTTTGAAGTAGTTTTAATAATTCCTTTCATATATAAATTTAAATATTAACACATAATTATATTAAAAATACGATTGCGACCTCTAAAATAAAGAGGTTCCAATCAAAATTATTATTTTATTTATACGTGTGAGTACACATAGGTGAGTCTCTTAGTTAGGTCTCGCAAGAAAATAAATCGAGATAAAAGTAAATAAATAAATAAATGTAATAATAATAATAATAATAATAATAATAATAATAATAATAATAATAATAATAACAATAATAATAATAATAATAATAATAATAATAATAATAATAATAATAATAATAATAATAATAATAATAATAATAATAATAATAATAATAATAATAATAATAATAATGATAATAGGATTAACAAGTATAAAACCCGTACAAAACCCTAAACGCTTAAGAGAGCCGTCACTTTCCTTCCTTCCCCTTCTCCTTCTTTCTCTCTCTTTCCCGTGCGCTTCCTACTCCCTTCTCCTCTGTGTTGCTTCCTCTCTTTCCCCAGCCAGCAGCAGCCGCCCTCGTCCCCCTTGCAAGCAGCAGCGAGCCTCCACGTTCTCCTCCCCTCGCAAGTAGCAACAAGGCTGTGTTCGCCTGTCCTCGCAAGCAGCAGCAAGGCTGCGTTTTCCTCCCCTTCTGCCGTGAAGGCAGCCGCTACCAGCAGCCACGGCCAGCCGCGTGGTGTCCCTCACAACCGTCTAGTCTTCACTCCATTTCTAATTACCCCATTGTAAGCCTCTCAAGTTTACTCTAAGTAATTTTCCTAGTATCTAATTAGAATTTTACTAAGTTTATGAATTGGGTTTTTGAAATGTGGATGAAAAGTGTTGAACTTTGTATTATTTTTCATTGAATTCTTTTGTGGGTAAGAGTTTGATTGATGAATTGAACATATTCATGATTTAAGGTTTGAAGTGTGATTAGAAATTATGGGATGTGTGTTGATTGTGTATTAGTTTGGTTTAGTCTTATCATAGGTAATAGAAATAGTGTTATCTTTGAATATGAAATAATTAGAGTTTGATTTAGAAATGGGATTTCTAGTAGTGTGTGGTGTATGCTACTTTGGTGATGTGGTGATTAATTGAATAACCTTATAAATTTTTTTAAGACTTGGTTGATTATCGTTGTAGTAATTAGTAATGATTTTGATTATAGTTGACTATAGAAATGGTTTTGGTTGTTAATTGGGAGTAGTAGTTGCTAATTGTTAGTGACTTAATTGTGAGAGTTACTAATACCTCATTAGGTTATTGATATCATAAATACATAATTGTAATGAGCCATGAACATAGTGTCAACTGTTAAGAATTATTAAAGTTACTTGTATGTATGATGTCTTGATTTTAGTTCTTTCTAGCCTTGGAGAATATAATGAATGATATTGTGATGTGATAACTGTAAGATTCGTCCTTGTCGTCATATTAGCACTACATCAATATTAAGTGTGAATCGTCGTTTTATATTAAGATGATGTGGACCGTTATAACTAAACTTAGTTGGTGTAATGAAACAGTCGACATAGTCCTTTTATTCTTTGCCGATGGAAAAAAAAAATAAAAAAAAAATAAAAAAAATAAAAAAAAAAACTTGTGTTCTTGTTGAATCGACGATTCTGCTTGGTGTGAATGAGATGTGTACGTGCAAGAAGTAATTGAAAACTTGTCGTGAATGGATGATAGTGGTTACTTTGGTTTCTAGCTGGTATGACAAAGTAGTTAAGAGAACTTATAAGTTCTATTCCTAACTTGTATAGGTTCCCAGTTTATAAGAGGAAAGTAGACCCTTAGTTGGGTGATTTTGTAACTTGTGGTCGTGCAGTGACGCTTTCAGGTACGTACACGCAGTAACGAACTCTTACATGCAATTTTTATTTAAGACATTATTGTTCATTGTAATAATATGCACTGCATCAAAACTGAGATACTAGCGAGTACGCCTTATACGAAACGCCATCGACTATGCAATTCTTGCGCTTAGAATAGTTATAGAGAATGAAAGTGTTAGTAGGAAGCGGGGACACCCCCCCTTATTTATTTAAGAATTAGATTATGCCTAATTGGAGTTAGAATGACTCCTTTATAGGTGAATTTCATATTCTATTGAGTGGCTCAGTGGGTTTTGGCGCGCTACTATCCTAGGGCGCTCATTAATAGTTGAGAGTGGAAGTTATTCCCAACTGATAAGGTACTATATTATGATTAGCTGGCGTGACTTAACTGGATTATAACTGGTTGTTTTATTAGTCCCCTAGGTGAGGTTCGATGGGACCACCGTAAGGGGGGTATGAGCATGCTTGGGTCATTGGGCGCCGGGAGGCCGATAACGCCCCTTGACCGAGGTCTTACCATGCGGGCCTTGCAAACCCCAATATGGTAGCCTCTTCACTGGTTTAGTACCCCCAATGTGTTAGTTTTTCCTGAAGGTAGGACCCGAGAGGGTCAGCTAGAGGGGGCATGAGCTCATACTTTGCCAATGGGCGCCGGGAGGCCGATAACACCCTTGGCCGTGTCACTATGCCAGGAAGTAGAGAAAAGTTCCACTGATAGAAAACTATTCAGTGATAGAAAGTTTATTCATTGATCGAAAGTTATTTAATGATAGAAGGTTTATTTTTTGGTAGAAAGCTTACGCGCTGACAGAACGCTTACTTTTGATAGAATATTTACTCATTGATAGAACATTTACTTATCCATAGAATAGTTTATGCTAGTGAGAAGTGTGCCTAAGTTAAGTTACCTCAAGGGTATTACAAACTATGATCACACTTACCTTAAGATAGACAAACTCTATAAGGTCATGCGTTAGGTATTCTGTTAAGGCCTTGGTCGAGTTGATACTATACGTGTTTTGCAGGAGTTATGTTTAAAAAGCGGAGCGTGAAGACCTGCATTCTACCCAAGAACACATGGTTCGGGTTAGAAAGCACGTAGTGAAATTAAGAAGTATAAGTGGCCGATAAACGGTTACTACATGTGCTGGTGTCTTATGAAATCGTCTTATGTTGTTTTATAATATAATGTTATCTAGTAGTTGGCCTTAGTATATTTGATGCTAGTTACTGACGTGTACGTGTTTTTGCTTATATTTTTTTCTTGATGACTATCTATGATTGTCCTGCTATGACACATTGGCCTTTGGTCTAATGTCGAGCAGCAGGGGGATCATAGACAAGCGTAGCAGGTACTTGAGCTTCTTTTGCATTGCATTGCATTTGGGGAGAGTGAGGAGGGCGAAGCATACCCTGTGTCATACTGCTATCTTTCGATTTTGTAACTCTTGTTATCTTTTGTAAACTTTGGTTGTATATGTTTTGTTACGAGGCCTTGTTTCCTCCCTCGTATATTTGTATTTCCGCTGCGTAGTTTATAATTCTGTATGGTTTTAAGGAGTTAAGTCTTTTAAAAACGCAAACGTCGGCACTGGAACCACAATCCATGTTTGGCATGTTGATTTGAGAAGCCGGCGACGAATAATTCCGCCATGACATAGTCTTGATAGGCCGTTAGTGCCTTTACTTTATTAGCTTCTTAATTAACTTTTGTTTTTCTACAAAGGCGCATAGTTTTAAGGCAGATGCAGCCAAAATTTCCACTCAGGTTTTTATAGTTAAAGTATCTAAATTCTTTTCCTTTTTCTTTTATGTAACACCCGAATTTCCTTCCGTCCTCTATGATTTTTCTTTCGTTAAGGGGTCGGAAATTTTGGGGTGTTATATATATATATATATATATATATATATATATATATATATATATATATATATATATATATATATATATATATATATATATATATATATATATATATATATATATATATATATATATATATATATATATATTTATATATTTATATTTATATATATATATATATATATATATATATATATATATATATATATATATATGTATATATATATATATATATATATATATATATATATATATATATATATATGTATATATATGTATATATATGTATATATATATATATATATATATATATATATATATATATATATATATATACGTATGTATATATATATATATATGTATATATATATATATATATATGTATATATATATATATATATATGTATATATATATATATATATATGTATATATATATATATATATATATATATATGTATATATATATATATATATATATATATATATATATATATATATACACATATATATATATATATATATATATATATATATATATATATATATATATATATATATTGCACCTCTCTCTACAAAAACGTTGGGGAATAGGTGGAGATGGTTTGGGCATGTGCAAAGGGAAGCTCGAAGTCAATGCGGTGTAACAAAAATAAGACTTGGAACTATTGTAAGTTTAGTCACATTAAGAAAGATTGTTGGAAGTAGAAGAAAAAGAATTCCAGTGATGAGGGGTCAAGAGATGGAATAAGCAATGCCAATTCTAGTTACGTTAGTGAGTGATGGTGGTGGTGTCTATGTAGCTACACATGGTTACAAGGATGGTCAGGAGTGGATTCTTGACTCGAGTTCTTCATTTCATATGAAACCCAACAATAGTTTCTTCCTTACATGTGAGAGTGTAGATTGGGGAAACGTGCTTGTGGAAAAATAATAAAATTTGTAAGCTGGTCGGGTGTGGAAGTGTGCAAATAAGGATGTTTGATGGAATATTGAGAAATTTTTCTGATGTGAGGCATGTTCCACGGTTGAAGGAAAATCTCTTTTCTTTGTGTACCTTTAAGATTGGGTATAGAATCACTGGTGAAGGTAGAGTCATGAAGGTTTCTAAAGAGTCACTAGTTGTTATGAAGGGGAAGATGAATGGGAGTTTGTGTGCTCTTAAAGCTTCAACTTTCTCTAGTTCAGCGAATATTTCCACAAACATAATGTCCGATCATGATACAAAACTTTGGCATTTTGTAAACAATTTAGAAAGCCCTCGCTTGGTGGTTGTAGTTAGTTGTTGACTCTCATAGATGATTACTCAAGAAAAGTTTGGTATTACTTCATTCAACATAAAAATATAGTGTTTGATGTCTTCTTGGATTAGAAGAAGATGATTGAGAAAATGACCAGTAGGAGCATTAAGACCTAGCGAACCGATGATGGTCTTAAATTTATTGCTGGAAATTTTCTTCAATATTGTACTAAGTAAGGTATTGTGCGGAATAAAGCTTGTGCGGGAAGGCCACAACAAAATGGTTTTGCGACATGGATGAATAAAACATTATTTAAAAAGGCACGATGTATGCTAAACCAAGAAAAATTTTGGAAGCATTTTTGGGCCGCAACGGTGGCTACGACATGTTATTTGATCAATCGCTCACCTCATACCGCCTTGAAGTTCAAGTTACAACTAGAAGTGAGTACAACACTCTGGTAAATTAATCTAGTATTAGAGTTTTTGGCTGTCCGGCTTATATTCATGTAAATGATAGAATGTTAGAACCTAGGGCTAGAAAATCCATATTTATGAGATATGGAGTAGGTGTAAAGGGGTATGTGTGGTGTGTAGAGTTAAAAAGAATGATTACTTCTAGAGATGTTATTTTTGATGAAAAAAACATGTTAGTCTCTAGTGTAGAAAGGCTCTTGTATAATGATGTTGTAATTCCCATTTATGCACAATTGAAGAATCGACCTCCCGAAAATAAATAAGAAATGATGATGATGATGTTTAATAAACTTATACTCCTTTGTCCACTACAAGGCACAAGAGGAAAGATTGTGGCTCCAATAAAGTACATTGAAGAGTGCGATTAGGTTACATATGCTCTCAACGTTGCTAGTGAAGTCGAAGGGTTGAATGAACCAAGTAGTACAAGGAGGCTATGGCCTCTAATGACTTAAGCAAATGGTTGATAACCATGAAGCAAGAAATGGCGTCTCTACCAAGAATGAAACTTGGAATATCGTTGACGCACCAAATAAAAAGAAGATTGAAGGGTGCAAGTAGATAGTCAAGAGGAAGGAGGGTCCTTTATTGGTGTTTCCCCCATCTACAAAGCTCAGGTAGCTACTAAGGGATATTCTTAAATTGAAGGTGTTGATTTTCATGAGGTATTCTCACCGGTGGTGAAACACTCTTCTATATGGACACTACTAGCTTTGGTGGCGATGGAGGATTTGGAGTTGCATTGATTTATGTGAAAATGACGTTTCTTCATGGTGAATTACTAGCTTTGGAAGTGATGGAGGATTTGGAGTTGCATAGATTTATGCGAAAACGACGTTTCTTCATGGTGAATTAGGAGAAGAAATTTTCATGAAGCAACTAGAAGGTATTGAGGTCGTCAGTAAGGAAGGTCATGTATGTAGATTAAAGATTATTGTTTGGGTAAACGTTAAAGCAATTGTCTAGGCAATGGTACAACAACTTTGATTCTTTTATGATTTCACATGATTTTACTCGAAGTTCTTATGATAGTTGTGTTTATCTTAAGAAACTTAAGAATTGTTCTTTGTTATATTTGTTCTTGTATGTTAATAATATGCTTGCTGCGTGTAATACTTTGTTTGAGTTGGAGAACTTGAAAGAGTTTCTTTCAAGTGATTTTGACATGAAGGATCTTGTGGAAGCCAAGAAGTATAGATACTTGAAGGAGATTTTAAGAGATCGATCTAATGGTGTCTTATACCTTAGTCAAAGGAGGTCTATTGAGAAGGTTGTGCAACGCTTCTCCATAAGTGATGCTAAATGTGTGTCTACCCCTCTAGCCTCTCGTTTCAAATTGTCCAAGGAGTTGTGCCCATAAAGAAATAAGGATGAAGAGCAAATGATAAGAATCCCTTACACCTGTGCCATTGGTAGTGTATTGTATGCTATGGTATTTTCTAGGCCCGACATTGCTTATGTGGTAAGTTTGGTGAGTAGATATATGTCTTATCCGGGTAATGGACAGCGAGGCACTAAAGTGGCTGTTGAGGTATTTAAAAGGTACTTCTAATGTTTGTCTCATGTATGGGAAAGATTCAAGCGGGCTAACCGAGCTTTGTGACTCAGACTATGGAGGAGTCTACTCGGGATTTGTCTTTACAATGAGTGGATCAACAATGAGTTGGCAATCATCACTTCAAGATGTGATTGCTCTATCAACAACCGAAGTGGTGTACATAGCCATTGTCGAATAATTAAAAAACGAAAACGACTCAAAGGTCTTGTTGGAGAGATGTGCAACAACGTGTGTTCGGTAAATGTTTATTGTGATGATCAAAGTGCAATTCGGCTAAAAATCAAAATACATTATTTCATAGAAGGTCCAAACACATTGATATTTTATTTAACTTTATCCTAGATGAAGTTGAGCACAAGAGGGTGAGTTTGGTGAAAATCGATGATATATAAAACCTGGCCGACATGATGACAAAGTCGTTGCCTACCAACATGCTCACTTTGTGTGTGAATTTGGTTGGTTTAGCTCACTACTAGATAAAAGACTTGTTGCAACGGTTAAGAACCGTTGCTGTAGGGCTAAAAAGCGTTGCTAAAACCTTTTTGCGACGGTTACAAACCGTCGTATTTACTGTCGTTGCCAAAAGTCTTTTGCAACGGCTTCTTGCATCTTTTGCAACGGTAGCAGTTGACTGTTGCCAAAGATACAATCTTTTGGCAACAGTTTCTCTTGATCGCACAAGACCGTTGCAAAAGGTCTTTTGCAACACCAACCTATATAAATAAAAGGTCTTTAATGAAAAAGCTAAGCAAATGATAATTTTAATAATTGATAGCATAAGATGTAATTAGAAATTTGATTACAAATATTATAGTTAAGAAATTTACACGATTAACTTGTTATATCAAAAACTAAGGATCAATTCTTCCATAACCTAGTGCAACCAAATATTCACCTATACATCATTACGTCTAAAATTCTAAATATGTTCTTTTACGGCTCAATTTCATCATCATTCATCCAAAGCATAGATGTCGAAAACTCTTCACTTCCATCTTCTAATTCTTAAATCTCAAGCTCCGGCACCCATCGAAGGTCTTTCTCCTCTCGCAGGTATTTCAAATCCCGACGAGCAGATTTATGGTCTTTTGTTTTTTTAGGAATGCCTAACAATATCCCAATGATAACCAAGATATTAGACCTGAAATAGATCGAAATAATAAACAGCAGCAATGCTGCCAACAAATTACATCAAACAGTAGCAATAACACCAGAGAACACATCAAACAGTAGCAATAAACAGCTCATCTTTACTGGTAGTAGAAAAGAAACAATGCTTGAGGGAGATCACATTGGGATGATCAAGTAAACGCATCAATTGTAACTCTCGATATATTTTATATACTCTAATAGAAATTTCCATCTTTAACATACTCTATCTAAGAAGACACCATATTTATTCAAGGAAATATCATTACACAAGAACAAAGACAACTCAAACGATGAAAACAAACTTGATAAATTAGTAAAGAATCTGAGAATAATGACCTAAAGAAGCAAACAACATTAACCATATAGAGAAACTAGCTTAACCAATAATTGTAAACAACCCAGAAGAATTAGAGATCTGGAATAGGGATTCTCAACCCAAAAAAAAGGGAAAAATTAAAAATTGATGGAACCCTAAATAGCTAATTAGTAAAGTAGCTCAACTGAAATGCAGTCAAATCAATTTCAACAACTATCAGTGACCAAAAACATAACTAATTTTCATGATTCAAACTTAAACAACACACAAAATTAGCTAAAAGATCAACAAAAATCAATCACCAGCATAAAAAATACAACTCATTTGGGCAATAAAACCTTGCTCTATCAATCACATTCGTAATCATAATCTATCAATCACAAGGTTAATAAGTAATAACATCTTACTTATTGTATCAATTTTCTTAAATAAGAGAATTCTGCATTTCAATGATCAAAAAGGATTATTGTAAAATTTCAAACCAGCTTAACAAATTTTGGTTTTCATAACAAATTATTAAGTCAATTTTTAATCCTTTGTTTGCTTTTTTTTAATGTTAAAATCATCATAATTATTCGAAAGTTCCCTGTTTTTCTGGATTATCTACGTAATTTTGAATATTTGTTATAATCCACTGAAAAGAAATTGAAGCTAAAATGAAGCATAATAACAATGCAAGAAACCCTAAATAAACCCTAAAGTACTCACCATTGACGAACTCAGTACTCACGAAGACACGAACAGACTTGACGGCTGACGAAGTGTCGAAGCGAAGGCTGAGCAGAGCTCTAAATAAACCCTAATCATTTTATTTCAATGATAATTCTTTTAACTACTACCCATACTATAATTTAATGAGACTAATACAATATACAATCAACACACAACTCATGAACATGGTAGATTCTAATTAAAATTAGCAAATTAATCAATTGAAAAGTGAGATGCTTACAAGGATTAAAACTAGCAAGAATGGTGAAGAGGAGGATGAAGGTCGTGGTGGTGGTGCACGAAAGCCAAGAATGGCTAGAGAGGGCCTTAAATCGAACAGCAACTGGCGGCTGTTCGTGGGTCTGCTGCCGGCCAGACACAGCGAGGGAGGAGGGAGGATGAGTGTGCTGCTGCTTGCGAGGGTAACAAGGCGCGACTGGTTTGGGGGAAGAGAGAGAGACGGCGTAGGGGAGAAGGGAGAAGGGAGAAGGAAGAAGAAGAGAAAGGAGGAGGAGAAGGGGAGTGCGGCTAGGTTTAGGGCAGTGTGGGTTTTATGCGGGTTTTTCTTTTCTTTTTTTTTTTTTAATTTTTATTTTATTATTATTATTATTATTATTATTATTAGGTTTATTTATTTATTTACTTTTGTCTCGATTCATTTTCTTGCGAGACCCAACAATGAGACTCACCTTCGTGGGTTCACACATTTAATAAAATAATCATTTCGATTCGAACCTCTATATTTAAGAAATCGTAACTATATTTTTTTATATATATATATAAATTAACATTTAAATTCATGTATACAAGAAATTTATTAAAACTAATTTCAGAAATAATTAAATATAATTGTCAAATCTTTAAAACTATTAAAATATTAAATAATTACGTCATTAAAAACTCGGGGTGTTACAGTAATGGAATTGAAGAGGATTGAGGAAGAGGAAGGCAGGAAGCGACGAAGAGAAGAGGAAGCGACTCAGCGAGCAAATATGGTAATGGAATCGAAGTTTAGGGTTTGTTTTTGGGTTTTCTCTTTCTTCCGCCTCCAGCAGCACGCTTCTTTTGTATTTTTTTTTTATTTTTTTATTTTTTTTTTAAAAATCGCATTTTATTTAACCATTGCCTTTTCTAATCTTTTGCAATGGGTATAAGATAACCGTAGCCTTTTCTAATCTTTTGCAACGGTTTACTTGAACCCGTTGCCTTTTCTTATCTATTGCAACGGTTTTATTGTACCCGTTGCTAAAGCTGTTGCTATAAAATAAACCGTTGCCAAAGGGTGTTGCCTATGCTCTTTTATCTAGTAGTGGCTCATTACTTGATGTAATGCCCTTTGCGCCATGTTTGGTGTCCAAGTTGTATTTATGTTGTTTATGCTTGTAAGATGGAGTGGATTGGAGAATGTTTTGATTTGGGTGAACTCAAGTCAATGTGGAAAATGTTTAAATCACCAAACTAGACTGGACCAAAACTTTTTACAACTGTTTGGTATTGTCTGGCTGACAGTTTTTATTTGTATATTATTTTCAAATTAATATATGTGTTTATGCAAATATTTTGCACCGATAATCACCAAATATAATAATTTTTAATTAATTGATTGTATCAACAAAATTCAAGTATATATTACTATACAAAAATAACTACATCTCGAAATATTTAGGTAGAAACCTTTTTTTTAAAAAAAATTGATCTTCGGTTATAGTACGGTTTGCGATTTAATGCTGCATGTAATTCTAATTGGGAGAAGATAGGTTTGGTTGTGGTGGCACGAGATGAACATTGCAACGCGTAATAGCTGTCGCAAAAACTAGATTTTTTTTGTGGATACTTTGAAATGGCAGAAGCTTAAGCAGCTGAATAAGCTTTTTGCCAAAGAACAAATTGTGAAATCGTTTAATTGTTAATTAAGATATATTATATAAATTATAATTTTTGAAGTATAAGGATTGTGAGCAAATTCATTGGTGTAAAAAAAAATCTCACAGCTAATTTTGAATTTTCGAATATTTCATGTAGAACACAAATAATTTTTAAAATTCGCATGATAAATTTTACATGAAGTGGACAAAAGGTTAAGTTCTTTGCGAAAGTATCCACTCATTTGATAATATTTTTTAAAAATGTGATCCACAAGGGTGATCGTGACATTTGCTTTTATTTAAATAATCATTTTGATAGGTGAAAGTAACGTAACTATAACAAACCCTTAACCTTTTGTTAGAACATAGAATTTTCTAAAAAAGTAAAAAAAAAGAAAAAAAAAAGTTATCCCCATTCTTGATGATGAGTCATGACCCAATCTCTAACTTTAATTTTCATCCATTTATTTAAATTATTTTTTTCACGTTATAATTCAATAGGACTATTCAATCTGGTAATAGAAAGTTGTATAAAAGGAGTAATTATTCCAATTTCTAGATTTTCAAAATTCAAGAGAAAAAGTATTATTCTTAAATTTTTCTAGTAACCTAAAGAGGGTAAACGCAACTTTACTCCTTCAATGAAAGTGGAAAGCACGTACAAAAATACATAGCTTAAATAACAAACGTGTGTCCCTCGACCCCTCCATTTCCCGCGAAAATTTCTCTCTTCTCTTTTAACGGTATTTCTCTTTCTCTCTCTTTTCCTTCTCTCTCACTGTATGCTCTCATACGACAACAACAATGTCTGCAATCCATTGACAACCAAGCAACGCCCCTTATTCTATCTCTAAAATTTCTCTCTCTAAAATAATCACGACCGTAAAATGACTGATTCTTGTTCCGCAAACACCGAATCGCCACCATTAACGGCGATCACAACAACAACAATAACGAAAGGTATACTCAAAAAAAGGATTCCATCATCATGCGAAGAAATTAGGGTTTCGAATTCCGATGGTGATGCTGATGATGACGATGGTGACGGAGATGATGGAGCGTATCCAATTGCCGCTTCTATGCTTGGATTGAACAATATTCGTACTCGATCTATATCTGATAATCTCCAGATGTCCTCGACTCTATCGCCTTCGGAAAAACATGATGACTTAGGGGTTGAAAAACGTGGTAAGGATGAAGTTAAAGGTGGTGGGAGTGGTGAGAGAAGAGAGAATGTTACAGGAAGGAAAAAGTTTGTTGTTCCTGATATTCCTCTGTCTTCCGCTGAACTTTTAGGTTTGTTGAATTTAAATTTTGTTACGCTTTCTTAAAACATAATTTTCTAGATTTAGGTTTCTGATGTTTATATTGTAAATTGTTTGATCTAATGGATATTATGTTTGAAATTGATTAAGGAGATGAAATTTGATTTAACTTAAATTGATGAATTGTTTAATGTTGTGATGAATCAAAGTAGGTTGAATGTTTGTCGGCCTAGATTGAGATTATAGGAAGAATTGTTTTATATTGTTGTGATGCAAAGTAGATTTATTGTTTGCATAGAGTAAAAACAAGGCATCGGCCGCATTGTAAAGATTTTCAAGATAAACTACCGACCGCGTTGTAAAGGTGTAAAAAAACCGCGAGTTGGCCCACACCAAGGGATATGTTATGGTTTCGACCGATATTTCCGCAGCACTCTCGTTACCGCATTAGCGTTCTGTTACCATGATCGCGACTGTTACCGCATTTTTACACTATGATTGTTTGTGGATGTCAATTAGTTTAGTAGGTACGTGTGAAGTAATTTTTGAGGTTAAAATATAGATATTAGATTGGGAATAATGGAAATTATAACTGTATTGATTAGTGAAAATAAATCAAGATACATTAATAGTGAAATTTCTTAATTTATTAATGATTTATAATTTAATGAAATATTAGTGCAACCTAATTCTATATATGAATTTGTAATTTACAATTCATAGAGGAACGAGTCAGTCAAGTAACTTTAGTTTTGATGATATCGGTAAACCTGTTGGATTGTGTATTTCCTAAGAATAGCTAGAATGTTTGTAATGTTAAGTTCTTATAGTTGTATATTGAGCACATTATTGGAATGGGGGAGATCATATAGCAAAGTTTATTTGGATAACAATCGTAGAAGAGCGGAAAATGGAAGGAAGGGTTATGGAGGGATGAATTCACGTTTGGTAAGAAACACATATTTCCAAAACTGGAAAATTCATCACTTTCCCTCCCTTTCTTTTTGTTCCTTAAACGTATCCAAACACATTGTTAGTGTTGTAACTCAGAAGTATTATAAATTGGTTTAGATTTAGGAGTACAATTGCGATGGTTGACAAGAAACCATGCAATTATCATAATGTGACAGCTTGTGATATGTTAAGATTTTTCTGTATTTGACCTACTTGTGTTTTAGATAGCTAGGTAAATTGATTTATAGTGTCTTATTTAATATGAAATTGTGATTATTGCTAACTTGACAAATCTGTTTGTTTCAAGGGAAAAAGGTATCATGGAGTCAATCAAAGTCACTTAAGTTTCCACCTCCGCTCAATGTAGGTATTGAGGTAATGAATGTACGCATTCTTGCACTTATTTTATGCTTAATTATGTGAATACTATACGAGTTCTCATCATCTTGATTGAGCTTTTCCATTAAAGGCTTTGTTATTGCATGCCATTTATTAGATCTTTTTCAGGCACATGCAGCTCTTATTAAAGAAATGCAGTCTCCACGATTCCAGGCTATTCTGCGTGTTACAAGTGGTCGTAAGAAGAAAACACCAGATGTAAAAAGCTTTTCTCACGAGCTTAATTCGAAGGGAGTTCGCCCATATCCCTTTTTGAAATCACGGGCATTTGGCCATAAGGAAGAGGTTTTGGTGATGATCAAAGCCAAATTTGATAAATTGAAGGAAGAAGTCAACGTTGACTTAGGCATATTTGCTGCAGATTTAATTAGTATCATTGAAAAAAGCACAGAAGGCCATCCAGATGGGAGAGAGGGCTTAGAGGATCTTTTACTTATAGCTCGTCAGTGTGCAACTATGTCTACGGAAGAATTTTGGTCCGAGTGCGAAAACATCGTACAGGTTTTGGATGATCACCGGCAAGAGCTACCAATGGGTACACTTAAGAGAGCTCATTCTCGACTTCTCTTTATATTGACTCGCTGCACTCGACTCGTTCAATTTCAGAAGGAGAGTGGCTATGTGGAAGAGCACATTCTGAGTCTTCACAAGTTGAGTGATATTGGAGTATATTCAGAGAAAACCCTTGGATTAGATAATATGAAAGCTGGCCCACTCGCAGAGCAGGATGAAAATGAAAAACCAAAGAAAAAAACAAATAGAAGACAACACAGTCTGACATTGCAACATGACCATTTATACATTAGTAGTACTGATGGGCAAGAGGTTGGCACAGCTAAAAGTCATGATTCAACGGCTAGTATTAGAATGTCTTCTTGGAAGAAATTTCCATCTGGTGCTGCAAAGAACAAGCGAGATGATGATGCTGTAAAAGCATCATCTAAGGAACAGCTTGGTGCTTTCCAACAAAAAGATGAGCCAATAGAAACTCCTGGTTCTAATGCGGGAAATACATATGCATCTTTGTCAGGAAAAGTTTCTTGGGGTGGCTGGAGTGATCCGCAACCTATAACTTCTGAAAATTTTTTAGTCTGCCGCATTTGTGAGGTTGAAATACCTACTGTGTTTGTGGAGGAGCACTCAAGAATTTGTACAATTGCTGATAGATGTGACCTGAAGGGACTAACTGTTAATGATCGTTTGGAGAGAGTTGCAGAAACCCTTGAGAAGATACTGGAATCCTGGACACCAAAAACCACAAGCCCTGATGTTAGTGGAGTATCAGTCTCTAATATGCCAGAAGAGTTAGATTGGATGTCACCTAGGAAAAATGACTTGTCCCACGGATTATCTGACGAGTTGCTTGATTGTATTCCTGAAGCTGATAGTTATTTTTCCATGGATGATCTGGCCATTTTACCAGGCATTTCATGCGAGACACATTGCTCTTCTGATGTCAATAAAAAGGCCTCATCAGTGGGAAGCTCGACACCAAGATCACCATTAACACCACGTACAAACCAGATAGAACTGCTATTGCACCGAAGAAAAACAATATCTGAGCATGAAAATAACCAGCAGGTGCTAGATTTGTTCAGAAATTATTCTCTTTTTGCAAGGTTTTCTTCAATAATTCATACTTATATTGCATCTTCTTTGCCTAAAATTATAATATTTGATTATAAATCCCATGATATCTCAGCCACAAGGAAAAGGTGCTTTTCTAGATCAATGCTGCTGAACTACAGAACAGATAGTCAACCACTTCATTTTGATTCCAACATGTCCATAAACATTAATACTTATCTCTTTATTTTATCCACCTGCTATTGTTGGGACTTTATATGACCATAGCTCTAAACTCCAGGATCCTGAATCAGCTGAATGTTGTCCAATGTTATTGTGTCATCGGATTAGGTTACTGGTTTTTAAATATTATGGGATGATATGCTTTATATCTATACTTACTATAATGAAGTTAAGCGTATTAAGTTACTGGTTTTTAAAAATTGTGGGATGACATTTATACCTATTCATAATATAATGAAGTTAATCAAGTTATGTAAGGTAGTTTTAGAAAGGTAATTTCTGGAATAAACCAAATTGCAAAACCTAGGTCGTCTGATCTTTAAGGTAACATAAATTTTGTTTATGACTCTTAACTTTTATCTGTTAAAATAAGTCCAGAACTTCAGCATTTAACCCCTAAGACGAGGGGCCCTCAAAAAATACAGTTTATTACGAATTTTGATGATGTAGCACCTGTTAAGGAACCAACTCAACCAAAAGCTAGATGATGGTTGATGCCTCGGGATATGTTATATACTCTAACACGCCCCCTTATACGAGAGCCCTTTGGCCTAGAAATGTGAATGAAACTTAGGCGCTCCTCATTCCTAGTGTGGGATATTCCACTTGAATTTGAGGGTTGGTTGAGATTCCAACCTGTGACCTCGTGTCACATTGGCTCTAATATCATGTTAAGGAAACAACTCAACCAAAAGCTTAAACTGATGGTTGAGGCCCCAAGATATGTTATATACTCTATCAGGACCAACTATACAAGATTTAATAGGCATAGTGGTTAAAAAAATATAACTTTTTCCTTATTGTTCTTGTTTATCTTTCAGAAAAACTTTTGTTTTTCTTGGATGTAAAATTTGATGAGAGTGGTATGAAGTGTAAGAGAATACAAAGAAGAAAAACTGATGAAACCATATGTAATGCAGATTAAGAAGCTATTGGATATTGCTCGTTCTATAGCGAGGGAAAACAAGCATAATTACTCTACATTGGCATATATGATTGATTGCTTGGAAGACCTCAAGTATTCAATTCAGGATAGAAAAGTGGATGCACTTGTTGTCGAGACGTTTGGAAGGCGCATAGAGAAACTTCTACAGTGAGTTTAATAATTTCAAAAGTTCTAATGCCTTTGTGAAACAGTTCATCCAAATTTTAACAGTATAAGTAACATTATGACCTGTTTAGTTATTGATATTATATGATAGGAATGGTAATAAAAATTAATTGTAATTTGGCTTGAACATGATAAGATTTATAATCATGCTTGTGCAACTCTCTTCTCTTTTTTTCATCGCAAAATTCCTTCTCATTCATTACCACTTCAGATTACCACTTGGGAAGGTGTTATTACGTGGGAATAAAAATTTGTAAATATCAATTACTTGTGTAAGGATGTAAGTTTCAGTAGCATGGGAATCACTTAACAAATTTCATGAAAATTAATGGTAAAATTCATTCCATGACCACCATTTAATGCCGAAATCCAAACGGGGCATTAATTTTTTATTTTATTTTATTTTTTTTGTGTTTTTCACTTGTTCTTTGTTCTTCTGTTGATGGTTTTGCTAGGGAGAAATATGTTCAATTGTACGCTCAAATAGAAGATGAAAAAGTTCATCCATCTCAGTCATTGGCAGATGATGAAAGTTCAGTGGACGAGGACACAGCACGAAGTGTACGAGCAAGTCCAATCAATCCTAACACCAAAGTCCGAACCTCAATTGAAGACTTTGAAATTATTAAACCAATTAGCAGAGGAGCATATGGTAGAGTTTTTCTTGCTAGGAAAAGAGCAACTGGGGACTTATTTGCTATAAAAGTGAGAAATCAACTGTCACTTGAATACTTCAAAATCTAGCATTATCGTCTTTCTATCCATGTCTTCCAATATACAGAATATATGTTGTCTCATTAAATCCCTGTGTTAATTTCATCCAACTATGCTTTTGTTCATGTTCACCCCAGTCCCTGAATATAATTAAATATGGTTTAATAGAAGTCATTGACATTGTCATTGTCCTTCTCACAGGTTTTGAAGAAGGCTGATATGATTCGTAAGAATGCAGTGGAAAGCATATTGGCTGAGCGTAATATTCTAATTTCAGCACGAAATCCTTTTGTGGTGAGCATGGAATTTACGACACATTTTAAACAGAAGATGGATGCTAGTAGCTTCTCCATTTCACGTCATTATTTATTTTCAGGTCAGGTTCTACTACTCGTTCACTTGCAAAGAAAATCTTTACCTGGTAATGGAATATTTAAACGGAGGTGACCTTTATTCTCTTCTAAGAAATCTTGGATGCTTGGATGAAGATATGGTTCGTGTTTATATGGCTGAAGTTGTAAGTTTGGTTGATTACTTTATTTGCATCATCTTTTATTAGGTCTGTCTCAAGTCAATAGTTCATGTTTAGACAGGCATCTTATATTTCCCCTGTCCATTGGCTTCCATTATTTCAGGTTCTTGCATTGGAATACTTGCATAAACAAAATGTTATCCACCGAGATTTAAAGCCTGACAACTTGTTAATTGGACCTGATGGTCACATCAAGGTAAAAATATCTTTTTTAACATACTTTATTTGAAGATTTAGTTCAATTGTTTCGTTGTTGAGCAGATATGTTCATCTATACTGATGCTGTTTTTCTGGGGTGAAAGAAAATTAGCGAATGTTCGTTTTTCTACTCACATTATGTTATAATATGATGTTTACTTTCTAGATCATGGGGCATGGACTGTCTATGAGAACACACGAAAAAAGAGTATTTAAAGGAAGTTTTTTTGTAGATTTTTTGTCGGATGTATACCTATATAAAGAAATTGCACAAATCGTCGTGTTTGCGGTAATGGCTCCAATGTCGCAGATTTGGTGCCTCACAGTGTTACTACTTACTTTGCCGATTTTATAATGTGAATTGCTAGCTTGAAAAATATCTACTTTATGATAAAAATTCAAGTTTTCTAGTACATACATTTTAATATAAGCTTATAATAGATTTTTTAGAACCTTATACAAAAAAAAAAGAATATAATGGCTAATATGTTACGATAATAGCTTATAATGGCTGCTAGTCCATGATTTTAATAACCGGTTACATTTCAGAATTTTATGCAAAAGTGATCTTACACCCGTGAAGAAACTATATGTAATTTGTTATTTTTCATTAAAGAACTCATAACTGACTTTAAGTGAGACTTAGGGGATATTTGGTATCCATTTTTTAAAGGTCACCAATGGAAACACATAACTCAATCCGTTACATATCGTCTGTTTTGACTCCAAAGTAATCGTTTACGTTACTTTCAAAAATGGAATTCTCTAATTTGTTACCGCTGGTAATAGTTCTGTAACAAATTCCCTTACCTCCACTCTTGCTTTCTAAAATGAAGTTGGCAATTCGGATAGAATGAATTTGGCAATAGTGCTGTGCTGTAATAGTGCAGGTTTTTGGCAATTTGGATAGAATGAAAGTAACAAAATGATGTTTTATAATAGTCGGCTGCTCACATGTGCTATCTACCCATTATTTTTCCCATTCCCTTTGCTCTCTTCATACCAAACAAATAATAACAATAACATTTTTCATTACCCTTACCTCTATTATTCATACATCACTTCTCCATTACATTTTAACTTATCACACCAAACACCCCGTTATTCTCTAAACAGGTATTGAAATAGGGTCAAAAACTAAAGTATAGAGGGTTGTCCTGCTGGCTGGTCTACAGATATTACCTCATAGATCACAACTCTAACTAAGTTAATTTCTGGTCATGCATTTCTCATATGCTTATAAAACAGTAAAAGAACTATTGGTATTTTGTTATGTTCCATTAATTGTGATGAGGAAATTTGTTTGATTCACAACTGATAAATTGCTTATGTATTGATGCTTGATAGCCTAATATTCATTTTTCTTTATCTTCCTCGATCATTTGTATCTTCCTCCATTTAGATGCAACTGTCCAGTCATTTGTTGTTTTGAATATCTTTACATCTATTATGTGGTTAGAGTTCATCATTTATGTGTGGGACGATATTAATCTAGTTTCTAATCTGTGTTTACTATGCTTATGCAACAGTTGACCGATTTTGGGCTCTCTAAAGTTGGTCTCATCAACAGTACTGATGACTTATCAGGTCCATCAATCAGCAGCCCTGGTTTTTTTTATGATGAGAAGCCTGGATCTGCTTTGAAAGAATCATCAAGGGAGCAGCGCCAAAAGCATTCTGTTGTTGGAACTCCTGATTATTTAGCTCCAGAAATACTTCTTGGAATGGGACATGGTATGAAATCTCTCTTTTTCTCTTTATTTATCCATAATTTATATAAAATACAATGGTACCTTGGGCATCGGTTATGTTTTTGGTCGAGTTGATCTCATGTGACGGAAGGTCATAGGTTTGAATGTCATACACCTCGCATTTCAAGTAAAATATTTAGCCACAAATATAAATGCCTACATTCATACTTCTAGCTCAAAGGGCTCACGTGTGAGGGGGTGTGATAGATTATATAACATATTTTAGGGAATCAGCCATCATCTTAAACATCTGTTGAATTGGTTCTTATACATTTAGGGAATAAAATAATATGGTTTTCCTTGTTTAGAATTTTTTCACGTCCCTTAAATCCCTTGGATTTTTATGCAGGTGTAACTGCTGATTGGTGGTCTGTAGGTGTTATTCTCTTTGAATTACTGGTAGGAATTCCGCCATTCAACGCAGAACACCCGCAGGTGATTGTCAGACATTTCATTCCCTTCTAAGTGTGTATGGAGAAGTTTATGGGACTGAGTAGTTTAACCCCATCATCAGAAAAAGAAGTTTTATAGGAACAACACAAATGACAGCATCTGTCCTAAATCAAAATATATAGACACTTGTAGGCCATATTTGAAAGTCTAAAACATGCAAGATTTTGGGATTTGCATTTGTGTCAGGAAGTTTACCAACATGGATTTAATGTTGGACAAAGATGATTTAACAGTATGAATAAGCTTTGATTTTAACAGATTCTATATTTAGCTTGATAATTGAAATGAGCTTGGTCTATTTTTCAAAAAAGACTGCTGCACACAGCAGTTATTTTGGTCTTGTCTTATTTTAATCTTGTCATCTTCATGATTCTGGACATCAGTTTCCCATAGGGGTTCTAATTGATGTTCTCTTTTGTTTCAGAAAATTTTTGATAATATTATGAACCACGATATCCCATGGCCTAAGGTACCAGAAGAAATAAGTTTTGAAGCATACGACTTGATCAACAAGTAAGTAACTATTAGACTTAATAGTTGCCTGTATATCATGTTTTAGATCTCTATATGTCAGTAATGCATATCCACTTATATAAGGTGCTATAGCCTTCATCATCCTTATAAATGATATATGTAATACATGTTAACAGACACCTGCCAAAAATTAATAGTGTCCTTAACATGCAAACAATTTAGATTAAATTGACACCACATTTTCCTGTTATGAGGTAATCGTCTTTACAATATATATTTGTTCTCAAGACTTTTCGCCCTTTGCTTCGAAATTTTGGGATGTCTTGCATCCTTGTAGCTAAATGGTATATGTGTACACTTTAGCAACCTTCCAAATAGAAATATGTCATTACTAGTGGAAACAAAATTATAAATTATGTTCTTTCTTTCTATTACAGATTACTGATTGAAAATCCCGTCCAACGACTAGGTGCTACTGGGGCCAGCGAGGTAAAAGACTTTAATTTAGTTTTGGTTCTGTAAGTAACTGTTTTGCATGTGAAAAATTGCCTTGTTGGATCATTGGTACAGGTAAAAAAGCATCCTTTCTTCAAGAACATTAATTGGGATACCCTTGCAAGACAAAAGGTATAATTTGAATGTCTTCTTCTAAAGTTACATGCAAGAAAATCCGTTCTTGGTCTGCTAAAGTTTATCTTTGCAGGCTATGTTTATACCTACAACTGAGAGTGCATTCGACACTGGGTACTTTATGAGTCGTTATGTATGGAATCCGGAGGAAGACCATGTGTTTGGAGCTAGTGATTTCGATGACCTTTCTGAGAGTTGCAGTGAGAGCGTAAGCAGTGGATCATTCATCAGCACTGCAGCTGATGAAGATGTAAGCTCTATTCCCTTCATTTTCATAAGCTTTGTCCATGAGTTTTGCCGATTCAGCTAATAAAACTTTTGGTTTTCTTGTTTAATGGAGCAAACTCACGGATCCTTATTCCTGATGAAGATATCTCAAACTATACTCTAAATGGGCTTCCTTCTGATAATTGCATCTTCTGTTAGAAACTGACTGCAATTATGATTTAACTATTTTGTCTTTTTTTTTGGGAACCAGAGAGATGAATGTGGTACTATGGCAGAATTTGGAAACAGAGAAATATCTGTGCATCAGTACTCCTTCAGCAATTTTTCTTTCAAGGTCAGACTTTTTAAACATATCTTTCCTATAAGTAGTACGGATACTGTTCCTAGACGATAAGAACAATAACTTTCAGACCCGTTTGTGTGATTATGGTGTCTAAAGACAAACTTATTGCAGACCCTCAATAACAACTTAATGAATTGAAATAGTAGGGCTTTAAGGGTATGTAAGAATAAGATGATTGTAAATTATTTAATTCAAATGTATTAAATGACAAATATCATATTGAAAGTGGAAAATATTTGTTGTTGAATTCCTTAATATTCACTCAAAATAGTTTTGTAAAAGCGTTTATAATAGTGTATATATCAATAGAACAATAAGCTGTAAGCCTGTAACTTGTTCTCTTCTTTTTTTAAAATAAGCTTAGGACGAATGCCTGTGTCTACCCCATCCCGGATTATTCTTTATGTGGTGTGTTGCTTTTTTTTTCAACCATTCATGATTATATGTTCTAAATGTGTTATTCGGTTATTCATTTTATTGAAAACAGAACCTCTCAAACTTGGCGTCTATCAACTATGATCATGTGTTGAAAATAATAAGGGATGAACAAGAACAATCCGAGTCTTCCATGCAATAACAAGCGTAAGGGACATTTTTGTAGCTCCTGTTTACGATCTTCACGTCGATACTCATGGAAACAAGACCTCCATTCTTCAACCTCATAATTCAAGAAATAGACTTTGGGTAGTGCACGGTGCAGAATGCATCTGCCTGCCTGGTTCAGGCGCTCTTTATCACTAGGGGCCTCCCCTTCGACTGGAAATTTTGTTGGTTTTCGTCCATTCCGGAAGAGCCATTGGCCTACTCTCAAATGTATTAGCCATGAGTTATAGCTAATAGGAAATGGGACTTCTTGGCGTGACAAAATGTGAAAACATCCTAATCAGCCAAGTATGATTCCCTCCCTCCTTTTTCAATGTTATGTTACCTGGACTCTTGTACCCATATCTCACTTGGATGTATCTACAAGTGTCCTACTTGGTTAAAACCTTAAATATTGTGAACTAAAATTGAACTGTCTAATTATCAAGAGTTTGACATGGGTACTTGAAGTAAAGTAAAAAGTTCATATAACAATGTTTAAATATACTACAAAAGTAGATATTCTTGATTGATAATTGAAATATTTCTCACAAAACGAAAGGACTAAAAAGAATGACTCAACAGGCTATGGAATAATCAATGTTGATGCAAATAGGATAAAAGAAGTATAAACTAATTTTCTCTTTGCCATTGCTAACTGCTCTTCACATTAGTGATGGGTCTAGAGGATAGGAGGCTCGTTTGGGTATATGAAAGAAACTTACTCATTGACATATTGGTTTGATTCTAGTGCATATGTTTTCAGCATCTTCCCAAATACATCTTATGCAATCCAATATTGGAGCGTACACTACACTCATATCTCCATATTCCTTCAAAGACCAAAGTAATTTAATGAAAGAAAAATGAGATTGAAGATGGCGAGTGTTAATTAAAGAAAGAAGACAAAGGCAAATAACTAATTTCACAACTTAACGAAAAAACGTATGATTTTGAGTAATAATGTTATTGTAACTTTTAGTACAATAGTATAATGTTACACTGTGAAAATTTTTTAAAATTTGCTATCACTGGCGTTTCTTAAAATTACATTGCTCCCATAAAGAATATACAAAAAAAAAATGAGAATAAACTTCTCAATCTTAAAGCTAAGATTGAGATAATGTTTCTTCTAATACTAATATCTAAATGACCATCATTTATAACTGATAGCAAAGCTTAATAGTTAAAAAAAGGTTTGAATATCCTAACTTCAAAAGGTTATACATTATCACCAATTCTATCTCAAAGTGTTTCTCCACCCTTTGTCATTCTTTTACTCCTAATTGTTACACATTACTTTGATCTCAGCATCTAATTGCATCAAATACCAAGTATAAGAAGAAGTTTTCAAATAACTTGTATAGCATGTATACCTAATTTAAAAGCATCATTCTTCTGTTTTAAAGGTACATTAGGCAGTTGCGCTTTCAATGGCCAATCTCATTCCAATTGAAGCATGTGACTTCAGTAGTTATCTTAGGCGTCTTAGTATTTTTAGTAAAGGGTGTTTCCTTTATAATATCTTTCTCTTACCTTTCCTTTTATTGACTTGTGAGGACTTATCTTTTTTGAACCACATAGTCATTTAACTAACATTACATCCTTGAGAAGCCATTTAGGGTCCTCGGGAATACTCCATTCAGCCTGCACCAACATCTAGGAGTGTTCTCAACTAGGTACCCGAATATCAGGTACTCAGATAAATCGGGTCGCGACCCCGGATACCCGGTTTCATTTGTGTCATTTTCTGGCAGATAAATCGGGAATACTTAAGCTGATTTGCTGAATTGGTATAGGATTTTTTGACATAATTTATCGGCAATTAATTTTCAAATGCAATACCAAACTACAACAAAACTACAGACACGTAGGGTAATAATGCAATGAGGCGCTTGTATTCATCCTATAAATCATAATTAAACACAATTAAACAAAGTATTTGTAAAACGTTCGGCCGAGTTTTCTCTATAAATGAACAAAATTAAAAATTTAAATAACACTTGAAATATAAACCAATACTAGATATGATTAATTTCTAAATCCAAAATAGCTAAGAACCTAGCATTTCCTCAACATACAACATCAGCTAACCAATCAATAGCTAATCTAATTTCTATGTTAACCATTTGTTGTCTGTTAAGTGTGTATGAGACCTTGGGGATGAATGAATTCACTGGATACAATTCTGATCGAATTCCTAGCTCGGCTAAATTTTTTCTACCTTTAGATGATCCTTTTTTTTCCAGGTATACATACGCATTAACGTGTTGAAAATGTTATCAAAAAAGTTCTTCTAAATGTGCACTACATCCAAATTGTGACGGGTCATGTGTGTTCTCCAATAGGGTAGATCCCAAAAAAATGCTTCTCTTCTTCTATCCAACATAATATTTGCTGAGTTTTGCGTTTTACTGAGATGTGTCATCTTCAAATACCCGTAAATACCCAAAATGATCCAACTCCTCTAGTAGCTCATCTCCTGTTCGTATATTAGGTCTAATATCTTTCTCAACAGCTCCATGACTGAAATTTATCCAGTTTCTACAGTTGGGTGCCTCCTATCTAAAAATCTCCTATGTGAGTCGAACCAACTCACTTTTCTGCAAAGTCTTAAATATACGGCTTTAGAATCATCCATACAGTCTGGACAAGCGTTCACGCCAAATGTACTCCACCCCGACATCATCGAATAAGTTGGAAAGTCGTTGATTGTTCATATCAATGCCGCATGAAGCTGAAAGTTCTCCCTCTTAGATACGTCGAATGCCTGGATCCCATCTTCCCATAACAACTTCAACTCGTATCAATGGTTGTAGGTACAGGTCAATCTTATGTTTTGATTGCTAGGACCCAGGACGATCATCGTTAAGAACATGTACTGCTTCTTCATGCACATCAAGAGAGGAAGATCTTATGGAGTTAATATTACGGGTCAACATGAATATTGTTGTCCCGAGCTGCCAAATGGGATGAAACCATCTGTACACAATCTTAGTCTAACATTTCTTATCTCCTTAAAAAAATCCAGATGTGTCGCGTTAAATGTCAACCAGGCTTCACTGTTTATGGGGTGACACTCTCTCCATCTTCTGAATGGTGCTCCGTATACCACCTCTTGTAACTGGTATTAGTCGCAGAAGTATACAACCGTTGTAACCTAGGACCGAGGGAAAAGTAGTGAAACTGCTTTCTAGGGGTCTTATCTGTTATCTATGTAGAAACCCCACAATCATCACATCATGTAATATTCATTGTGGGGTGCTAATATATCATACACCCATTAATACAACAAGGAGTCTTCTCCACCAGCAATCCAAGAGCCGAAAACTGTTTCTTCTTATCAGAAAAACCTGGATGTCATCCAAAAGTTCTGCTTCAGACTCGCCATTCTTCCTATTATCGACATTTGAGTATGAGTTTCACAACTATGGTACAGAGGTAAGTTGGCAACATTCAACATTTCAAAGAGATGTATTCATTGAGGGTTTGGATCTTCTTCAATATGTAAGGGAAATGTGGTACATCAATGATGACATCATCAAACTGAGGTAGAAAATAGTGATGTGTATCAGGAAAATTACTCGCAGTTGCATCGTACACCATTTGTGCATATAAATTTTGCACTGTGTTATGTTGTTGCTCTTCCGGAACCACCACATTACTTGGTGCACCGTCAGAAGTTTTATGAAGGGTCGTAGTAGTTTTCAACAAATGATCTCTTACGACGACTTTTGGAGAAAATAGTTTACGGTTATCACACCGATTGTATGGACATCTAACCTCTTCCAGTTTCTTTCTTTGCAAATTGTATAAATTCCTCCACTCCTTCTAAATATCTAATATTATAAACTTCGTTACAACTACGCTTATACATCCAACTTTGTTCAATACGTAAGTCCATTATTCTATGAAATAAAAATTTACGAGATTCACAAAATATTTCAATGACAAAAAAATATGAAAATAAAAAAATTAATTATTAAATTAAACAGCAAGAACTGAAAAGCGAACAACTTTCAGTTTACCGTCTGTTTATCGACTATATTCTAGTCGCAATTTAGTTGGGAAATTCAAAAGGCTGATCCCGATAAAGAAGATTGATATAGCATCTTTGACAACAATTTTGATTTTTGAAATTTTCGACTAACTTCCGACTATTATAAATCATTATAAAAAACAACTGAGCCTTTCAGAACAACCATTTTTTCCATGATAATTAAGATTACATAGTGGTAGATGTGGTAGTTTTCCTATTATTTATACAATCCTACGCACTACAAAAAGTGAAAATGTTAAATATATATTCCTCAAATCTCATGTTTTCCAGCATTGAAAACTTTACTTATGCTGATGAATTGCAACAATTAAATTTTACTACTTTCGGTAGTTAAAATTTTCTTTTATCTTTATGTAAATTTTGATTTTTGCAACTAGGAGGGAAGTATTACTATAAGTAATGAATACAATGCTGAATTTTCTTAGATTTGAGGTGCATATTTTTATTATTTCTAACACATTTTTATAGTACATAGGAGAATATAATTAGACACAAACTACCACATCTAATAAGTACTCATGATTATCAAGAATATATGACTGTATCAAAAAGCTCATTAAATTTTTTTGTCACATAAAAAATATAACATAAAGCATATTTAAAATAATAAATAATGTAAATATGACATTTATGGAAATTTCATACCTTTATATTTTGTTAAATACTTGTATACTTATATAATAATTTTTTAAGAAGTCATTAAATTGTTTAGGGTAGAGACAAAGAAATTAAATTGTTTAGGGTAGATAGAAAGAAATTTTAGAGAGAGAGTGAAGTGTGTTTGGTTATGGTTGTGGTTGTAGTTGAGGGGTATTTATAGAGGGAAAGGGATGGAAAAGGACGATTGTTAGTAAATTGTAAATATATCTTTCTGTTATGAATGGTGTGACTTGAGTGCACATTTGGTGTGTGCATTCATGTAGTGACTCTTGGGATGAAATCCCATAAGTTTGTCATGAATGGGTGTATTAAGTTAAGTTTTGATGATTGATTTATGATGGTGATTAAGTATGGATTAATAAGGTAATGAAGTGTGAAGAGTTATGGGATTTAATGGAGAAGTGCAAAGGGCTCCTAGGATGCTGTTTTTGACTCTTCATATACTTAGGGATGTTTCATTATCATTTAATCATAGCTTTAATGTACTTAATGTTACTTAGTATGATCTCTCCTATAAATAGAGAGCTCTCATTCACTTTGTAAGTGGTGAATACATCCACAAATACACCCCAAGCCAAACACTAGCCTATATCTCTTCTCTATTGTAATTCTCCATATTTGAGAGTTCTTTGAACTCCTTTTGATAATATAAGAGATACTACGCACCGGAGGACGTAGCCTTAGTTGGGTGAACCTCGTTAAATCTTTGTGTCATTTTATTGCTTTATTTTCTCCTACAAACATCGATATTATTGATAGCGTAATTTGTTTGTCACAAAACCTCATACACTCGATCTTGGCAATATTGGAGTTTGAAACACATTGTTCGAACTCTAATACATCGTCGTTTTCAATTGGTATCAGAGCCAAGTTGTTGTTATAGTGTTTTAGAGGCTATATTGGTGCAACATGGCTACAATGAACTTGATATTGAGAAGTTTGATAGGAGTGTGAACTTTGACTTATGGCAAGTCAAAATGAAAGCAATTTTGATACAAAATGGAGTGCATAAAGCACTAGATGGTGTGGAGAAGAGATCGGAAGGCATAAGTGAGGTTAAGTGGGAAGATATGGATGCGAAGGCTCTATCCGCCATACAACTTTATCTCTCTAATGAAGTCTTGAGAGAAGTTGTAAAGGAGGAAACTTCTAAAGGCATTTGGGATAAATTGGAATCACTCTACATGGAAAAGAGTGTTACCAATCGAATTTTGTTAAAGAGTCGTTTGTATGATCTCAGATTGCGAGAAGAGAGGCCCATGAAATCGCACCTTGATGAATTTTACTCAATAGTTATGAATTTGCAAAATATTGATGTAAAAGTGGATGATGAGGATTTGGCTATTCTTTTGTTAGTTTCTCTACCATCTTCATATAAGCATTTTAGGGAAACCTTGTTATATGGAAGAGACACTTTGAGTAGTGAGGATGTTAGAAAGGCCTTGATTCAAAAGGACCTTATTGATTCTCAATTTGCTCAAAAGGAGTCAAGAGTTTCCAATGGTGCTTTATTTGTTAAAGAGTCGAGTAGGAACAAAAGGAGCATGACTTGAACTTTTGTAAGAAGAAAGGCCACTTCAAGAAAGATTGTTGGAAATTAAGAGCCAAACAATCCAATGAAAGCAAATCCACAAGAGCTAGCTCCGCCGAAGCTAGCTATGTTGAAGATGAGATATATGATGTTGATGCTCTTGTCGTTACTAGTAAATGTAAGGGTGGTGATTCTTGGATTTTGGATTCGGGATGTTCTAGACACATAACTTTTAACTCTAGGTTCTTCTCAACTTATCAAAAGGTTGATGGAAGAAAAGTCACTATGGGCAATGAGGCTAGTTGTCCTATAGTTGGTATTGGAGATGTTAAAATTGTCATGTTTGATGGTGTTGTAAGAACATTGACCGGAGTCCTTCATGTTCCAAGTATGAATAAAAACATAATTTCCCTTAGTATTCTGGATAAAGAAGGTTTTAAGTGCATTGGTGAAGGTGGAGTTTTGAAGGTTGGCAAGGGTCCTAATTTGTTCTTGAAAGGATCCATTAATGATGGCGTGTATATGCTTTTAGGTTCAACCTTAGTTAGTTCGGCTTGTGTGTCCACTACTTCAACCGAGCATGAAAATGAAATTGAAACTTCTTTTAACGACAGTTTGAGAATAATTTCAACATATCCCAATGAGTCCATGGGATGTATGGACTTGATTGGTATTTAAAAGCATACTCTTGTGAGCCCCTTTTGAGGGCATGTTTAGTGCATGTGCTATGTTTATGCACATGTGTTGTTTTTATTTTGAGTATTATGTTGTGTAAGTTGTTATATTATGTTGGAGTGAATTAGAAAATTCTATTGACTTGGGTGAACTCAAGTCAAGGTGGAGATTGTTATGAATGGTGTGACTTGAGTGCACATTTGGTGTGTGCATTCATGTAGTGACCCTTGGGATGAAATCCCATAAGTTTGTCATGAATGGGTGTATTAAGTTAAGTTTTGATGATTTATTTATGATGGTGATTAAGTATGGATTAATAAGTTAATGAAGTGTGAAGAGTTATGGAATTTAATGGAGAAGTGCAAAGGGCTCCTAGGATGTTGTTTTTGACTCTTCATATACTTAGGGATGTTTCATTATCATTTAATCATAGCTTTAATGTACTTAATGTTACTTAGTATGATCTCTCCTATAAATAAAGAGCTCTCATTCACTTTGTAAGTGGTGAATACATCCACAAATACACCACAAGCCAAACACTAGCCTATATCTATTCTCTATTGTAATTCTCCATATTTGAGAGTTCTTTGAACTCCTTTTGATAATATAAGAGATACTACACACCGTAGGACGTAGCCTTAGTTGGGTGAACCTCGTTAAATCTTTGTGTCATTTTATTGCTTTATTTTCTCCTACAAACATCGATATTATTGATAGCGTAATTTGTTTGTCACAAAACCTCATACACTCGATCTTGGCAATATTGGAGTTTGAAACACATTGTTCGAACTCTAATACATAGTCGTTTTCACTTTCAAACTAATCACCAATTGAACACCGACCAACTGTCCGACTTCAATGTTACTGACTAACTACTAATCAAACTTGGTAATCGGTAAATACTGACTAGAGCAGCAGTCGATATATATGCAGTCGGAACTTCCTACCATTTTTTGTCTGGAAAGTAACATTAAATACCAAGAGGATATGAGTACCAAAATATCATACCTCTAAGAAGTCCACCCAGGAGCAATGTATACTAGTACTTTTGGCAAAAGAAGTAATTACTTTTCTATTTTCTGAGATGTAACTTTAAGTTGGCGTTTTCCCGTACCCGTGTCGTGTCCGTGTCCGTGTCCGTGTCCGTTTTAGTGCAACCTAGAGTCACATTAGGTAGGTACATATAGGGTTTTGGTCATAGCTTCAGTCTGGCACAATTAGATAACCTAATTTCCTTAACAATTATGAAAATTGTTTTCGCAAACATATTTTCTTAAATTTTATTTTTCCAACTTGATCCAATATTCATTTTGAATGACATTTAGGATAATCAAAACGTATGTTATTCTCTAGCAAGCAAATACGTATACTAGACGTATAATCAATATTTCCATGTATCAATTCTAAATGTATTTAATAATAGTGTCGATATTGGGCTGTCACTTAATCCTCTATTGTTATGTTACTTATTTTAATAGCTCAAAGTTTTATAATTCTTTGGTTTGAATTATAATTAACTATATTAAAAAAGTTTACTATGCCAAATGTATTATTATTTACGTTAAATTGTAGATGATGTGTGATACTTAGTGTTTAATGGGAAATAACCTCTTTTGGTATTGAGACTCATGATAGGAGGGAGAGAAGGAAATAAAAATTTTCTTTAATCATTATGTTATTATGTTGATTTTCCTTTTTAAGATTTTCCTTTTTATTGAAAATCCACATTACTTAGGAGTTATTATGTTGATTTACTTTAATCATCGGATATACATAATTTGAGACTGAAATAAAGAATTGTTGATGAAATTGCAATTAAGTCAATAGTTATGGTTCTAATTTCTCATGTTTACTATGAATTTTAACACTAAATGGCATGGGATAGTAGAATTTTGTGTAGTGAACTAGTGATGAAAGTGAGCTATTTTATCAATATATTCATATTAAATGAAGTTGTTTAATATAGTGTTTTGGGTTTTAATTGATTTTTTGACCATAGATTTTTATATACAGTCAACAACTAAAATTTAATTGTACCAAATAACATTTTATAATTAGCTAATCCAAGTAGCTTAAAAGGAAACAAAAACATGTAACACTTTTAAATGGTTAAACCAACCAAAAAAAAAAAAACAAGCACTATTAATTAGCGAACCACCATTAGCCAACAATCAATTTTCAAATATCCCAATGTGTTTAGTTACATAACAAAATTTAGGTTGTGGGGAGGTCATTGTTAAATTATGTTTTGGCCTTTATTACTACTACATTGCTTATGAATTTTAAACTGTATTTAATGGGAAAAGCTATAAAGAAAGTCTATTCTTATTGAATGTGATTGTGAATAAGAGCTTGAATAGCTTTTGTTAATATCCAACTACCAAATTGCCATTTTATCTACCCATTTATTAACAAAGAGTTAGGATTCTGCGCATGAAAAAATGAGTGTGAAACTAAATGGAAGTTTTGGTCTACTTTTGTTCATTTTTCTCCACATTCCACAAACATGTTTTAGATGACAAATTAAATGCTTTTTTGAAAATGCTTTTGCACAGTGGCTTTTGGCTCCGACTCTTGCAAACTCGGCCCATGGAAAGACATACCAAACTAGACGCTATTGATGACGTGGTTGACAATCAAATTTCTTTTCTTCCATCTCCCATCAAATTTTGTACTCAAATGCATGTTATTTCAATTGACAAAAAATTTGAGGGACGGTTGGTTAACTTAGTCATTGCTATGTCAACTCATTTTTTACGGAAGAATTTGAATGTCCTATTTATTTCTACGATATCTTTTAATTCAGCCTTTTCATTATATTAAAAAGACAAAACTTTCTATTTCAAGAAAAACAATTTAACAAAATTTATTATAACAATATATTTTAATATTACTTCAAATATTTAGAAATTTACAAACAAATTACATAAAAATATTACTTTGAATAAGATTTAAATAGTACCATTTAATATTTAAGACTCTTTAATTTGGGGTCCTAAGCGGTCAGCTACTCGAGATATGTTAAGAAACGGCCATGTTCATTCTAATAAGAAACCATCTCCAAAATAAATGCTCATAATGTTTGATGTTATGCATTGAAAATAACTATTAAAATTATTTTTTTCTCAAAACTTAATAGAAGAAGTCAAATAACTTTTTATTTACATCTTAAAACATAAAAATTAAGAAAAAATATTATTGATTATTAATGATTCAAAGCACATAAATGCACATTTGTAGGATGAACAAAAAAAATATTATAATGAATATAATTCGCAAAAAATAAACATTAGTACCATAATTTACAAAAGTTCTAAAATTTAAGGCTATAATCAACAGATAATTGAACAAGATATTTAAACAACTAGGTACAATAGGTGGGGAATAAAAAAACATAGCTAAATATACTTTTATTATTAATTGTATTGTGCTACGCATGGCCATGACATCTACTTTTTTGGGTTCTATAATACTTCTAGTTGTTATATTAAAATTATTGACACTATTTATTATTCAAACTTATTTATCATTTAATTTATTTTATATATTTTAGTTAAATATATATTAATTGAATTTGATTTAAATTCTCTAATTAAAGTTTACAATTTTTAATTGTATACTCCCTCCACACCAATATAAATGTTCCATTTGCTTAGGCACGAATATTAAGAGTGGTGTAGGGTCCATTAAAAAGGTGGTAGTTGAGTAAGTAGTGAAGAATAATTAGTGAAAGATAGTTGGGTAAGTAAGGTATATGAGAGTATATTCGTAATTACTTGTGTGAACTAAGGATATTTAAGTAAAAAAAGATTGAAAAAAATAGAAACGTGACAATTGATGTGGTTTTGCCAAATAAGGAAATTGACAATTATATTGTATGGAGGGAGTATAATTTAATATTAAAATAATTAAAATAATAAATTAAATTTTTTAAAAATGTTAAATATTGCAAATGATAGAAGTACTAGCTAGTGAACATACGATCAGTTCTGGGACTAGATTATGATCATTCACGTTACGCATTCCAAGAAGGAAAAGCTAACAAACTTTTGTTCACATGATATCAATGAGCATTGTTTCTTGTAGGATGGCAACTGTGTGGGACTGAAGAATTCTGCTCGCCAACCATTATTCCCACCTTTTTTATTAGATAAAATGAAATACTCACTCCTATTCATTTTAGATGTTTTATTTATTTTTGAGATATTATTTATTTATTATATTTAAATTGTATTTTATTATTAATCTATAAGTTAAAATATAGTCTTTTATTTGATTCGTTTGAATATAAAGTTTATTAATATTAAATTTTATAATTTTTAATTATACATAATTAGATATAACAAGGATTAAATAAGTGTATTTTAAGATGAATAGGAGGGAGTATTTATTTTTTAGCACCATTTATTTATTAATTTTGATTTGTATTTTATTTTTGATATATAAATTAAAACATAGTTAAAGTGAAATCTTATTTGATTTATCTCAATATAAAGATTATTAATATTAACTTTTTATAATGTTTCGTCATGCATAATAAGGAATATTAAACATTGAATAATCTCACTGAATACCGTGAAAAAAATAATTATTCAATTTTTAGTAAATAGGAGGAAGTACAAAACAAGAGTAATACTCCCTTCGTATTCTAATTTTCTTCTCGTATTAAATGTTCCACTTTAAGAAGAGAGAAATTTGATTAATATTTTTGTAACATATTTAGAAGATAAAATATATCCATGTGAGAAAATATTAAATTCATTTTAATATATTATTTTTTATTATGTATTTTTTTATAATTTATTATTATACAATTTTAGAGATATCAGAGCTCAAAATTTATTTTAAAAACTGTAAAAAAGTAAATGAGAAGAAATATAAAAGAACAAAAGAATTATTGATTATTCATCCACTGGCAAAAAAATTGATTATTATATATTTTTTTTTCTTAATAAAAACTTGAATTCATCCATTTTAATGATCTATTATTTGTTTTTAATGTCATTAGAAGTCACAGTATATTGTAATTTTTGTGGAAATATTACTGATTTCCTAGAATCTATATTTACCTTATTTAGTTCAATATTTTTAGGTAATTACTGATTTCCCAAGCTAAGTATTTCCTGATTTAATTCTTAGTTTTTTGTATAAATGTAAGGGCTGTAATCATAATGAAAATCAATACAAAAATACACAGTATTCATCCCAAATCAGTATCTTAAATCTTTCATGGTATCAGAGCCAAAGGTGTTTTCCGGGACCGGAAAAACCATTGGTTATCATCATCTACCCAAAAACCCTTACCTGTAACAATGGCAGAAACTGATCCCAAACAAATTATAACCATGGAACAGATGGAACATATGTTCAGACTGTTTCAACAAATGCATAATCCAAACACAAATCTTGAAACCATTTCACCAGACTTAAAATTAGCCGAAAAACTAAATTATCAGAATTACACAACTTGGTGTAAAATGATGCAAATAACCCTAGAATGCAGGGGACGTCTCAGTCACATTATAGACGATCCACCTTGTATCACAGATCCGAATTATAAGACATGGAAGCAAAAAGACTCAATAGTTCTTTCATGCATTATTTCGAATATCGACACAGATCTGGTAAACCAATTCTTAGATTACACTATTGCAAGAGACTTATGGAAAGGAATTGAAGTCCTTTTGAACAGTGGTAGGGACGAACTTCAGATTTTTGATCTAAGTTCTCAAGCCAATAGTATCAAACAAAACCAAGATCCTCTGGAAGTTTTCTACGGGAAACTGACAACAATCTGGAAAGAAATAGATCGAAGGCAACCGAATCCTATGATACATGCTGAGGACATCACAATTTTTAACACATACATTCAAAAACAACGTTTATTCCAGTTCTTGGCCGGAATTAACGAAACCTTTGACAAAGAAAAGAGAGATCTACTGAATCAAGAACCATTACCAACAGTAGAAATGGCATACGCAACAATCAGACGAGAAATTACAAGGCGTGGTATAATGACACACGCTTCATCATCGGGAAATAATCCCTCAGAGATCGGAAGTGGGTTGGCCGTTAAACACCACCGGTCAACTCCTTCATCCCGGCGTGACATGGAGGATAAAACTTACCTGAAGTGTAGCCACTGTGGAGGAAGTCGACACACCAAGGAAGGGTGTTTTAAAATTATTGGCTACCCGGAGTGGTGGGAGGAACACCGGCAACGGAAAGCCGCCACCAAGGTTCCGATCAACAGAACCGGCGGCAAGGCCAACATAGTCACCGGTACTCATCCTATTTCCGGTATGACAGATGAGTCAACCCACATAATGGAGGCAAAAAAGGATAACAATGGCGATACAGGTGAACAAATCAAAGAGGAAGAAGGAAACGGCCCGGAAGAGAGAGAAGGAGGAAAGGCGCAAATGAAAACCTTCCAAACAAAACCCTTTTATACAACCCTAACTCCCACCTTAAATAAAACCCTACGGCCCAAAACCCAACCAGCCCAAAACCATTTCCAAAAATTCCAACCGGCCCACCACCCAACAACCCAAAAAACAACACTAAAAAGAGTTGGTCTTATATGTAAACCGGTTTCATCTCAGTGGATATTTGATTGTGGGGCCACTGATACAATGACATTTGATCCCCACGATCTCTTATCCACTCATCCAAAAACCCGCACTTATATCCAAACGGCAAATGGAGAATGTGTGAATGTTGATCAGTCTGGGCCCGTTTCTATCTCTTCGTCCCTCAAATTGAATAATTGTCTCCTAATTCCTGAATTATCTCATAAATTACTTTCTATTAGTCAATTGACTCGGGAATTAAATTGTACTGTGCTTATGACCTCTTCTGATTGTGTTGTACAGGATGCTCAGACCGGGAGGATTATTGGGCGTGGTACTGAACGAGATGGCTTGTACTATTTAGATGAGGCGATTCAAAAGGGTCACACTTCGCTTGCTCACGGGTTCTCTGATCAGCAGTTATGGACATGGCATCGACGTCTGGGACATCCTTCATTAGGGTACCTAAAACGACTTTTTCCATCATTAAGAAATTGTAATATTAATCTAGACTGTGAAACATGTGTTCTTGCCAAAAGTCATAAACAATCGTATCCTCCGAGTCATAGTCATAGTAGTGAACCTTTTGCTTTAATACACTCTGATGTTTGGGGTCCTGCTCCTGAGTCTAGCAATCAAAAATACTCATATTTTGTCTCCTTTATTGATGACTGTACTCGGATGTGTTGGATGTATTTTTTGAAATACAAATCTGAAATTTTTGATGCATTTGTTAAATTTTATAATATGACTCGAACCCAATTTAAGACTACACCTCAAATTCTTCGATCCGATAATGGGGGGGAATACATAAATCAGACTATGGAAAACTTCTTCACCACTCATGGACTTATTCACCAAACTTCATGTCCTTACACACCACAACAAAACGGGGTTGCTGAGAGGAAAAACCGTACTCTTCTTGAAATAAGTCGAGCCCTTATGTTTGAGGCCCATGTCCCATCTTACTACTGGCCCGAAGCTATAGCCACCGCCACATATCTCACAAATCGACTACCTTCAAAAGCCTTGAAATTCCAAACTCCTCTTGAAATTCTCCATCATCACAAAATCACTCCCTCTCTCCACTCCTTACCCCCTCGGATCTTTGGGTGTGTGGTGTATGTCCATTTACCTAAATCTGCTAGAAATAAACTTGAACCCAGGGCTATTAAGTGTATCTTTGTGGGTTATGGTGTTCACAAAAAGGGGTATCGCTGTTTCGATCCTACCCAAAATAAACTTTACACCACAATGGATTGTGATTTCTTTGAGAACACATATTTTTTCTCCCAGCCTCGTCCTCAGGGGGAGATTGTATGTGATGACTTAAGCTGGCTTACACGATCTGTAACTAATGATCCGAACCCAAAAGAGCAAGTAGATAGTCCCGCGGATATTGCCACTGAAAACATAGTTCTTCCTTCTCCTCAAACCTCCTCCACCTTGTCTGAAGCATCTAGTGAACAAGAGGTTGTTTGTGAAACTCATGACATTCAAGAGGTAATCACTGAACCTAACTCCCAGAATGATGTGCCCTGTACTATTAACCCCTCATGCAGGTATGAATTACCTCCAAGAAGCAAAAGAGGCATCCCTCCAAAGCGGTATGATCCTGAGTTTGAATCACAAAGATCTCGATATCCAGTTAGCCATGATATGGATAAATTAGCACAGATGGCAGTGGCATTCCAAACCAGTCTATACTCGAATTCCCTTCCTCGTAATACTGAAGAAGCCCTCCAGGATCCTAAGTGGCGAGAAGCAATGAAAGAAGAGATCGTAGCTTTGAAGAAAAATAGAACATGGGACAAATGTGTATTACCTAAAAGGAAGAAAACTGTTGGTTGTAAATGGGTGTTCACAATAAAATATCATGCTGATGGGACAATTGAAAGATACAAGGCTCGTCTTGTAGCAAAAGGGTATACACAGACATATGGGATTGACTACTCAGAAACTTTTTCACCAGTTGCAAAGATAGACACCATCAGAGTTCTATTCTCCATAGCCGCCAATAAGGATTGGCCCTTATATCAGTTCGATGTAAAAAATGCATTCCTTCATGGTGAGATCGAAGAAGAAGTATACATGCATGCTCCACCGGGTTTTTCAGATGGATTTGCTCCAGGAGAAGGGTGTCGCCTGAGAAAAGCTCTGTATGGTTTGAAACAATCTCCAAGGGCTTGGTTTGGAAGATTTACCATAGCTATGAGAAGATTTGGATATGAACAAAGCAACTCTGATCACACCCTATTCTTGAAGAAAGAAGAAGATCGTATCACTTGCTTGATCATTTACGTTGATGATATGATCATAACAGGGAATAATGAGGAAGAGATTAGGGATCTTAAAGAGAAATTATCTAAAGAATTCGAGATGAAAGACTTGGGGAATTTGAAATATTTTCTTGGTATCGAAGTTTTCCGTTCAAGGAAAGGAATATTCATCAATCAGAAGAAATATATCTTGGACCTACTAGTAGAAGTAGGTATGATAGACTGCAAACCAGCTGAAACACCTATTGTTACTAACCACAGATTACAAACAACACCAGGAGAAAACCCAACTGACAAAGAAAAGTATCAAAAATTGGTAGGAAAGCTGATCTATCTATCTCACACTAGGCCCGACATATCTTATGCAGTTGGAGTTGTGAGTCGTTTTATGCACCTACCCCAGACATCTCATATGGAAGCAGTTATGAGGATCTTGAGATACTTAAAAGGTACAAGTGACAAAGGTGTCTTCTACAAGAAAAATGGTCATCTAGATCTCATTGCATATACTGATGCTGACTGGGCAGGTGATCGGGACAGCAGAAAATCTACATCGGGATATTTTACCCTTATAGGAGGTAACTTAGTTACTTGGAAAAGCAAAAAACAGAAAGTGGTCGCACTATCAAGTGCAGAGGCAGAATTCAGGGGAGTTGCTAAAGGAATAACAGAAATACTATGGCTCAAGAAACTCTTATGTGAACTAAACTTCCCTCCTACAGAAGCATGCAAATTATTTTGTGATAACAAGGCAGCAATTGGCATATCAGAAAATCCAGTTCAACATGATCGAACGAAACATGTAGAAATTGATAGACACTTCATAAAGGAGAAACTGGAGAAAAAAATAATCCATATCCCACATGTGAAATTAGAAGATCAACTTGCAGATATTCTCACAAAAGCCGTTCCAGCAGAAGTATTTGAAACTACTTTAACCAAGTTAGGTATTGGGAATCCCATGACCTAACTTGAGGGGGAGTGTGGAAATATTACTGATTTCCTAGAATCTATATTTACCTTATTTAGTTCAATATTTTTAGGTAATTACTGATTTCCCAAGCTAAGTATTTCCTGATTTAATTCTTAGTTTTTTGTATAAATGTAAGGGCTGTAATCATAATGAAAATCAATACAAAAATACACAGTATTCATCCCAAATCAGTATCTTAAATCTTTCAATTTTCAACATCTCTCCAACCGTAATTTGTGTGCCATTATATTTACAAGCGCTCTGATATCGTTTTTATAAGAGACGACTCTTCAGGCCCAGGCCAAATAATTAAAAAAAAGAAAAATCTAAAAAATGATGTGCGTGTTTGATCTTATTTGGAGTTGGTGTTATAATAACGTAGTGAAGTTGGTATATTATAACCTATTAAAGTTGATGTTATAACCTCTTAAAATTGGTATTTGGAGTTGGTGTTATAACCTATTAAAGTTGATATTAGAATCTATTTGGAGATATCAACTTTAATTGGTTATAATACCAACTCTAATAGGTTTTTAATACCAACATTAATAGATTATAACATCAACTTCAAATAGAATTATACAACACGCATCTTTCTGGTAGTTATTTTTTATTAATAATGGACCGATCCATTCAAACGCGTTTTTTATGAAGACGGTCTCAAATAAGAATCTGTGTTATACTTATTGATTTGATGTTAAATTGAAGTTTTAGCTTTTATTACTTTTCAATTCGATTTAATTTCGGTTTGATTTGCTTTACTTTGATTGAAGTTCAGGCACAGGTAAAATTTAAGTCGACTATATTTCATGTTACCGATTTGGTTTTTGTAAGTGTGGTATCTCCATGTCTGTTCTTCTTGTATTCAACCTCTTCTTCTACTGTATTGTTCTCTACTTTAAGTTAGTTTTTTCAATGTTGCTTTATGCATTGTGTTATTTTTCTCCGTATATTACTATGTAGAATATATTTTTATTAGCACATTATCATGTAAAGAACAATAGGAGTTGTACAACTAACTAGAACTATCTAAGAGGTATTTTGTAAATTTGAGTATTGGTTGTTAGCTATTTAGTAGAGAAAAAGTGGGCCAATAAGCCAAAAGTCAAACAAAAAAGCTAGCTCGAGTAGCTTTTTTTATTTTGGTTTAAAAAATCAGCTTTTCAGCAACTTTAAAAGCCATTTACCTGCCACTTTTTCTGTCTGTTTGACCAACCAATAAGCCAAAAGTTAAAAGTCAACCAAAAAAATAAGCCAAAAACTATAAACTAAACACCCCCTAATATCCTTGTGATGAAGTATTGTCTGTGTTGTGTCGTCTTGTGTGATGTGTGAGGGTTATGTGATAGCATGAGCATGAGGTTTTAGCTAGCAAAATTTGATTAACTTTGTTTTTCTTGAATTGCTTGCAAAAACGATCTATATTGATTATCTTTGACTTCTTGAATTTTCTAGAAACCAACTTCTATCTTTTTTTTGTTGTTATAGATTACTAAAGTTATTTTGGCTAATTTCATTGATGTATTTCAATACAGTAGATAAGTATACTGAAAATAATATTGGTGTTAAAATTTATATATTTTTTTATTTCTTTCTAGTTTTTTATATATAGACATACAAATTATAATATGTTATTTTTTTATTTGTAATGAAATGGATTTTGGATTCTAATAGCCGAAGTTGTTATATCAATGCAGTAGAGTTGAGATAAATATATTCATGTTTAATTTGCAAGGAAGACGATGAATTTATATTAGTTATAAAATGTTGTGTGTAATTAGCGAATAGTTTTTTACTTAGAACTATGTATATTTATGGAAATACTTTTGACTAAGGATGTATAACAGATTTGTCACCACTACCACACTATTAGTTGAATTTTCGTGCAAATAGTATTTATTTTATCCACAAGTTTAATTGTAGGAATGATTTGTAGTTGTGTGTTGTTTATGTAGTAGACGAGTATAATTTGTCATAGGTTATTGTATGTAGCAGAAGAATATGATTAGCCACGGATTAATTAATGTGGCAGAAGATTAAATTAGCCACGGTCAAATACATGTGACAGATTAATATAATTAGCCACAAATAAAAGCATATGGCAGAAAAATATGATTAACCACGTGTTATGTCTGTGGCAAAAGCATACCTATACTAAGAAGGGAGTATCATCTATTTTGTTGTGAGCTAATCCAACTTGGTTAAGAATCATGCTCCCTCTACTTAGTTTAAATTATGATCATTATCTATTATCAAAACAGGCACAACCATCACCATTATAGTCATTGTATCTCGTTTATAAATTATGATCGGAGTCTGAATAGGGAAGGAAAGCAGCAATCAGTATCCATAAAGAAAGATATGGCCCTAGAATTCATTGGCACGAGAGAAATCACTAGAAAAAAATCGCACAACCATTTTGATGATTTAATGTTTTTTTGTTTTAATTTACTCTGAGTTTCTGGCGATTGATATTTAACTAATGACAATTTTTTAAAAAGAGGTATATAATTAACCACAAGTAAAAGCATGTTGTATAAAAAGAGGTATCTTATATCCTTTGAATTGTTATTGTTATTAAAAAATCTTTATTACTTTTTAAAATGAATTATATTGTTAGTTATACATTATTGTTTACAACAATTATACATTATTGTTTACAACAATTTCTCTATCCTATAAATACGATTTTATTTTTGTAAAAATCATCACTTATTAATGAAAAAAGAGTAAACTTGATAACTATAATTTACACTTACATTTGTATTTTTGAATTATAATGTTTTATATATTTAAATTAAAAACTCCGTGCATGCACGGGTGTTTATACTAGTTAGTTTATACTAGTGATTAATATTAACAATTATTTAAAACACCTTTCCAAACACTCCTAAACATTTATACCCAAACGTTAATATTCTCAAATTATTTATTTATTTTTTTATAATTGAAATCTAAATTTAATGAATTACTTGTTCCTAAAAGCAATCTTAACAAATAAGACCGCACCGATTTAGAGAAGTTAGTTGAACATGATATCCGGTTTTATAAAAATTCCGATTTAGCTTCCACTTTATCGGATATTCGATCCGATTCATCCGGTTTTCAATTATGAGATAAATTGTCCGATTTTTTGAACGAGATATTTCAAATTTGATAATTCAAGTATACTTTTACACACTTCTAAATACTCTTTCCGTTCTTTTTTGTTTGTCTACATTAAGTTTTTCTTCTTTACGAGAGAAATTTAAATTTGATTTTTGAAGTATATAAATGGTGTTTGGAAGATGGATGATAGCTGGTAGCTGATAGCTGATTATAATGGCTGATATGATCAACTGATTTTATTAACTGGGTTTGACCAGCTGATTTTAAACCCGCTGTCATAAGCAACTTGTCCAAAGACAGGATTGTTCAAAAACAACTTACTCGTATCAATTAAATGTTTCAACCAGCTACTTCACCAAACACTAGCATTAGCTATTTTGACTACCCAACCATCTATTTACATCAAAATAAGCTAAAATTGCTAAATAAGCTAATTTGCCAATCACTACCATATTCAAGACAAAATATATTCATATGGGATCTTGTTAGATTCATCTTGATGCAGAACGGCTAAAAGATACTGTTATTATTAATGTACTAAAGAATGGAGCAGTAATACAGAAGTAATTATTAGTTCTACAAGCACTAAGAGTGGAAATTTAACACAAAATCCAGCTCAAAATGGGTCCTCCTTGGACTGGAAATACAACAAGACATGTGAACACCTTCTCCTCCAATTTATTACCATCTTTTTCCTTCCTAACTTCCACTTATATAAATACATATTTTTCCCTTATATATCTATGTACATTACATAAAATTTTCAAAATATAATTTTGTTTATGAACTTGTTCATGGCTACTTTCATTTTTCCCTTATTTATTTTCTCTCTCCTCTACATCACCTCTTCCGCGGCGGCGGTAGGGCCCGCCTCCACCACCACCACTAACAATTTTATACAATCAAAATGTAGCTCCACAACCTACCCAACAGTTTGTGTCCAATCACTCTCCTCCTTTGCCAATAAAATCCAAACAAGCCAACGCCAATTAACACAAACTGCTCTTATAGTGAGCCTAGCCAAGGCCCGTTACACTAAAGCCTATGTGGCCCATTTGGCTCATTCCAATGGGCTAAAGCCCAGTGAATTCGGGCCAATAAAGGACTGTTTTGAGGTCATTGGAGACACTGTGGATAGACTTAGTATGTCGATACACGAATTCCAAAGCGCAGCCCGAGCCCATTCTAGTGATTTCTTATGGCATATGAGTAATGTACAAACTTGGGTCAGTGCCGCTCTTACGGATGAAAACACTTGTGTTGATGGGTTTTCGGGTCGGGCTGTAAGCTCCAGGATGAAAAATGGTATTAAGACTCAATTTCAGGGTGTGTTGCAGTGTACAAGTAATGCTCTTACTTTGGTTAATCAGTTTGCTGATAAGTATTCTCCTAATGATGTATGATTATTGATTAAGAAATATAATCAATTAAGAAAATTTTGTGAAATAATTGAAGAAATTTGAGATTCTTATGGTTTAATAGATAATGTATACCAGTGTACTACTAAGATATGATGTATAGTGAAAAGAAGCTTTACACTTCTAGTTTAAACCGTAAGCTCATGAGTTTTCCATATAATATGCTTTTGATATATCTTTGATCCAATAGTTTATTGTATTATCAATACTATTCCCAATCCTTAACGACCTGTTTGGTAATTGATATAAATGGTGAAAATAAATAACGATTTGTAGTTTAAATTTTTATAATATTTAACATGTTATTTTCATGGTAATGAGATTTAATTATAAAATGATTTTTTGTTAATAATTTTCTAATGAGAATTTGAATATAAAATGGTTTTTTGTTAATAATTTTCTATTTCTACAGAATACCACATTTTCAAATGCTAATGCATTAAAATAAAATTAACCAAAAAAATAAAATTGATGAAGGAAAACAAACATGACCATCAAACTTTTTTAACAGATATTTCTACCAAAATTACGCTAATTTTCTATCATATTTTCTACATTTAGTATTACTAATTAATAAAGGGCGGAGCAAAACTTGACAAATTCAATAAAGGCCCTCTGTAATTTTAAAAACTATGATAATTTTCTAACAATTTTGTATCTTTAAACACCTAACATATACAAAGTAATTTAATATTAAGACCCTTAATTTTTCAGAGCCTTGTACAGTCATACATATTGAACATGCTAATAACCTCATAGACTAATTATCAAACCCGCAATAAAATTATAATACGATACTAAACTATTGCATGAGTCGACCATTTAAATTTGCTTGCTTACATGACGAAGTAAAAGATCACTGAATTTGACAAAATTAATCTTTAAACACTCAAAGTTATATTGAGGAAAATATATATATATATATATATATATATATATATATATATATATATATATATATATATATATATATATATATATATATATATATATATATATATATATATATATATATATATATATATTATATATATATATATATATAACAATTAATCTAATGATCACGTCTCTTAACAAAAACTAAATGATAATTTATTGCGATAGTAACCGGATTTAAGGAGTTACCTGTTTATAATTTAATTAGTGGTTGGAGAAGTTATTTCTATTACTTGTTTAAATACCTTTCTCAAAATCTTCATTCTACTTTAATATTTATTTACCAGGCTCTCAAGAGTTCAATTCACAGTTCCTTTTTAGTACATATCTTAATTTTAAAATAAAATATTATTTTAAAAAAATATTGTTTTTTAAAAAACTGTAAAAAACTGCTTTTTTTAAGATGAAAAATTTTCTGATTAACTGTCTATTCCCATGCAAAATAAAACATTATTAAGTAATAAATCAAATTTTTTCATTTTTTTTAAATTAAGGCTTATCAATGGTGGAAAACAATGATGTTGAAGATGACAATTATGGCTATTTTTTATAATTTGGGGTTAAAATATTATATTTAGGGTCATAACATAACATATTTGGGGTTATCACATAATATATTTGGAGTTATAACATGATATATTTGTGGTTATAAAAAAATATATTTGGGGTTATAACTCATTATATTGGAATTAAAACTTAATATATTTGAGGTTTTATAACATAATATATTTGCTTGTATTATTATAATATCAATTTTGTAGTATTATATCACAAATATATACTGTTATAAACCCAAATCTATTACGTTATAACCGCAATCATATATTTTGTTATAACCCCAACTGTATTATGCTATGACTCCAAATATATTATGGTTATAAACCCAAATATATTATGTTATAATTACAAATATATTATGTTATATGTCCCAATATATTATGTTATAACCACAATTGCATTTATTAATTTCTCCCAAACAGTAGACATTGTTGTCTTATTCAACATCACTACACACATGAAGCTTAATTTTAAAAAAAAATCAGAAAATTGTAAATCCAACTAATATATAACACGATCAACCCAAAAAAATTGAAAATGAAAGCTTTAAAAACGAAAATGATGAAGTATATATACATAACTTTGATGGTTTTGCAAATGTTGAAGAAGATAAACAGAGAATAAACAATGGAGTTTGAGAGAGAAATATGGAGATTGAAAACCACAAATAAAGTTTGAGAGAGGAAGATGAGTAATTTTATCAGGAAAGAGAAAAAGGAAAACTGAAAATGAAAATTAAAAAACATTGTTTAGAAAGGTTAGTTATTTTTAAATTTAATAATTGGGCTGGTCCAAACTTGAGACGTATTTTGTAAAGACAGTCTCAAGTAAGAATTTGTGTTTATTTAGTATTCACTTATTTCGAAAATATTTTTTTTCAATTTGATATATAATAGGAGTTCTTATCCAAATTTTTGAGACTGAATAACTAATTTTATGACCTCCAATGTGCAGTCATTAGATAATAGTAATCCCTCCTAATTGGCTTCAGGGCAAAATCCAAAATAAAATCAAAGAATATGGATATTGTAGAATATCATTGTCAAATAAAAATATAGAATTAAATTACTAATGCACCATTTGTAAATGTATAGCCAAAAACCATAAATCAATTATCTAAACTCTTATTTCAAGAAAGTTTAACAAAGTACCTTAATCAATGTAAAATTAAATTACTAATCAATTGAAACTCTAATAAATTCCAACAAATTGTATATATGAAACCTAAATTTATAAATTAACCTCCAATCAAAACAAAAATCCTAAATTGCAACAAGAGTTGAGAAACCTATAACAGATTAAATATCATCAATCATGAATCAACAAACAATGTTTTAACAATTAACATTCAATGAAATGAGAAATGTATTAAATGATTTAGAGCATATATACAAGGTGTAAAGGTATAATTTTAAGAATACTAAGTACACTAAAATATACTCCCTCTGTTTTCGAAAGTCCTTCCCATTTGGAATATGGGAAGGAACCAAGGGAAGGGGAATCTATAATTAAAAGCTAATCATTGAACATTAGAGAAAGTAAGAAATATATAATTAAAAATAATAAAATCATTAAATAGTTGAATCATTGTGTACAAATCTAATTTTATTGAAGGTATACCAAAGATTTTTTACATTTATGATTGTCAAAATAAAACAAAAAAAAATTAAAGCTCTTAATCTTGAGCAAAATAAAATAGCCAATTACAATGAGAGTTTACTAACACATCAGCCTATAGATGAACATGTACATGGATTAAGCTTAAATCAAATATCAACCCCAATTTACACTATAAATACGAAAATTATCCTCAAATACATCAACAATAACTTAAACCTTTACAAAATTAGAATCAGAAACTTGAAACAATAACTTGAACCTTTACAAAATCAAAATCTGAAACTTGAAATAGTCTAATGAACTTTTTACAATATCAGCAGCAACAGAGTACTTAGAGCAATAATCAACATCAATACTCAATCAACACAGGCTTCAGTTTTGGCTTTTTACTCATTTGTTTCATAATTGATGATTTTTCAGATTTGAATCTGAAAACAGTGCAACATTATATGGTGATTCTGATGGGGAAGAGGATGTATTAATGGAAGTAGAAGCTTTACACAATAAAGAAATAGGGGACTTAGAGCCTCTTTTAGACCTCAACGGTCCCCCACCATTGTCACCCATTGCAAATGATCCAATTCAAAACGAAATTGTAAAACCAATCATAATGAACCAGATGAAAATCAGCCAACTCATCATAAGCCGAGATTGAACAATCAAATGCGACAAGAAATTTTACTACACTTACTTAACATATTTGTTGCTGGAAATCTTCCTCATGGTTTAATTAACAAGACGGCGGAGAAGTTTGGTTATTCCCGAAGGACCATAAGCTATTTATGGAACAAGGCCGAGAAACAAAAGCAAACATCCCAAAAGTATGATTTAGATCATAGCTATCACAAGTGTGGAAGAAAAAGAATTACAGTCCCATATGAAAGTATCGCAAGCATTCAAATGGGTGATAGCACGTGCATAAGAGACTTGGCAAGTAAACTCAACTTAGCACCATCCACTGTATGGAAGATGATCAAAAGAGGGGAATTAAATCCTCACACTAATGCAATGCATCCAGAAATTTCAGAGGATAATAAGCTGGTAAGAATTCATTTGATTATTAGTTTACTTGTACAAGATTCGATTCCAATTCAACCACAATACAAATTTCTATATGACTTTGTTCATATCGATGAATTTTACTTGTCAAGAAAATCACAGCAAGTTTATCTTGCAAAAAATGAACCTAAACCTGACAGAAGTGGTAAATCATCCAAAATCATTCCTAAAATTATGTTTATGGGTTGTGTGGCAAGACCTAGATGGAACCAAATGGGTGAATGTACTTTCGACGGTAAGATAGGAATTTTTCCCTTCATCGAAGAAGCACTTACAAAAAGGGCTTCAAAGAATAGACCAAAGGGGGTGATTGAAACAAAACCCATAGAATCAGTCAACAAGCAAGCAACAAGGCAAATGCTAATTAATAAAATACTTCCAGCAATCAAGTCAAAGTGGCCTAGTGAAGGAGAGAAAATCATTTTATTCAACAAGATAATTGCAAGGAACACATTACTCAAGACCATGTTGAATGGCAAGCACATTATAAATAAGATGGTTTTACATTTATTTTAACTCAACAGCCACCAAACAGTCCAGATTGCAACATATTGGATTTGGGTATTTTTAGAGTATTCAATCATTAATGCATAAAAAGATGCCAAAGTGTATTTAGAAGTTAGTAGAAGCAGTTCAGGAAGCCTTTCTTGAATTACATCCGAAAACACTTAGCAATGTGTGGATGTCCTTACAATATGTGATGAATGAGATACTCAAGGAAAAAGGGTGACGTTCCCCAGAACAAAAGAAACCGCTTGAAGATAATGGCATCCTACCAAAACAAGTATAAGCACCCAGATGGGCTGTTAATGATTGCATTGCAATGGCATATGGAGAGGAATATATGAACCAATTGTTTAGAATCAATTTATAATCATGTCCAAGTTATAATGCTTTATCTCTTAATGAAAAAGACTTTTGCATACACATGTCTTAGTTAGTCCCCATCAATCATCGAATAATATACAAAGGCTACATTACGAGCTACCCGAAAGTGTTAAAATCAAATTCTAAGTTCTAACACAATGACAACAATTCGTAATTAGCCATATTAGTATATTTTCTCATTATTATTGACTCATCATCGACATTATATAGGTTAACATTGTCTCCGTTAGTCCCCAATAATCATCAAATGATAAACTAAAGCTATATTATGAGCTACCCGAAAGTGTTAAGCTCATACTTAAACACAATGGCAACAATTCATAATTAGTCTCATTTGTCTATCTTGTCATTATTAAAGACTCTTTATTGACATTTTCATGTATCATAAAAATCCAAGATCGACATTCACTTATCATAAAAAGCTAATTAACATATTCAACACAAAAACCCAACAATACTAAATTTGTCGAAGAATCAAGATATCAAAAACCTAAAATTAAGAATCAACCCATACATACATGTACAATGGTACTGCATTTTATAAACACCAAAAAAAAAAAAAATCAACATCAACTTATAGTTTAAATATCACAACACAATAGTACTCCATTTTAAATATCACAACAGTACTCTATATTTACAAACATCGAAAAATCAGCCAACCGAATATCATAATAGTACTCCAAATTTACAGTACTCCATTTTAAAAATTAACATCAACTTACAGTTAAAATATCATAACACCAAAAAAAAATTCAAGATTAACATTACCAAGACAACAGTTTTCCATTTTCGAAGCAACAACCAAATAAACAAACAATATCACAACTTTAAAATCAGCCAATTTCGAGCAACATCAACCAAAAAAAAATCCAACAGCAATAGTCAATATTTACGAACGTTTAAATAAATCAACCAACCTCACCTTGGGTTTAATTATATTTGATTTAGGTTTTAGATTTACCCCATTTTCATGTTTGCTAGAAGAAGCAATACTTCTTTTTGCAAATTTGTCTAGAAGACTTATTCTTCTTAGGATCTTGTGGTGTTTCAGGAACAACTAAAGTAATAGGGGACTTTTTTGAATGAAGATCTTCTTCTACTTCAACAAGGGTAGAAGTAGCATTAATTATCTTCAATATCTTTTAAAAATCTTGTTTCCATTTCAGCAGAAGATACAATTCTTTTAAGAAGATCAATGGAATAAGAATGTCACCTACCATTCAAAGAACATCAACACTGAGAACCCCATTCACAATTACCATCCACTATTAAAGGATGATCTCTATAATAAGAAGCCATTAAAATAAACCAAAGGGTGTTTCGAATTTTTTGGGCAAAAAATCTAAAATTTATCTCGTTTTAAAGGGAATAAAATGAAAGGAATTAAATTTGAAGAAATAAACCACAATAGATGAAGGTAATTCAACAGATCTGAGTTTTATGAGTACAGAGAAAATAGAAAATGAAAGGGAGCAGTGAGAAAGAAGATGGAGTGGCGTAAAAGAATCATGAAACTAGCATTTATGAGCACATGGAATAACGTGTAGGAAGGTTCTAATTTTGGGTATTTTCATGCCCAAAATCATAAAAAGTAAGGACATATTGGTAAAATACATGGCACAATATGTAATTTCAAGATTTTGTATAAGGGTATTTCTGTAACCGCCTCGAATTATGAAGGCAAACACAAACTGCAATTTAATATTAATCAAGCGGAAGCTTACTTTTGGCAACACAATTAAGGGGTTACTTAAAGATCAAACCAAATCCAAGTATAATACTTGTACCAAACCAAAGCAATATAACAGAAGTCTTAACTGTCCAAAATATAGGAAAATTACAACCAAATCGAAATAAGTCCAAAGTTCAAATTACATCCTTAAAATAGTGTAAATCTAAACTAATAGTCTCTTAAATACAATAAAGAGATCTAAACAAAAGGGGAGTCATACTCCAACTCGGGTTCATTTTCCGCTCGCATATCCATTCTCTGTTGAGGTGCCATAGGGGTTTACTCTAAAAACAAAACCATTGGAAAAACATACAAAGCATAGTATCAGCAAAAAGGTTGAGTATAAACACACTAGTGTCCGTCAAACAAGTTATTAAAACCTTTTTTTATTTGAGTAAATTCATTTTGAAATATGCTTTTTCATTTGATAAATCATATTATGATTCAAATCCAGTTCAATGGCTCTATAGTCATTTCAAATTCTCATTTGTTCATCATAAATCATAAGATCTCAATGGATCCAAATCAATTTCAAACTCATATCATAAGTTTACATGGGTACTCTGTGAGTCATCCCGTGACTCGTTTGGTAGTCAGTCTACCGTCCGCGACATGTTCGGCAAGTGTAACACAATGGTATTGTGAACAATACGCGCTCAGCATTGGTGAGTGTCGTTTAATCATGCACACAACATTTGCTGTGGCATATGTACCCGTCATTTAGGCTAAAACATTTTTTGTACATAATATATATCTTGTAATTTTAATAGCATTTGAAAGTCAAAAATATTAACTTTTTCCATATGATAAACATCTTTAATTTAAACATAGCAAAACATACTTTATTTGCGACTTAGCAAAATCAAATCATAATATTTTCCACATGGGTAAAACATGCTTAGCATAATCATATCATTAAACATAACCTTTGTATTATATTGGGGCATCACTAGCATGTATGGAAATGCATCGTAACAAAAACTGATTAAAGTTCAATACGATTTTTTTAAGGAAACCACTAAAATGTTTCGTTTCAATCCTTCTTAAAGTTAAATATAACTTAAAAGGGTTTTGAAATTCATTCAAAACAACTAGAATATGATTCTAAAGTCTATAAAATCATTACGAAAGAAGATTTCATAAAATACTATTTTCTTCAATATGAGATAGTTTTGTCGGTAATAAAATCGATAATTGATTTACAAAGTACATATTAATTCTCCAACAAGGCCCAAATTAATCAAATCATTATAATACATTTAAAATGAATTCAAGGTTGTCCCATCAGATTATAATTGGTTATGCGAATTTATAACGATCTTACAATTATTTTCGACACTTTGGGTATTTACCGTTATTTAAATGGTGTCTTAAATCCGTAAAATTTATAAACCATCTAATTTAAAATTAATATATACTATGAGGCAGTAGGTTATTAATATAATTATAAATTTTTTATATAGGTCTTTTTTTACCCAAATTTAATTAACAATATTACACCATTTAATAAATAAACATTATCTATTAATTTCATAAATTAGTAAATAATTAATAATTTATTTTATAAAATTATACCAAAGTTTTAGAAGTCATATAATATGTTTATTAGGCCATTTGAACTTATAAAACTCACGTATGATGTTTTATTATTTTGTATAGACATTTTATCGATAAATAGAATAAAATAGGTTTAAAATTATTCGAGTCCGAATAAAATATTATAAAAATTTATTAAAAATTTATATGATATTTTAGAAGCTATTTTAAGGGGTATAGAATTTTAAATAATCATTAAAAATCATGTTGGGTATTTTTAATAATTAATATCGTTAGTTTATCGATAAACCGAATAAAATTTATTTAAGTTCATATATGGTCACGAAAATCTATATTAATTTTTAAACATGTATCTACTGTTTATATAAGTGTCTCATAAAAGTTTCATGTCCAAAAGATGTCATTTACTATTTATTTTATATTTTACCGTTTTCAAACTTACCGATTATTAATAACCAAGTAAAACTTATTAAGGTCCTTAAATGTCAACGAAACCTTCCCAAACTTTTACCAATTTTACCTACTGTCCATATGAGTATGTGATAAAAATTTCGAGTCAATATGTCTTTGTTTGGTAATTATTTTATATTTTACCATTTTACAATTTACCGTTAAACAATTTAACAATTATTCAAAAAAAAATAAAATTCCAAACTAAATATGTTCTGGCCAAATCTTTTTGGAGATATTATAATATATTTTTATTAATTATTTTTGATGATGAAGAGTTCATCTGATACCATGTTTTATAATAAGAATATTTAACACCTTAAAATCCATTAAAATATCAATTTAACGAATAATCTCAACAAAAAGTATCCAAGAAATTTTCTTAACATATAGCTAATGGAAATTTCTTTTAAAATGAATTTTATATATTTTCAAATTCATATAATCATTTTCATCACAATAACTTTCACAAAGTAGTGTTAAACATACCTTTAAACATACAATAATTCATAAAATCTACATGCATAATGCCCACAATAATAATACATGTAATAAATTATTTCATACTCAAATTTATCATTTTGACATTATTTTTCAAGATTTAAGAACTTCTCTTTTGGAATTTTATTTTTTTAAAAACAAGTTTATACACAAACTTTTCCAACTTGTTCTTAAATCCTTTATAAATCAGCCCATGTGACATACGACTCCAAGCCTATATAATTATTCCGTAAGCTCCTACGCATTCTTAGAAATGATTCTAACTTCGGGTCCTGGCCCTTCAAGTCTCAACTCCAACTCTTTAACTAAACATATTGCATTCATCCAAAAATCAATAATAATTTTGGATTTCTAACATGCACTTTTCCTAGTTAGAGTTGTTAGCCTAATAATTGTGATGATTTTAACATATTTGGAGTATACTTATTATGTTGAGCAACATACTTAGTTAAGTCCCATAATTTTATTTGAATCCTTTAAGTAACAAAATTTATATGTTTGTGGAAATACATCTTCGTACTTTCTATTATGGCCTATTTTTATAGATTTATAAGTGATGATTTTCTTAGTTTAGAGATAAAATACTCATTGTATAATGATAGAAAGATTCATGTAAAAAAAAATATTTTACATGAACAAGTTTTAACAAAAACTAGTGGAATAAAGAAATGAACATAACTTACTCTATACTTGGTGGATTTCTTCAAGTTTGGTGTCTGTGGAATGCTCTTAAGATGAAGATTATTTTTATGGGAGATTGAGTTTATAAACATAAATTTTCAGAAGTTTTAGATGGGTTTTTAAAGGAGATTTGATGAGAAAAGAAGGTGTTTTAGTTATTAAAAGTTTGAAGGATTCTAGTGTTTGTTCATGGATGAACTTGGGAGCAATGTGTTGGGGTTTATGGCTAAATAATTATTCAGAAAATAGAGTGTTTTCGCTTCAAATATTTTCCTCTTGCATGCTTGTAATGATGCACAAGCTTTGGGTAGAACAAAAGGGGTTCTTGGGTAGAGTTTTTAGCTTGTGTATGTAAATATACAAAGGCTATAAGGGGGAGTAGGACAGCATTAACATGGCTGGTTGGGGTTGTTTTTTTAGTGATTTTTGTCCATCATTTGATCTATTATAGTGTAGGAAAGGTTTATCTAAGATAGTTTAAGGTTTGGGTAAAAATTGTTGTACATGTAACAAGTTATGTAACTTGTACTTCATGTTTAAAAATCAATTGTATATGTGTGGAATATTTAATTTACTCCCATCATGGTTACATAATATGCTTGGGTAATAATTAAAATTTTCTCGAACTGTTATGGATAGTTGCTCAATTTAAGTTTTACCTCCAAAGTTTACGTTACTTCTTACGATTCATTATCACGTTACGAATTAACAAGTTTCTAATCATTGTAGAGATTTTTCAAATTACTACCTTCACTAATTCAATTATAATTAGTAACGAACAAATATATAAGAAAAAAATTAGGCGTTAAAAACGACTAATGAAATCTCCTAATAATACGACTGTTTCAATTTCTGTCAAAAAAATATCCCAAAATAGAAAGATTCTAAATAAGACCTTTTAAAAATTTCCAAATGGGAAAAATGGGAAGGACTTTCGAAAACGGAGGGAGTAATAAGTAAAAGCCCTTAGTAATATGTGCAATTTTAAACTCTTTGTTTACCGTTTTAAACTAAAATTATTAAAATTTATTAACGAAATTAACGTTTGAAATTACATGATTTCTTTAAAGATTTTGTTTAATATTTAAACTATTAATTTGGATAAGTGCTTATTTGGTTTGAATTATTTTAGTAAAGCCATATTGTGTATATTTATAAAGTTGTGAAAGTGTATAACAAAAAATTTATAATAAATCTAATTTAGTAAATAAAAAAATTAAGTTATAATTGCAAAACAAATAAAATAGTACTCTTTAAATATTAAGGTCAATTCTTAGTATATCATTTCTCTCCAACATAATAGCAGTAGTACTTATAATAATTATAGTAAATAATACTGATGATAATAATAACACACACACACACACATTGAATTAAAATGAATATAATGTTTATTTAGTTGAATATGAGATCGTGTGTAACCGCCACGAATTATGAAGGCAAACACTAACTGGAATCTAGTATTAATCAAAAGCGGAAACTTAATTTTGCCAACACAATTAAGGGGTTACTTAAAGGTGAAACCAATGCAATATAAAAGAAGTCTTAACTGTCCAAAATAAAGGAAAATTATAACCAAATAGAAATAAGTCCAAAGTTCAAATTACATCCTTAAAATAGTGTAAATCTAAAAAACTAAACTAATAGTCTCTCAATTACAATAAGAGATCTAAACAAAAGGGGAGTCATACTCCAACTCGGGTTCATCTACTGCTCGTATATCCATTCTCCATCGAGCTGCCGTAGGGGTTTACTCTAAAAACAAAACCATTGGAAAAACATACAAAGCATAGTATCAACAAAAAGGCTAAGTATAAACACACTAGTATCCGTCAAACAAGTTATTAAAACCTTTTTGATTTAAGTAAATTCATTTTGAAATATGCTTTTTTATCTGATAATTCATATTATCATTCAAACCCAATTCAATGGTTCTATAGTCATTTCGAGTTCTCATTTTTCATCATAAATCATAAGATCTCAATGGATCCAAATCAATTTCAAACTCATATCATAAGTTTGCATGGGTACTCTGTGAGTAATCCTGTGACTCGTTTGGTAGTCGATCTACCGTCCACAACATGTGTAACACCCCAGAATTTCCGACCCCTTAACGAAACCAAAACCGTAAAGGACGGGAGGAAATTCGGGTGTTACATAAAAGTCAAAGGGAAAGAATTTAGATAAACTTTAATTATTAACTTTAAAAAGCTAAGTGAGTGGAAATTTTGGCAGCATCTGCCTTAAAACTGGGCGTTTTTGTAGAAAAACAAAAGTTAATTAAAAAGCTAATCAAGTAAAAGCACTAACGGTCTATCAAAACTATGTCACGGCGGAATGATTCGTCGCCGGCCTCTCAAATCAACATGCTAAATATGGATCGTGGTTCCAGTGTCGACGTTTGCGTTTTTTAAAAAAAAATGACTTAACTCCTTAAAGCCATACAGAATTATAAACTACGCAGCGGAATACAAATATACGAGGGAGGAAACAAGGCCTCGTAACAAAACATATACAACCAAAGTTTACAAAAGATAACAAGAGCTACATAATCGAAAGATGGCGGCATGACACAGGTTATGCTTCGCCCTCATCACTCTCCCCAAATGCAATGCAATGCAAAAGAAGCTCCAATACCTGCTACGCCAGTCTATAATCCTCCTGCTGCTCGACATTAGACCAAAGGCCAATGCGTCATAGCAGGACAATCATAGAAAGTCATCAACAATCAAACATAAACACAAACACGTACACGTCAGTAACTAACATCAAATATTATAAGACCAACTACTAGATAGCATTATATCATAAATCAACATAAGATGATTTCATAAAACGCAAGCACAGATAGTAACCGTTTATCGGCCACTTATACTTCTTAATTTCATTACGCGCCTTCCAACCCGAACCATGTGCTCTTAGGTAGAATGCAGGTCTTCGCGCTCCTCCTTTCAAACATAAACTCTTGCAAAACACGCATAGTTCAACTCGACCAAGGCATTAACAGAATACCTAACACACGACCTTTTAGAGCTTATCTATCTTAGGGTAAGTGTGACCATAGTCTGTAATACCCTTGAGGTAACTCAACTTAGGCACACTTCTCAGTAGCATAAACTATTCTATCAATAAGTAGATGTTCTATCAAAGAGTAAATATTCTACCAAAGAGTAAACGTTCTATCAACGCGTAAGCTTTCTACCAAAGAATGAACCTACTATTAATAAATAACTTTCGATCAATGAATAAATTTTCTATCACTGAATAGTTTCCTATCAGTGGATCTTTTCTCTACTTCCTGGCATAGTGACACGACCAAGGGCGTTATCGGCCATCCGGCGCCCATTGGCAAAGTACGAGCTCATGCCCCCTCCAGCTGACCCTCTCGGGTCCTACCTTCGGGAAAAACCTAACACACTGGGGTACTAAACCAGTGAAGAGGCCACCATATTGGGGTTTGCAAGGCCCGTATGGTATCACCTCGGTCAAGGGGCGGTATCGGCCATCCGGCGCCCAGTGACCCAAGCATGCTCATACCCCCCTTACGGTGGTCCCGTCGAACCTCACCTAGGGGACTAATAAAACAACCGGACATAATCCAGTTAAGTCACGCCAGCTAATCATAATATAGTACCTTATCAGATGGGAATAACTTCCACTCTCAACTATTAATGAGCGCCCTGGGATAGCAGCGCGCCAAAACCCACTGAGCCACTCAATAGAATATGAAATTCACCTATAAAGGAGTCATTCTAACTCCAACTAGGCATAATCTAATTCTTAAATAAATAAGGGCGAGGGTGGTCCCCACCTCCTACTAACACTTTCATTCTCTATAACAATTCTAAGCGCAAGGATTTCATAGTCGATAGCTTTTCGTATAAGGCGTACTCACTAGTATCTCATAGTTTTGATGTAGTGCATATTATTACAATAAACAATAATGTCGTAAATAAAATTGCATATAAGGGTTCGTTACTGCGTGTACGTACCTGTAATCGTCACTGCACGATCAAAAGTCACAAAATCACCCAACTAAGGCTCTAGTTTCCTCTTACGAAATGAGCACCTATATAAGTTATGAGTAGAACTAATAAGTTCCCTTAACTACTTTGTCATACCAGCTAAAAGCCAGAGTAACCACAATCGTCCATTCACGACAAGATTTCAATTACTTCTAACACGTACGCATCTCATTCAACACCAAGCATAATCGTCAATTCGACAATAACACAAGTTTTTCCATCGACAAAGAATAAAAGGATTAGTTCAAGTGTTTCATTACACCAGCTAACTTTGAGTTATAACGATTCACATTATCTTGAAATAAAACGACGATTCAGACTTAAGTCTCACAATGTTAGTGTAGAGCTAATATGACGACAAGAACGAATCTTAAGGTTATCGCATAGCATTATCATTTATTACATTCTCCAAGGTTGAGCTAAAATCAAGACATCATAAAAGTAACTTCAATAATTCTTAACAGTTGACGCTATACGCTATGTTCATGGCTCATCACAATTATGTGTTTATGATTTCATAACAACCCAATGAGGTATTAGTAACTCTAACAATTAAGTCACTAAAAATTAGCAACTACTACTCTCAATTAACAACCAAAACCATTTTTATAGTCAACTATAATCAAAATCATTACTAATTACCACAACGATAATCAACCAAGTCTTAAAATAATTTATAAGGCTATTCGATTAATCACCACACCACCAAAGTAGCATACACCACACACACTACTAGAAATCTCATTTCTAAATCAAACTCTAATTATTTCATGTTCAAAGATAACACTATTTCTGTTACCTATGATAGGATTAAACCATACTAATATACAATCAACACAAATCCCATAATTTCTAATCACACTTCAAACCTTAAATCATGAATATGTTCAATTCATCAATTAAACTCTTAACCACAAAAGAATTCAATGAAAAATAATACAAAATTCAACACTTTTCATCCACATTTGAAAAACCCAATTCATAAGTACATTCTAATCATCAATCCAATTCTCATCCATAACAAGATTCAATAACAATCATACAAATTTCAACACTTTCCTCACAAACTTTATAAATTTCAATTGGAACAAGAAGGAATCAAATGGGGGAAGAGGAGGATGAACCTCGTGGAGGTGGCGCCACAGTCCAGAACCGGCTGGAAAAAGCCCCAAAATGGGCCAGCAGCTGGCAGTTGATTTCTGCGAGCGAGGAGGGAAAACGGGTGCTGGTGGTGGTGTTCTTGTGAGACGTGCAGCAGCTGGTGGCAGCCTAGCTGTTCACTGGTGGCGCAAGGGGAGAAGAGAGGTTGCTGGTGTCTCTGTGGCTACTGGGCTGCTGTGCGGGAAGGGGAAAATGCGGGAGTGAGGGAGGAAGGAAGAAGAAGAGAAAGAAGGAGGAGAAGGGGAAGGGAGCGACGGCTTGGTCAATGAGCATTAGGGTTTCACGGTTTTTATACTCATTATTATTATTATTATCTTTTTTTTTTTTGGATTTATTTTCTTGCGAGACCAACTAAGAAACTCACCTTCGTGGGCTCACACATTTTAATAAATAATCATTTTGATTCGAACCTCTTTATTTAAGATATCGTAACTATATTTTTAATATATATATATATATATATAAGTTAACATTTACATTCATGTATGCAAGAAATTTATTAAACTAATTCAGAAATAATTTAATATAATTGTAAAATCTTTAAAAGTTATTAAAATATTAAATAATTTCATTATTAAAATCTCGGGGTGTTACAGACTACCCCCCTTAAAAGGAGTTTCGTCCCCGAAACTATCGCGACCAAGGTACTAATTGTGAAAATTTATATTTCTAATAACTCAAGGAGGTGTCTTAACGATTTTAAGCCCAAGGAATTAGCTCAAAGATCGTGACCTTATTGATACTATTAACAAAAGGATACTCAATCTATTAGAATATTCATACATATATTTCATTTTGAGTATTCATAATCACCTAAATTAATTCAATACCCAATCAAAACATGTAAATTTCACACAATTGACTTAACACAACCAATCAAAAGCATGTAAAATCATACAATTGATTCACACAATCAATCAAAGCATGTAAATATCACACAGATAGGTTAAAACAATCAATGAAAAGCATGTAAGTTTGTAATGGGTTGCTATCATAGAGGCGAAAATGCGTGAAAACGCAGGAGAAAATGCGTGTAAATGCGCGAAATTTACCGCATTCTACCCCCCTTAAAACTTAGTTACGACCCCGTAACTCACTAACCTCGAAACATATGCAAGGATAGTTTGGTTAGATCATGAAACTTTAATTATTTAATTTCTTTGATCTCAGTACTACACACCTTAGTATCTAGGTCTCAAAGTGTTCTCTTAGTAAGACAAGTCTCCTCAATGTTAACAAAAGTAACAGATCTAGCAAATGTGGCTTTTAAAAAAAAAGTGTATTACTTGAGCTCGTAACAACACAAATGTCCTGTTACCTAATGTATTTCTTCAAACTACACCTAAGGTCGTACTTTCTGATAATCTTAAAATGTACGAAAGATTTAACTATTATAACTTGAACTATAGATGGCGGTAAAATATCAAAACAACAAGGTCCTAAAAGTAAGGTGCACGAAGTTGCTCGACACTTAACTCGTATTACAATTAGACCCTATACCTAAGGATACATGAATCTTACAAAACTGGTTGGTTATCAACTCCCAAATCGATTCACCACTAACTTTACCTATCCTAACATAATCCTAACCTTTTACTTAACATGAAATGCTCTTTTCACTAATCATATATGATCAGATTATTTTATAACATTCTAGATCATACATCATGACTTGATTAATAGATTAACAACTCGAATTAATAACTCATAACATAATACATGTTTCAAGTATATAATCCAATTATATATGCTATATTTTAGCAAGAGACTGTAGTCAATAATCATACATTCACAGCCACGATACTAATACACATATCATAGTTGTTCCATTATAATATCCATTATCCATCATAATATCAAATTCTAATTATGACAATGTGAGGATGATTTAGATTCATGAAAGGCAATGTCAAAGGTTACCAACATTTTCTGGCTATTCACTTACTATGCGCCTAGATATGTTGAAAGTATAGAATGTATATCAATTAAGATCACGAACTTATACATGACTAAAGTAATGTATGATGTACATATATAACGGCGGTGCTAATGGTACTAATAGGGTAATAATAACAGTAATGGTCAACAAAGATGACATTTTATGTATACATAAAAATATGCACGATGAAAAGTAACTGATGAACACACCTACATCACCGCAATTTTCAATATCAATAGCAAAGCAGTCATGTATCATACAGTTTGATAAAGTTGTTATCAACACTAATTTCACAATATCCAATCTTCATAACATTTCCATCACAATACTACCTCTAACTATAAGACCGTTATCGCAACCACATGATTGCTACATTAATAATCCTAACACTATACAAAGGTACAGCGACACAAGCCAACAAAATAACACAACACTTGAAATTATGCATTACAATTATTCCTTCGCAAACGAGTGAAATTCAGTTGTCCTTCGACCTAAGATGCGAAACTTAAAACTAACAACTATAACATAATCATTTGTATTAAAACACGTCAAAATTTCAAAACTCTTTTCATCAAATGCTTATTACAATTCAATGATTTAGTAACATCAAATTAAAACTCTTCTTAACACAAGTGCGAATTTTATTTAACTCTCCTTATCGCATAATAATGATTGTGAATAATAATCGTTTAAGACATAATCCATTATCTCGATCCATTTCTCAAATTGTGATTATTCGCATAATCATTGTCATTTCTTCACTGTTTAGGTTTAAAATACCATAACTCTCCAAATTAATTTACCACGTATCACATCAATCCTTATTAAGACAATAACTTGCGTAAAGTCAGCTTCATTTAGAATCTCATCTAGGTCTTATCATTTCAATACACTGGCTATTAAATTGGTGATCAATGAGATACTCAAAAAGACTTAAAACATTTAACTGTATCTTACATGCACATCATCAGATTATTTTATCCTTATGGCTTGTAACTGCCCAAAAGGCCATGAGGGAAAACAAATAATAATATCATTGATTCCCTTTTAATTTCAAATATCATTCTATCTAGCTAACGTTTTAAACCTTCACAATTCTTCTTCATATTGTCATCCGATTAAAACATTCATCACTCCATATAAGCATTTAATAAGACAAAATTATCAATTTTAACTCCATAGTGCTTCCTCGAATCAATCCTTAGGCCCCTAACATGCAAATTTGTTTACGATGATTATTCTTTAACTATCCACTTTAATACAAAGCTATTGGCTCATGTATGAATGATATATCATGTCTCAATGAAATACAAAACATAAAGGACTTGTGAATGATATTTTTCTCCTTTGATACTCAAACTCATATATCTTCAAGAAAAAAAAAATCACCCTTATTTTATCCAAGGAACCACTTCAATTTTTTTTTTTTTGACAACAAATAGTGATTTAAAGGTCGTTATCACTCGGCGAACATGAAATACTATATTCATTATGATAAGAGTTGGATGCTTACAAAAAATCAAAATCAATGATAGGGGACCCTTATAGTATATGATTCATCAAAATATATATAAAGTGATTACTAAGGCTAATATGTTGACTATTGTTTTCACTCTCAACTGATTCTCAAGGTCTCACTACAAGCATAAGAAGTTGGGTTAGAACTAACGAATATATATTACATTAACCAATTTAAAGCATCAGTCCCAATCACCGTATGAGATTGAAAACGTTCATTGGTAGACACGATTATGCCACCCTAAAACTCATCACCAACATCACTATAGCTAATTACAGAGGTCGAGAGTCTCAATTTAGGAAGATTATAACTTCAAATGAAAATATTAAGGCGGTCCTAGTATGAACAACAGTACTAATGTGATAATTTAGTTCAACTGATATAGCATCTTCTTTAAACACTTAGAGACGTTGAAAACAATCTCGCAACTTCAACTCATCACTATATGAAGAATATATCAATAATACTTTTATAAATCATGGTTCGAAATTGGGGGTTGAATTCTCAAACTATAAACTCTTAACGTGCTCTCGAACTTCTCCTTATATTTAGGTTTTAACGCATCTATACTTCAAAATTGACCGCATTATTATCATCAACTGGTGATTAAAACTTTATTTACAAGATATCGCATACAAGACCCTTTCTTTCATTTACAATATATTGAATTCTTATTGCCCTTTAGCTCTTATCCTTATTCTAGTTCAAACTACTTACGCTTGTACTTGCACAGTCATTAAACATATTGAAGAGAATTATGATCACCATCTTCTATGTTATGATGGACGAATGCACTTTTCAAGGGAATGCTCAAGCAGATAAATAAACAGTGGATTCATGTATAGGATAAATATAAAAAATCGTAAGCTTTATGAAAACAATTAACATGAACAAATATTCACACATAAGACTAAATTTCATATAATCATCACAAGCAAGAGAGAAAGTTCCCGATACAACCATCATCTCTAGAATTTCATCATTCATACTTCATATCTCCATAATGACTACTTATAATACAACTCATGAGTTGAATCAAATACTCAAAAATTTCATTATTTCTTGATACTACATCATTCAATTCTACTGATTTGTTAAATCATGTCATCATTCAAACCAGCATCATAATTATTATTTATAATAACACACATGAGAATGAGTCTCATAACAAGCTAAACAAACTATATATTTATCTATGCACGTGCAATGATAATCATTATGCATGAATATGTAATATATGCACCTATCCCATATCTACCCAAACTCTCACGAATGACTACTAACTTCAAGCAATTTCTACACGATTTTGAGAACACAAAGCGTCGAAAATAGGGACCACTGGCTCTGGTAACCACCTGTAACACCCCAGAATTTCCGACCCCTTAACGAAACCAAAACCGTAAAGGACGGGAGGAAATTCGGGTGTTACATAAAAGTCAAAGGGAAAGAATTTACATAAACATTAATTATTAACTTTAAAAAGCTAAGTGAGTGGAAATTTTGGCAGCATCTGCCTTAAAACTGGGCGTTTTTGTAGAAAAACAAAAGTTAATTAAAAAGCTAATCAAGTAAAAGCACTAACGGTCTATCAAAACTATGTCACGGCGGAATGATTCGTCGCCGGCCTCTCAAATCAACATGCTAAACATGGATCGTGGTTCCAGTGTCGACGTTTGCGTTTTTAAAAAAAAATGACTTAACTCCTTAAAGCCATACAGAATTATAAACTACAGCGGAATACAAATATACGAGGGAGGAAACAAGGCCTCGTAACAAAACATATACAACCAAAGTTTACAAAAGATAACAAGAGCTACATAATCGAAAGATGGCGGCATGACACAGGTTATGCTTCGCCCTCATCACTCTCCCCAAATGCAATGCAATGCAAAAGAAGCTCCAATACCTGCTATGCCAGTCTATAATCCTCCTGCTGCTCGACATTAGACCAAAGGCCAATGCGTCATAGCAAAACAATCATAGAATGTCATCAACAATCAAACATAAACACAAACACGTACACGTCAATAACTAACATCAAATATTATAAGACCAACTACTAGATAGAATTATATCATAAATCAACATAAGATGATTTCATAAAACGCAAGCACAGATAGTAACCGTTTATCGGCCACTTATACTTCTTAATTTCATTACGCGCCTTCCAACTCGAACCATGTGCTCTTAGGTAGAATGCAGGTCTTCGCGCTCCTCCTTTCAAACATAAACTCTTGCAAAACACGCATAGTTCAACTCGACCAAGGCATTAACAGAATACCTAACGCACGACCTTTTAGAGCTTATCTATCTTAGGGTAAGTGTGACCATAGTCTGTAATACCCTTGAGGTAACTCAACTTAGGCACACTTCTCAGTAGCATAAACTATTCTATCAATAAGTAGATGTTCTATCAAAGAGTAAATATTCTACCAAAGAGTAAACGTTCTATCAACGCGTAAGCTTTCTACCAAAGAATGAACCTACTATCAATAAATAACTTTCGATCAATGAATAAATTTTCTATCACTGAATAGTTTCCTATCAGTGGATCTTTTCTCTACTTCCTGGCATAGTGACACGGCCAAGGGCGTTATCGGCCATCCGGCGCCCATTGGCAAAGTACGAGCTCATGCCCCTTCCAACTGACCCTCTCGGGTCCTACCTTCGGGAAAAACCTAACACACTGGGGTACTAAACTAGTAAAGAGGCCACCATATTGGGGTTTGCAAGGCCCGCATGGTATCACCTCGGTCAAGGGACGGTATCGGCCATCCGGCGCCCAGTGACCTAAGCATGCTCATACCCCCCTTATGGTGGTCCCGTCGAACCTCACCTAGGGGACTAATAAAACAACCGGACATAATCCAGTTAAGTCACGCCAGCTAATCATAATATAGTACCTTATCAGATGGGAATAACTTCCACTCTCAACTATTAATGAGCGCCCTGGGATAGCAGCGCGCCAAAACCCACTGAGCCACTCAATAGAATATGAAATTCACCTATAAAGGAGTCATTCTAACTCCAACTAGGCATAATCTAATTCTTAAATAAATAAGGGCGAGGGTGGTCCCCGCCTCCTACTAACACTTTCATTCTCTATAACAATTCTAAGCGCAAGGATTTCATAGTCGATAGCTTTTCGTATAAGGCGTACTCACTAGTATCTCATAGTTTTGATGTAGTGCATATTATTACAATAAACAATAATGTCGTAAATAAAATTGCATATAAGGGTTCGTTACTGCGTGTACGTACCTGTAATCGTCACTGCACGATCAAAAGTCACAAAATCACCCAACTAAGGCTCTACTTTCCTCTTACGAAATGAGCACCTATATAAGTTATGAGTAGAACTAATAAGTTCCCTTAACTACTTTGTCATACCAGCTAAAAGCCAGAGTAACCACAATCGTCCATTCACGACAAGATTTCAATTACTTCTAACACGTACGCATCTCATTCAACACCAAGCATAATCGTCAATTCGACAATAACACAAGTTTTTCCATCGACAAAGAATAAAAGGATTAGTTCAAGTGTTTCATTACACCAGCTAACTTTGAGTTATAACGATTCACATTATCTTGAAATAAAACGACGATTCAGACTTAAGTCTCACAATGTTAGTGTAGAGCTAATATGACGACAAGAACGAATCTTAAGGTTATCGCATAGCATTATCATTTATTACATTCTCCAAGGTTGAGCTAAAATCAAGACATCATAAAAGTAACTTCAATAATTCTTAACAGTTGACGCTATACGCTATGTTCATGGCTCATCACAATTATGTGTTTATGATTTCATAACAACCCAATGAGGTATTAGTAACTCTAACAATTAAGTCACTAAAAATTAGCAACTACTACTCTCAATTAACAACCAAAACCATTTTTATAGTCAACTATAATCAAAATCATTACTAATTACCACAACGATAATCAACCAAGTCTTAAAATAATTTATAAGGCTATTCGATTAATCACCACACCACCAAAGTAGCATACACCACACACACTACTAGAAATCTCATTTCTAAATCAAACTCTAATTATTTCATGTTCAAAGATAACACTATTTCTGTTACCTATGATAGGATTAAACCATACTAATATACAATCAACACAAATCCCATAATTTCTAATCACACTTCAAACCTTAAATCATGAATATGTTCAATTCATCAATTAAACTCTTAACCACAAAAGAATTCAATGAAAAATAATACAAAATTCAACACTTTTCATCCACATTTGAAAAACCCAATTCATAAGTACATTCTAATCATCAATCCAATTCTCACCCATAACAAGATTCAATAACAATCATACAAATTTCAACACTTTCCTCACAAACTTTATAAATTTCAATTGGAACAAGAAGGAATCAAATGGGGGAAGAGGAGGATGAACCTCGTGGAGGTGGCGCCACAGTCCAGAACCGGCTGGAAAAAGCCCCAAAATGGGCCAGCAGCTGGCAGTTGATTTCTGCGAGCGAGGAGGGAAAACGGGTGCTGGTGGTGGTGTTCTTGTGAGACGTGCAGCAGCTGGTGGCAGCCTAGCTGTTCACTGGTGGCGCAAGGGGAGAAGAGAGGTTGCTGGTGTCTCTGTGGCTACTGGGCTGCTGTGCGGGAAGGGGAAAATGCGGGAGTGAGGGAGGAAGGAAGAAGAAGAGAAAGAAGGAGGAGAAGGGGAAGGGAGCGACGGCTTGGTCAATGAGCATTAGGGTTTCACGGTTTTTATACTCATTATTATTATTATTATCTTTTTTTTTTTTTTGGATTTATTTTCTTGCGAGACCAACTAAGAAACTCACCTTCGTGGGCTCACACATTTTAATAAATAATCATTTTGATTCGAACCTCTTTATTTAAGATATCGTAACTATATTTTTAATATATATATATATATATATAAGTTAACATTTACATTCATGTATGCAAGAAATTTATTAAACTAATTCAGAAATAATTTAATATAATTGTAAAATCTTTAAAAGTTATTAAAATATTAAATAATTTCATTATTAAAATCTCGGGGTGTTACAACATGTCTGGCAAGTGTAACACAATAGCATTATGAACAATACGCGCTCAGCATTGGTGAGCCGTTTAATCATGTACATAACATTTGCTGTGGCATATGTACCCGCCATTTAGGCTAAAACATTTTTGTATATAATATATATCTTGTAATTTCAATAGCATTTAAAAGTCAAAAGTATCAACTTTTTCCATATGATAAACATCTTTTAATTGCAACATTGCAAAACGTACTTTATTTTCAACTTAGCAAAATCAAATCATAATATTTCCCACATGGATAAAACATGCTTAGCATAATCATATCATCAAACATAACCTTTGTATTATATTGGGGCATCACTAGCATGTATGAAAATGCATCGTAACAAAAAGTGACTAAAGTTCAATACGATTTTTCAAGGAAACCACTAAAATGTTTCGTTTCAATCCTTCTTAAAGTAAATATAACTTGGAAGGGTTTTGAAATTCATTCAAAACAACTAGAATATAGTTCATAAGTCTATAAAATCATTATGACAGAAGATTTCATAAAACACTATTTTCTTAAATACGAAATAGTTTTACGGGTAATAAAATCGATAATTGATTTACTAAATACATATTAATTCTCCAACAAGGCCCAAATTAATCAAGTCATTATAATACCTTATTTAAAATGAATTTAAGGTTGTCCTATCAAATTATAATTGGTTATGCGAATTAACGATCTTACGATTATTTTCGATAATTTAAGTATTTACCGTTATTTAAATGGTGTCTTAAATCCGTAAAATTTATAAACCATCTAATTTAAACTGATTTTATACTATGAGGCAGTAGGTTATTAATATAATTATAAATTTTTGATATAAGTCTATTTTTACCCAAATTTAATTAACAATATTACACCTTTTAATAAATAAACATTTTCTATTAATTTGATAAATTATTAGTAAATAATTAATAATTAGCTTAATAAAATATACCAATGTTTCAGAAGTCATATAACATGTTTATTAGACCATCTAAACTTATAAAAGTGATGTATAATGTTTTATTATTTTGTATAGATATTTTATCGATAAATAGAATAAAATAGGTTTAAAATTATTTGAGTCTAAATATAATATTATAAAAATTCTATGATGATCCAGAAGCTTTTTTAAGGGGTATAAAATTTTAAATAACCATTAAAAATCATGTGGGGTATTTTTTTATAGTTATTATCGTTATTTTACCGATAAAACGAATAAAATTAATTTAAGTCCATAAATGGTCACAAAAATCCATATAAATTTTTAAACATGTATCTACTGTTTATATAAGTGTCTCATAAGATTTTCATGTTCAAAAGACGTCATTTAGTATTTATTTTATATTTTTTACCGTTTTCTAACTTATCGATTATTAATAACCGAGTAAAAATTATTAAGGTCCTTAAACGTCAACAAAATCTTCCCAAACTTTAGTTACTGTCCATATGAGTATGTGATAATAATTTCAAATCTATATGTCTTTATTTGGTAATTATTTTATATTTTACTATCTTACAATTTACCGATACATAATTTAACGATTACTCAAAAATCGTGAAAAATTCCAAACTAAATATATTCTGGCCAAATCTTTTTGGGGACATTGTAATATGGTTTTATTAATTAGTTTTGATGATCAAGAGTTTATCTAATACCATGTTTTATAATAAGAGTATTTAACACCTTAATATTCATTAAAATATCAATTTAACGAATAATTTCAACAAAAAGTATCTAAGAGATTTTCTTAACATATAGCTATTGGAAATTTCTTTTAAAATGTATTTCAAATATTTTTAAAATTCATATAATCATTTCCATCACAATAACTTTCACAAAGTAGTATTAAACATGACTTTAAACTTACAACAATTTATAAAATCAACATGCATGATGCCCACAATAATAATACATGTAATAAATTATTCATACTCAAAATTATTATTTTGACATCATTTTTCAAAATTTAAGAACTTCTATTTGGGAATTTATAAGTTTGTAAAAATACATTTTCTTAGTTTCCAACTTTTATAGATTTATACAAGTGATGATTTTTCCTCTTTTTAGTTATAATATATATCTTTATAACATAATTGATTTATGAGAAAGATTTCTTACAAAAATCATTTTTATATGTACTTGTTGTAGTATAAGTTGTAAAAACAATGTTTGTAAACTTGAATTTATAATGCCTTATAAGAATGCTCAAAAGTGATATGCATGAAGTATAATAAAATGAATAATATTTTTATGAAGTTTTAATTTCATAAACTTCATATAAATAGTCTTTTTGTAAGTGTTTTTGTAAGGAAATGCAAGTGTTTTTGTAAGGAAATGAAAGTGTTTTTGTTGGAGGTAATTAGAGATGGCCTTGTATGTGTTTATATAATTACCTTGAGGAGTATATGATGATTTTATTAATTTTGAAAGTAGCTATTATGCTCTAACATGGGTGTTTTTCAAGTGGTTTTAGTGAGATTTTGAAGTAGAAAACATGTAGGACTTGTAGAGGTATTTGAGAGAAGTCGTTTGAATGAATTTGTAAGTGTACACTAGAGGATAAAAACGTATCTTCTGCGTGTCATTTGCTGCGATATTCCTTAAACACAGCATTAAATAGAAAAAAAAGAGCAAAAAAAATATATAATACAATGCTGCAGTTCACCTGATGCCTGCAGCATATAAGCACTTATATGCTGCGGTTTTAATAAGCCCGAAGCATATAAGCCCTTATATGCTGCGGTATTTGCTAGCCCGCAGCAAATAGTCAGTCCCAAAATTTAAAACCCGCGTTTCAACGTTCAATTGCTTAAAACCCTCAAATAACTGTTGTATTCCTTAAACCCACGACGACGATTGTCTTCTTCTTCAAGCTCTTCAATTTTAGAAAATTTCTTCAAAAACCCACAAAAAATCTCTTCGAGTTCTTCAAGTTCTTCAAAAACTACGACTCTACTGTGTTTTCTCTTCATTTAGTTCATCATTTTCCAAACCCCACGACTCTGTTTAAGTTCTTCAAGTTACTGTGTTGTTGAAATTTGTTGCTTCAATAACCACCCATTGCAAGAATTTCCTTCTCCATCTTTGTTTAAGTTCTTCAACCCACCATTGTTGCTTTTCCTTCAAAAGCCACGAAATTAGGGCTACTCTTGTTCTTTTCAAGGTATAAATTTTTCAATCTTTATTTAAGTTCTTCAAAAATAGCTTCATTGTATTTTAATAAGGATTTAGTCTTTTTTTATACTAATTTTGATTTTGTTTTTCATTGTAGGTTACATAATCTTATTGTAGAAACAAAATTATCATATCTCATTACCAAGGTATGTATTTTATATTTGAATGTGAATAATTTACTTATGTATGTACTTGAATATTTGAATGTGAATAATTTTAATTAATTAGGATTTTTAGAGTAGATTGAATGTGAATAATTTACTTATGTATATATGTAGTTGTATATGGGAATGTGAATAATTTATTTATGTATGTAGTTGTATATTATTAGTTTCTTATTATTTTGATTTATGTGTATTTGATTAAAGAAAATGGCGTTTTTTTTGGTTATATATGTTTTGTCATTAAAATATGTTAAATAGGGTTAATTTGGGTTAATTATATATGTTAAAAGTTATGTATTAATTTTGTTTTGAATTAATTAATCACACTAATTAGGATGACAAAAGATCGTTCTTGGATGTGTGGAAACATTGAATCGTCAGAATTTATTGATGGCGTATTAGAATTTTGTAGTACTGAAGTTAAACATCAAGTTAGGACAAGCTAGGGGAGTTGGTTTTTATTGCCCATGTGTCACTTGTGGCAATGTATCAAAGGTAGATAGTATTGATATCCTTAGAAAGCACATACTTCGACGTGGGTTTAGGCCTCAATATCATGTTTGGGTTTGGCATGGTGAGGAGGGAGTTTACAAAGAGAAAAGTGTTGTTGAGGATGTCAATAATGTGGTTGATGTCAATGAGGATGTAGTAGATCATGTTGATGGGTGTGAGATAGATGAAGAGAATGTCGATGAGGATGTGGATCGTGTTGATGAGATGATGGAGGGAGTCGAGGATGAGTTAGGAAAACGTCCTCGTGTTTTTGACTTGTTGACAGAGGCTTTTCAAAAGCCTTTGTACCCTGGATGTACAAAGTTCACCAAACTAACAACAGTGTTGACAATTTTCAACTTAAGTCAAAGTTCAATTGGAGTGACGCTAGTTTCACAATGTTATTAGAAGCGTTAGGTGAGATGCTTCCTGAGGGAAATGAACTTCCAAAGTCGACATATTATGCCAAAATGCTCATGTGTCCTTTCGGCTTAGAGTACCAGAAGATTCATGCGTGTCCGAATGATTGTGTGTTGTATCGGAATGAAAACAATAAGTTAGAAGAGTGCCCTAGGTGTGGGTTATCGCGCTACAAGCGTAAAGGGGCTCGGGATGCTAAAGGGCCCCCGGCTAAGGTATTGTGGTATCTTCCAATAATACCTAGATTCAAGCGCTTGTTTTTCTATAAAGAAAGATGCGTTAAATTTGAGGTGGCATGCAGATAGGGTGAAGAAAGGTCACTTGCTCACACATCCATCTGATTCTCCGGAGTGGAAGAGTATTGATAGGTTGCATAAAACTTTTGGGGATGAGGTTCATAATTTAAGGCTTGGACTGTGTACGGATTGAATGAACCCATTTGGCAATCTTAGTTCTCAACATAGTACTTGGCCGGTACTATTAGTGATCTATAATTTTCCTCCTTGGTTGTGTATAAAGTGTAAATACATTATGCTCTCGTTTCTTATCTCGAGTCCTAAACAACCTGGCAATGACATAGATGTATATCTAACACCTCTCGTAGAGGATTTGAGAAAGATGTGGGATGAAGGCGTTTCCGTGTTTGATGCATATGCTAATGAGGAGTTCCCCTTGCGTGCAATGCTTTTATGCACTATTAATGATTTTCCGGCATATGGTAACTTATCGAGGTATAAGACCAAAGGGAATAAAGCATGCCCAATATGTATCGATGACATGGAATCCACGTGGATTCCTAAGTGCAAACACGTATTCATGCACCATCGAAAGTTCCTCCCACGAGATTACCAATATCGTAAGAAGAAGAAGATGTTCAACGGAGAGGTTAAGGACCGTGTAGCTCGTCGACCGTTGACCGGTTATGAGGTTTATGAACAGGTTAAGGGAGTTGAGAATGTATTTGGTAAAACAGGGTAAGTGCAAGGGGTTGAAGACCGATTATGAAAAAAAGAATCAATCTTTTGGAAGCTTCCATATTAGAGAAATCTACAAGTTAGGCATTGTGTTGACGTTATGCATATAGACAAGTTAGGCATTGGAGGGAGTCGAGGATGAGTTAGGAAAACGTCCTCGTGTTTTTGACTTGTTGACAGAGGCTTTTCAAAAGCCTTTGTACCCTGGATGTACAAAGTTCACCAAACTAACAACAGTGTTGACAATTTTCAACATTAAGTCAAAGTTCAATTGGAGTGACGCTAGTTTCACAATGTTATTAGAAGCGTTAGGTGAGATGCTTCCTGAGGGAAATGAACTTCCAAAGTCTACATATTATGCCAAAATGCTCATGTGTCCTTTCGGCTTAGAGTACCAGAAGATTCATGCGTGTCCGAATGATTGTGTGTTGTATCGGAATGAAAATAATAAGTTAGAAGAGTGTCCTAGGTGTGGGTTATCGCGCTACAAGCGTAAAGGGGCTCGGGATGCTAAAGGGCCCCCGGCTAAGGTATTGTGGTATCTTCCAATAATAACTAGATTCAAGCGCTTGTTTTCTATAAAGAAAGATGCGTTAAATTTGAGGTGGCATGCAGATAGGGTGAAGAAAGGTCACTTGCTCACACATCCATCTGATTCTCCGGAGTGGAAGAGTATTGATAGGTTGCATAAAACTTTTGGGGATGAGGTTCATAATTTAAGGCTTGGACTGTGTACGGATTGAATGAACCCATTCGGCAATCTTAGTTCTCAACATAGTACTTGGCCGGTACTATTAGTGATCTATAATTTTCCTCCTTGGTTGTGTATAAAGTGTAAATACATTATGCTCTCGTTTCTTATCTCGAGTCCTAAACAACCTGGAAATGACATAGATGTATATCTAACACCTCTCGTAGAGGATTTGAGAAAGATGTGGGATGAAGGCGTTTCCGTGTTTGATGCATATGCTAATGAGGAGTTCCCCTTGCGTGCAATGCTTTTATGCACTATTAATGATTTTCCGGCATATGGTAACTTATCGAGGTATAAGAACAAAGGGAATAAAGCATGCCCAATATGTATCGATGACATGGAATCCACGTGGATTCCTAAGTGCAAACACGTATTCATGCACCATCGAAAGTTTCTCCCACGAGATTACCAATATCGTAAGAAGAAGAAGATGTTCAACGGAGAGGTTAAGGACCGTGTAGCTCGTCGACCGTTGACCGGTTATGAGGTTTATGAACAGGTTAAGGGAGTTGAGAATGTATTTGGTAAAACAGGGTAAGTGCAAGGGGTTGAAGACCGATTATGGAAAAAAGAATCAATCTTTTGGAAGCTTCCATATTAGAGAAATCTACAAGTTAGGCATTGTGTTGACGTTATGCATATAGAGAAAAATGTATGCCATGCCATACTCGGGACTCTCATGAACATTCCGAATAAGTCAAAGGATGTTAGGGCCGTGCGAGATTGGTTTGAATGTAAGGGTCTTCATCCGGAGTTGTGGGCACATGTTAAGGTGAGTAAGAAAAGAAATAGAGCTGATGAAGTTGGTGGCAGTAAAAAGCGAAAGGGTGGTAAGAAGAAGATGAGTAATGACAAAGTTTATTTTCCTCCAACTTGCTACACATTGTCCAAAGAAGAGAAGTGAGGATTTTGTAATTCTTTGTATGGCATTAAGGTTCCGTCGGGTACTCATCCAACATGAAGAGATTTGTGACCCTAAATAGTGAGCTGAAGTTGGGAAGCATGAAATCTCACGATTTCCATATAATGATGCAAGTGTTCTTACCAATTGCAATCCGTGGAATACTGCCAAAACATGTGAGATATGCTATTATCGAGGTATGTTCGTTCTTCAACGCAATTTTTAGTAAAGTTCTTGATCTCAAACTTGATGCTCTTCAACTCGACGTGATTACAACTTTATGCAAGTTGGAGATGTATTTTCCACCTTCTTTCTTTTACATAATGGTTCATCTTATTGTCCATGTCATTCGTGAGATCAAGCTTTTGGGTCCAGTTTTTTTAAGGTGGTGTTATCCTTTTGAAAGACACATGGGTGTTTTACAAAACAAAGTGAGGAATCCAGCACAACCCGAGGGGAGTATGATTCAAGGCACTGTGAGCGATGAGATTAGTAACTTTATAGCCAAGTATTTAGCCATGGCAAACCCTATTAGACTTCCCACGTCTTGACATGAAGGAAGGATTGAGAGAAAAGGAATAATTGGCTCCAAATCGATCACACCTCCTCAAGATAGTCTTCTATAAGCACACTTGTATGTGTTGCATCATATTCCTGAATTCCATCCTTTTTTGAGTGAGCATTTAGATATATTGTGCGCAAAATATCCTTGTAAAGGGGATAGGGGATTGATGCAGTTGCATAACAAGACGTTTATTGATTGGTTTCATAATCGAGTAATAAGTGAAGAACTCAAGGGTATATCAGAAATTGTTAAGTGGTTAGCTTTTGGTCCTCGTGATGATTTCAACAAATATGAGGGTTACGATGTCAATGGCTTAACATTTTGGATTGAGGGTCAAGATAAGAAGTCATCTTATCTATAGAATAGTGGGGTTGCTATTTTGGTGTCATCTACATTTTAAGCGGGTGCCAAGGATCAAGCGTCGGTTGATGCTAAATTGGTATACTACGGGCGCGTACATGAAATATGGGAGCTTGACTACTCTACTTTCACTATCGGTCTTTTCAAATGTAAGTGGGTAGATAATAATCGACGATGCATAAAAAATTACGACCCTTGTGGATTCACTCTTGTAGACTTAGTTCGTTTGCGTGATAGTGAGGAGCCATTCATACTAGCCACATAAGCCAAGCAAGTATTCTACATTGTAGACCTGTCTGATAAAAAATGGTCTATTGTTGTACCGGGAAAAGAAGCATCCGTGGTATAGGTGATGTTGAGGATGAGGAAGAATATGAAGCTTTTGAAGACTCCCCGCCCTTTATCAATCCAAAATCTGGATCAAGATGATGTAGATGTTGGTTATATGCGTGTAGATCACACGGAAGGAATACATTTGAATTAAGTGATTCACAAGGTATGAATTTTAAGGTTTTTAAAGCTTTTTTTGGCACTTTCGTGTATAAAGTAGATCATACTTGGTTTGTTTTGCATGAAACTTTGCACACAACACTATTTGGTATATATTATTGTGTTGAAGTGGTTAGAATTGTAAATCATAGTTATATTCTTAATATTACTTGGTAAGTTGCGATTTTAAGGTGTTTTAAAGCTTTTTTTGGCACTTTCGCGCATAAAGTAGCTCAAACTTGGTTTGTTTTGCATGAAACATTGCACACAACACTATTTTGTATATATTATTGTGTTGAAGTGGTTAGAATTGAAAGTCATAGTCATATTCCTAATATTACTTGGTAAGTTGCGATTTAAAGGTTTTTCAAGCTTTTTTGGCACTTTCGCACACAACACTATTTTGTTAGAATTGAATTTATGTTCCTATGTTCTAATATATTTCTATTCATACTCTTTCAGGTACTGATATACAATGCATCTTTTCAGAGACGAAATTGTCCCCGAGATTGAGACCTCGGATAATGAGCATCATAGTTATGACACTGAAGAAGACCAAATTGTTAGATACGAGCGTATGGCTGAAGACACTCCTCCACTTAACAATGATTATGACACTGAAGACGCCCCACTAACGGATGCTTTCACTACCACTAAGAAAAGAAAAGGGCGAGGTCCTACAAAAAACCTCAAAGTCACAGAACCCATGCATTTGGAATATAATGCATTGGGTCAAACCTGTGGAAAATGGCGTAGGCAATATGGAAAAACAAGTGGACCTATATGTCCGCAAGATTTCCATATTTTACGCATGGAACGAGGTTCCAAAGGTTTTGAAGAACTCTCTATAGAATAATACTGTGGTAAGAAACTACTATTTTTATTCATTTAGTTTCATTTTAAAATTAATTTAAGGGATATTATCAATGGTACCCTTGTACTATAGCAAAATAACAATGGTACCCCAGTGTATTTCAATGGTACCCCCCAAGTATATGCTAATTACAACCGTGACACTATTAATGATTTTTCCGTTAAATGTCCGTTAAATTTTGAATTTAACTTAACTATGGTTAGTTTCTTCTTCTTCCCTTTTCCCTTTCCTCTTCTTGCTCTCCTTCCATGGCTGCTTCATCTCAAGTCCGACAATGATCAACCCGAATATGCAGAAAAGAGCGAATTCGTAACACAAAACCCGAATCTGTGTGGGTTTCCATCCAACAATTTACCCAAAAACGGAGTAATTTCGATGTCGTAAGAGGGTAAATCAAATGATCCAATGGCAATAATTGGTCTCCAAAGAAGGGGATTAATTCCACCAGTAAAAATCACAGTAAATGGCCAAACAACTCCTACTAAATCATCATCTAACTTCACTAAAACCTCCCTAAAAGGACCATTTCCAGGCAAACTCAAATTAGCCATTAAATAATCATTATCAAGATTTGTATACCAAAATTCATCATTTTCATGAAATGAAACATAAATTTCTAATACAGTTCTATAAACATTCTTAGGGATTACCAATTCCTTCATTTTAAAATCAGTAGAATTATGAATTTCAAACCATAACCCATCATTTAATGGTAAATTTCTGGAAATGGGTAGTTTTAAATCTGCTGAATTTCCATATAAATCAACCAAATTCCCCTTTTTTGATCAAAATTCTCAAATGGGTAGTAATGAAAAGTGACGTTAACATGATAAACACCAGTATAAGTTTTATTAACAATATTTCCCATATAAACTGAAAGATTTAAATTAGATTTCATAAGAAGAGATGAATATTTAGTTACATCCTTACGAACATTCCAGAAGATTCTAGAATGAGTAGGCTCAGCAGTACAACTACGATGAAGTTCAACCCCTTCAACCCAAATCCCAAATATGCGATCATACTGACGGTTAGTGGTTTTTGTGGGTCCTACCTTTGGAACATCGTGTTTCTCCTTCTCCTGGTTCAGCCTTTTTTAAGCTTTTATTTCTGTCTAAATTCAATTCATGCCATCAACAATGTTTTCTCTGGCGACGGAAAATCAATTCGCTCTTTTTTGCATATTCGGGTTGATCATTGTCGGACTTGAGATGAAGCAGCCATGAAAGGAGAGCAGGAAAAGGAAAGGGAAAAAGGAAGAAGAAGAAACTAACCATAGTTAGGTTAAATTCAAAATTTAACGGACATTTAATGGAAAATCATTAATAATGTCACGGTTATAATTAGCATATACTTGGGGGGTACCATTGAAATACACTAGGGTACCATTGTTATTTTGCTATAGTACAGGGGTAACATTGATAATATCCCTTAATTTAATTGACACTAATAAACATAATTTGTTTTGGTAGAATCTTTTTCACATCGAGAACGATGAGGAGAAAAAGAATGTGTTTCTTTCAGCTGTTGCTGAAAGATTCAGAGATTTCAAATCCAAGCTAGTAACTGGCTGGATCACGAAGAAGCGTGCCCGTACGACCAAAAAGGTCAAAAAGGGAAAAGAAGATGGAGAGCAAGCACCTTCGAAGATGCCCTACGAAATATGGGGTCACATATCAAAAAATGAATGGGAGGCTTTTGTTGCCAAAAGAACAACTCCCATTGAAGTTGTAAGTATTCCATATTATATTATAGCTTTTGATTTGAATTTACTTCTTTTGATTCAATCATTAAACTAATATATTACATTTAATTTCTATTGATTAATTAGGAAAAGTATGGTAAAGCTTCTAAATCAGCAAGCAAAAGGAAGTTTTATCATCGCTTGGGCCAAAAAACGTACGATGAGGTTCGAAAAGAGTGGGTTTATGCCCCAATCAAAGTCCAGCCACGCCCTCATCTATGACTACCTCCGCATCCGTGAATACTCCTGCTGGAGATTGGGTGCGACATTGGTATTGCGGGCTTCATTCCCGAGATGCAAGTGGTATATTTACCATTACTGATCCGGGAACGAAGAAGGTTGCTGATACTGTTGGTGAGTTTTGAAATTATTAAGTATATTCTTGATTTGTTCTGTATTTTTTTGGCTTTGATTTACTTATACTAATTGTTATATATGTCACTTTTTATTTGAACAGATGGGCTGGAAGGAAAAAGAAGCTACGGGGGAGTTCACCCCAAGAGGCAATGTTGATGCATTGCATATGGTCTTAGGGAAAGACCATAGAGGGTGGGTAGTTGGAAAAGGAAGCATCCGAGTGGGGTTAAAGAAGGCATTCGACAAAGAGTGTGTTGCTACTCAATCCCGAACGATGCCACCTGATGAAGTAGCAACCCTCCGAGCAAAAAATTACGAAGGATATTCTCGCCAAAGTGGCACTTATGTTGCAGAAGATGGGAGCACCGATTGTTGACTTGGCAAACCTGATTGTCGAGGATCAGGAAAGTCAACATGGGGATACTAACGCTTCGGTCGAGCCAACACCCGAGCCCATTACTCCCGTAGCACCCCAGCCCATTACTACCCCTAAAGGGCAAAATCCCACACTGGAGACCATGAACTCCGTTGCTCAAAATCCGGAGCCAACTCCCGAGCCAGTGGTACAGGTACATGGTTTTTAAATATATAAGCACTTATTAATTTAAAATTGCAACGTGTTTTAATATTTTATTGTGATGCTTATTATATTAAACGACACAATTTTTCGGAGGCGACTTCTTGTTCTCTTTTGCTGCCTCAGTTAGGTGTTGTTAGTGATGGCGATTTAACTGAGGTTGCATATGGTGTGGCACAGCCAACCAAAGAAGGCCAAACAGTGCATTCGATGCCTGTTACAAGTGGCCACATCAGTGTGACAGTGGAAACTATTCTAAAGGGGTTTTAAGATTTCTCACTCTCGGTTCCAATGCCAGAATAGAGCCTTGAGAAACTATCAGACGCCCTAGGTAGTTTCGTCACATGGCCATATGCTTGGGTCCGATTCACTACCATGGTAAAAATCATTTATAT